>NC_056733.1:1552562793-1552872793 GCF_019279795.1 Protopterus annectens
TAAACCCAATTACTTGTCTGTATTTAATGGTGTCACGTCCCAGGTATTTGCCAGACAGGTGCAGATTGTAAGAGGAACACATCAATAGTATGAAATAAACTCTGGACAGGCCATGGATTCTGTACAGTATGACCGGCATGCTTACGCCTAATGGGCAGCCATTCCCAATATGGGTCCCACCGCAGCACAGTCCAGTTTAAATGGCTAAGTACGGTATGACCATATGTGTCATTGTATAACCCACTACACAACATCTATGAACACATGGTCGCAACACCCCACTGTAGGCATGTAAGCTGATGTAATAGGCATCACAAGGTATTATTGTAGTCCTCACCCCCACTCATGGGTGTGAGTGTCAGATGCAAACACCAAATGCAATGCATTTACAAGTGCGGGAGCAAGCAGGTGTTAGCCTGTCTGGCCACTGGTATACGAGTATCACACTTGTGAAGCAGTGCAGAGGCTAATTGAGTATATGAAATTGTAACCGGAGGTTAGCATTGCTTAGCTCCACACAAACCCATACACACCCTCTCACAACTGCTTTAAAGTGCCTTAATCCCTCTGTTCCCAACAGCTTGTGTTCTGGCCAGCAACAAAATAAATAGCTTCTGCAAGGCTAGAACTGAGGACCCTATACATCACAGTCACAGTAGTTAACCACTATGCCATGATAGCAATACATATAAAGGAGGTATCAGCAAACTAATCCTCACCACAGGCAAATCAAATCAAACATGTGAACTGAATCTATGTACAGCGTAATGTTCTATAACCTGCCACAGACCATAAATATGTGAATTGGAGTACTGCAGTAAACATGGAGTTGAGGTGTCACTGTAATAAAGTTATGAAGTCCCCAGGACCCTATACAGTGTATGCACACATGAATGATGGATACCAGACACATATATAACCTGTAATGAATAAGATATAGCTTAGCCTTTTCGAAACCGGCCAATTATGGAAAAGTGTGGGAATCCGGCACTACTTAAACCGAAGAGGCAGGAATATGGCTCATAACTGGTTGTAAAATCCCCTCTGCAGGTAGAATGGCTGGAGTGGGAGAAAGCATTCACTTTAGAGTACAGGGCTGGGGTATCCAGGCATCTAAATTCATGGTATGGCTCCTGGTAAAGCCCCATGACAAGATACTACTGCAGGGCCAGTACCAGGGCTCGCAGTACAAAATGGAGGCCTGGGACAGTCTTGGCAGTGACCTCACTAATGCCACAGGTATCTTCCGGACTAGTGAGCAGGTCAGACACCACCATGCAGACCTGAAGCGGTGGAGGGGAGATGTCCTGGAACAGTGGATCCAGGAAGCAAGGCAGATGCAGAATGTCCCAGAACTGAGTATGTACTCCTTCCACTACATAGTTAATAATTGCCTAGCTTGTGTATACTATGGATAGGTATGGCTAAATATCACTGTACTTTTCTGACAGCTGCAGATGAGCGTGCTGCGAACGAGCAAGCCTATGATGCTAGGCTGCAAAGTAAGTGTTGCGAGGCAGGTTAGTGAATAGCCTGCATGTACTGTCATAAGAAATAAATCTAAGAGCCCCAGAAGTGTAGTACTAGTACACAGATTTGTGTAATATGCTGCGAATAAAGGTGTAACCCCTGCATTGCTTCTGTTTGCTCTGCAGTCATACGTTGTTGCACTATTGCAGTTATTAAATAGTACTGTTGTAGTAAGCAGTGTTACCCACACTGTGGTATGCAGACAAAATGTGTATGAAGTGCTGTATAACAATGTTGGAAGTGCAAACAGGTCAGTCATATTAGACTAAATACATTGCAATGCCTCACAACAATTGCCTGATAGCATAGTGTACAGTGATCTTAACTGAAATGCTTTTCACACAGCAGGGTTTTGGATCCCAGGACTGCCAGTAAGTTGTACGCATACTCATTCCACACAACTGCAAACAGTTTGTTAGAATGTTCTGAGAGAAAGCTGTATGCATATATACACTTATCAACTGTACAGATTATGCTAGAATGCTCAAATAGAAAGTGGTATGCATATTCATACCCCTCAACTGTTCTAATCTGCCCAGTCAACTGTTCCAATCTGCCCATTATGTCCTGATAAATGGCCCCCATCACCTGCCTTTTGCCCTGTTCCCCTGACAAATTTGTGTGATGATCCAAGAAATGTAGGCAGCTGTAAATGACATATAACCGATATTTAGACTTGTACATAGTCAGAGAATGTACCATGCAAACATACCTGTCATCCCAGCATCTCACCCAAAGTGTATGTTAGCAGTCAGCAGTCTCAAAACCTGTTGCATTACACCTGCATCTTGTCAAGCCTGTACGTAAGACACAGGTTCAGTACATACTAATCTACAAACATACCATTGTACAATATAACGCCATTGGGTAGTGTAATAATACATGTAAGGGATAGACCACTGCAGTGACTACGAATGTTGTGTAAACTACAAGGATTTATTAGTTGTTAATTGAACTCTCTCTCTCTCTCACCCCTACCATATGTGCAAAAATAACCAATTTACACAACTTATAACATGAGTATGTCTACACTCCTAACCTTTGTTGGGACATATGTCCTATTGGTTTATAAATATTCACATCTGTGTCTATGCATGTGCCATGTTAAAATGCCCCCATATTGGTGTCCTGTTGAGATCAATGAAAAGTGCATGTTGTTGTAATGGCCACTGTTTACCCATATATGCATGTGTTCTGCCTGCTCTGCAACTATTTTATATCTGGTGCCCTGGGTAATGGGAATACCTATGCATTCTGTTATAACTAATCATGAATGATGTTGACTATTATTAACCGATACCTGCCTTAAACATGCTACAACATAGCTCGTATGGGAAGGCCGGTCCCAGCGGACCTACCTGTCCAACCTCAGCTGGCCATGGCACCGGGCACCAGCACATCTGGGACCCAGCCTGAGACCTCCTCATCCGTTGGCCCTGCACCAGCTTCAGGTGGAACCGCTGCAGGGGATGGGGCTCGGCCTCTCCGGGAGTGGGAGCAGACAGGAATCTGTCACCAGTGGTACGGTCTGGGCCGTGGTGCATAGGGAGCTTGCCAGAGAAATTTGAAACTGCCTATGCCAGCTTGAGGGCCAAGTGGTGCAACTTGAGGTTGAGCCTGCCCCTCCTACACATCCCCCAGCACAGCCACCTTCTGGGCTGTGAAGGTGCAGTGGTGACTGCCCATGGGTGGGGACCTCAGTCCCACTGTATCCATTTGTGGGCTCATGGGCTTGCGACTTCCAAACATTCCACCCCATCCAAGGTGTTCCCCCCCACATGTGTCATATACTACCCCTGTACGTGTCTTGTTTGTCTTGTCTGTCATCCTACCCAACCAATCCTCCCTGATCATACCTACTCTCCTCCCCCAACATCTCACTCTCACCTAAAAGTAAAAGAAAATAAAGGCAATCTGTTTTCGTAAAAAAAGCATGCCCCATGCATAGCTGTCCATTTTGCACATGTCCACTGGACACATGTAAACATTTCTAATTGGCATCACAACATACTATTATTGTCCTCAGCCCTCTCTCAGGGCAGTGAGTGTCCAAATGTACCACAAAATTTATTGCATATGCACAGCCGTTTCTGTAGAAGAAATGGACAGCTATGGACCTTCCCTACACCCTTCCTGCACATCCCTAGCTACCTTGCCTACTGTCTTTCCCTCTTTGTGCCCCCTTTTCACCACTTTCCTATCACCCCTTTCTTCTTTTCTTTTAAAGAAATTAGCATGGGGGTAAGTGGGAGTAAGCACTTTTAAGCAACAGTGAGCAGGTTACAGCCTGTTTGCATGGGGATAAGCACTGCCTACACAGGTGAAGCAATCAAGAAGGTAACTGAGTGTAAGGAACTGTAACCAAAAGTAACTACTGCTTACCATCGCGCAAACCCATGCACACCCACTCACAACTGCTTAAAAGTGCCTTAATCACTCCATATATAATGGCCCTTGTTCTGCCTAGCAACAAATTAAATGGCCTCTGCAAGGCTCAAAACCAGGACCCTGCACACCACAGCCAATGTGATTTACCACTAAGCCATGGCAGATATACAGACATCAGATGTTACCACAAACATAGCATCCAGCACAGTCATTCAACAGTATACATTACATTATGTAGATGTATGTGTGTGTTTATGTCCAGATATATATACATACATATATATATATATATATATATATATATATATATATATATATATATATATATACATATATCAAGAACATACCATGTGACAACAAAGTAAAAAAAGAATGAACAGGGAAACACCAGCAACTCCTGTATTATGTAGTGGTGTTGTCCTATGTAATATGAAGACTCCCTCAGACAGACATGTGTCATTAATACACGTAAACATTTGTACATTGCCAAAATACATTACTTTGAGCATTTCATTTACATTAACAAAACAATTCCTGTCCAATCATTATGTGAGAACAGTACTCTTGCAAGGTGCTGTGTGCAGCATCATCATCATTTAAAAGTTAAATGGGGTAACCATAGAGGGACCGGTAGTGTTGTGTGTACAGTGGGGTTGTCTGCATCACATGCACCTGGAACCTTTAGGTGTCATGTGCATTCCAGGATCGTGTGCCTGAGAGAGGGGTGAGGACAGCAGTAGTATGTTGTGATGCAAGTTAAAAAGGTTACATATGTCCAGTGGACACATGTGTGAAATGGACAGCTAAGTATGGGGCAAAAGTTGTTCTAAGAACAGATTGGCCCTTTGTTTCCACTTTTGTAAGGTGAGAGTTGGATTTTGGGGAAGGAGAATAGGTATGCTCATGGAGGATAAGTTGGGTAGGATGACAGACAAGACAGCATACAGGGGCAGTATATTGCACATGTGGGGGATACACCTTGGATGGGGAGGGGTGTTTGGCAGTCACAAGCCCATGAACCCCCAAATGGAAACAGTGTGATGGAGGTCCCCACCCATGGTCAGCCACCACTGCACCTTTACAGCCACAAAGGTGGCTGTGCGGGGGGCTGTCTAGGAGGGGCAGTCTCACCCTCTAAATGTGACACTCTGCCCTCAAGCTGGTGTAGCTGGCCTCAAAACCCCTTATTGAGCCCCGAGTGCACCACGTCCTGGACTGTACGATGGCTGACAAGTTCCTGTCTGGACCTGCTCCCAGGGAAGAAGGCCCCATCCTCAGTGGTGGTTCCAACAGAAGGTGGTGCAGAGTCAACAGAGGTGGAGGTCCAAGGCTGGGCCCCAGACGTGCTGCTGCCCAGTGCCATGGCTAGCTGAAGTGGGACAGGTGGTTCCACCGGGACCTCCAATCCCATACACCCTATGGTGTTGCAGTTTTAACAAAGATAAGGCTTAGTAATAGTCAACAGCATTCAAGATTACATATAATAATATGCATAGATATTACCATCAACCCAAGACAACAGATGACATACATTTGCAGAGGGAGCACAACACATGCATATATACTGCATGACATCTGTCCAAAGCATAGATGACTTGTGACTGCAACTATGAACAGTGGCCCACTATTGGCATGTCACTGTGATAACCTCAGACAGTGACTGTCATACCACTGTTTCATGTGATGTATGTCCAATCATGGATGCGATGGCAGTAACTCTCATCACTGTAACCATGTACTGACTGCAATCCCCAAACTATGCTTCTACAATTCACTGATGTGTGTTCTGTGAGTAACACAAGAAACAAATGGTTCCACACACAGACCAGTCCACAGATGATCCTACATATGGGGGTTTTCTTACAAACAGAGCACTGTCTTGTCAGTTATTAAAACATACAGACTAGCCATTACCACACATAACTTGTTAAATTGGCAGTAGTCTGAATGAAGCATAGCTACACTTACATGCTGCAGTCATGTCTGGAACATCACCTTCATGTCTTTAGGCTATTTTCTACTGTGTATGTCATTTAAGGAATATGCAGATTTCATCTGTGATGCTGTTTACCAAACACCAGATCCAGGTTCCACTCACAGTGACTGTCATGGGCAAACACCAACATGATGTTCCTAGATATTGTACAGTGTTTTCATGCAATTGGCTATGGGAATGTCACCACAGCTGTTCCACATGCAATCAGCTAGAGGAGGACTGCAATAGGTGCAGAGGCCATCACCTGATCATGACCATCACTTACAAAATACAAGCTGCTGCTGAGCAGGTGTACATTTCCACATCCACCAGAGAGTGTATGTGAGGGACAGACAGAGGCAAATTATATCAGAGAAGGTCTGGGAGACTAAAACCTAAGCATCGTCTGTCACACACCTACCAGTACAGGGGTTCAAACTCCTGACTGACTAGCCATTACTATTACAAGTGCATGCAGTTACGCCATGTGCCATATAGCTGATGTGTTGGCGAGCTGTAAGAACATATATGTGTGCTGGTGAGCAACATCTGCAACAGAGATATAGTAGGAATACATTAGGTGTAGCACACATGGCAGTCCACATGAACAGATGTCATTGTCAACACAAGCACACTCTCTAAGGGACTCAGACACATTGGCACACTCTGGCAGGCTCACAAATACACTTCCTAACTACTTAGTTTGCCATACTGTAGTAATGCGCAGGTATTACATGCACCACAGAGGTTATCCTGAGGTTCTATGGGCTAGGGCATGTGAACGTGTCTGACATCAGTCAGTATGCCAATGGGAGTTATACTGGGTGTGACTGTGGTTGGCAATATCATACCCCACTCACAGACACAAGGTACCAGTACTGACATGCATGTGTGCATTGCTTCATGGGTGTGTAGTGGTTGGCTATGCAAGATGGCTGTACAAGGCTGGGTGAGGGGTAATGCTTGGCATCAGGCCACCTGACAATGTTCTGCAGTATGTTTCAGGGGTGTAGTGTCTGCAATGTCCCAAACAGATGAGTACTGTATTAACTGTCTTGTCATCCTGGTTACCATTGTGTGTGGCCATTGCTTTGCAATGCATGCCATGTCTCTGTTTGATAGTCCTTGACATGGACATTGCCTGGGATGTGCATGTCCCACATTAATGTACAGTAACATGTTTAAGTCTACCTGATTCACCTGGCCCATGTTGTGTACACAGACTGTTATCATCAGATGTGCCACCGCTGGCCTGGTGTGGCAGGACCTGCTAATAGACAGCAGGTTGACCCTGCACCTGCATTGATAGCATGATACAGGTATTTCCTGGTGTCAGTGACATCTGTCCATACAGGGCATGTGTGTAAGGCATTGTATGTTCTTTGTGGATCACATTTGATGGCACCACATATGTTTCAAGCATCCAGTGGGGAACATAGCAAAGGTGCATTGTCCGCAATTATGTGCCTATTGTACTGGTGGACAGGGTGCCATGCCCTCTGCAGCCCACTGCATTCACAAGATGCCTACTATCTGTCAACAATGTTCAGGGTAATAGCAACATAGCGGGATTTTCTAGGCAAGTGTTTTTGTGTATGACACATGGGTTCAGACTGTATTCTGGGTAATAGTAGGGTTGCTTACTTTGTCCACCAGGCCTTTTGCCAAATGTAGGGGTATGGCTTGCCAACACAGTCTCTTGGCTGATTGAAATCTATAATCCTCATGAGGTGGACATTGTGACATATAATATGGCCGCCATATAGGAAAACTACAAAAAACACTCCTCAACATGTCCAGTGGTTAAACACAGCCACCTCCACATAGGCTCTGACTGTCAAACACACATACACTCACACACCCACACACCTGCAATGTCTTGGAATAGAACTCCTACCTATCTAGTTTATCAAACTACAGCATTATGCAATTATAGCACACGCTACAGAGTTTAGTGGGCTATCACATCCCCAAAGGTGTATTTCATAAGGAATGACATCAGCAGGGTTACCAAAGTAGGACAATTCAAATTTCCTGCAAATGAGTAGCCCAAAATGCATTGCTCACAAAACAGACAGTGAGACACACACAACTGACATGTGTGGGTATAGAACTCATGACCAAGATCTATATCACACTACTGCATGGAGATGCTATAGGATGCACCATGAGGATTACTAGTGAACTCCTTCCCCAGAGGTGTATTTGACAAGGAATGACATCAGCAGGATCACGCAAGTAGGGCATTGTAAATGTCCTGCAAGTGAGTAGGCTATAATGCATTGCTCCCTACACAGACATTGAAACACATAGAAAACATACATAACTGCCATGGTTGTGGCTGGAACCCTACCACAGTTCTAAATCACACTCCAGCAGTACACAGTTAACCAATGCATTACAGAGATTACTGAGTTACAGCAGTCCCAGAGGTATATTTCTAGGTGCGTGACATCAGCACCCTTGCCAAAGTTGGGTATGTGAATTGTAAGGAGTGTGCATACTCTAAAAAGCATTGCTCCCTTCTCAGGCAGATAGACACACACATTTGGCAAGTCTGGGATTAGAACACCTAGTAAATTAGTTTATCACACTATAGCATTATGCAGTTATAGGACACGCTACATAAACTACTGGGTTATAGCAGTCCCAGAGGTGTATTTCTAGGTGGGTGACATCAGCACCCTTGCCAAAGTTGAGTATGTGAATTGTAAGGAGTGTGCATACTGTAAAAATCATTGTTCCCTTCTCAGGCAGGCAGACACACACAGTTGGCACTTCTGGGATTAGAACACCTACCAAACTAGCTTATCACACTACAGCATTACACATTTACAGATTGCACTACAGAAATTGCTGAGTTACAGCACTCCCAGAGGTGTATTTCTAGGTGGATGACACCAGCACCCTTGCCAAAGTTGTGTATGTGAATTGTAAGGAGTGTGCATACTCTAAAAAGTTTTGTTCCCTTCTCAGGCAGACAGACACACACACAGTTGGCAAGTCTGGGATTAGAACACCTACCACACTACAGCATTATGCAGTTACAGGACATGCTACAGAGATTACTGGGTTACAGCAGTCCCAGAGGTGTATGTCAAGGTGGGTGACATCAGCAGGATTGCCAAAGAAGGGCATTTCAAGTGTACTGTGAGTTGTACATGTCTTTTACCTGTGTGTACCCGCTGCTTACTGTCGCGAAAACACATTTATACCTGCTTACAACTGCTTAAATGTGTCTTATTCAGTCCTAAATTACATTATCAAAAACCCTTGCGGGTCTTGAAGCCTGGATCATGCACGCCAAGGTCACTGGACTTACCACTAAGCCACCAGGGTTGCATACATGTTTCATTGTTTTTATAATACACATTTTACTACAGGTATTCCACAGTACATAAAACAAATGGG
Source organism: Protopterus annectens (assembly GCF_019279795.1). NCBI lineage: Eukaryota > Metazoa > Chordata > Ceratodontiformes > Protopteridae > Protopterus > Protopterus annectens. The sequence continues at coordinate 1,552,572,098 of NC_056733.1, forward strand.
ACAGTCACTTTGTGTACATATGTACAGTACCCTTGAATGTACTGTACTCTGTGAAACAACATAGACAAGTCTACATATGTACAACTGTTATAACTAAAGACTAAATACATATATGCACTTACGGGATGTATACACACACACACCCACACACACACACACACATATATATATATATATATATATATATATATATATATATATATATATATATGTATATATATATATATATATATATATATACACACACACATATACACAGACACTGCTATAGCAATATATATATATAAACATGTCTGAACACCCTTTGTGACACAGAAGGGTTCCAAAGGAATTGACGTGTACACAAAACAGAGGCAACTCTTGTTTTATAATATTTAAATCTTAATCAGTTCACCAGAGAAGGGATGGTTGTTGTGTATGTGGAGTTTGAGGGTGGGGAGTGATGGCTAAGAAAATATACCCCAGGATTGTGGAGTTTGGGTGGGAGGATGATGGGTATGGATATACACGCCGAGGACCACATCTGTGTCACTCCTCAACAGTGGCACAGGAAAATAACATACCCAACCGTAGTCGTTCTTGACTGTCTATTCTTTTCTATTCCTAATTATGTAATAATTTGTAGACTCCACTCACTACAGATAACTACCATGGTGTGCAGCATGTTAAAACACAAAAAGCATGTGTATGCCCAGCTACAGGGTAGTCACACACACACACAAATACACACAATTGTCAGTATTGTGCTTACAAGTCTTGCCTATGTAAAGGTAACTAGTAGAGTGGTATGCAGATGGGGTATGTGCCAAAAAACCCATACAATTACACTTACTCTGATTCTGCTTCTGAGCTGGGTGACATCACAGGTCTGATTACTTGCAGTGGGGAGGGGGGGAAAGGGTGGTTTAGCAGATGACAAGGATAAAGGCCAGTGCAAAAGGTGGTTTCTCTTTGGAAAGCAATAAAGCCCACTGGCATGACAAGATGCAGACACAAATACACACACACAAGCACACTCAGCCATTTGCTGATGCACACACACAAAGTTGCCAGTGGTGGGACCAGAACTCCTGCCTATCTACAGATCACTATTATAGTACTACACAGTTACAAGACAAAACACAGAGATTACACATTTCAAGGCAGTCAGAATGCCCTTCTAAAATTGAGGACATCAACAGGTGTGTCTAAAGTAGGAGTCCATAAAGTAGGAGTCCATTACAACCTGTATGCATAAACAAGACACATCATCTGCAGGTAAGACATAGATAGGCCTGAGAGGTATAGCTGTAGCACAAAAAGCCCTGAACTGGAGTATGTCCATCTGTGGAATGGACAATTACTATCACTATACAGGGTTACAGTGGTCATGCTCATACACATAGAATCACAGGACTTGTTTGGATGCATTGACTCCAATTACACAAGGTCACAGTGGGCATGCTCATACCCTTAGTAGCAGAGGGCAGTTTGGGATGCACTATGACTACAACTACACAAGGTTATACTGGGCATACTCATACACTTAGAAACAAAGGGCTTGTTTGGATGCACTGACTCAAATTACACAAGGTGGCAGTGGGTACGCTCATACACTTAGCAGCACAGGGCTGTTTGGGATGCACTCCGATTCTAACCACAGAAGGCCACAGTTTGCATGCTCATACACTTAGATGTACAGAACACATTGTAATGGACTCCTATTGTAAACACACAAGTTTACAGCTATGTACATCGTAACTGTCAGTATATATGCACATCATACAGGTTTACTACCAGATACCTGTATGTGGCCCGTAAATGATATATTTGCATCTGTGATGTGTGATACACATGCATACATGTACATGAGGTACTGCCATATATATGTGAAGTATACACAATCATGCATGTGTGGAAGTGACAGACAATAGGTTAACTGGGACACACAGGTGGATGCTAACTACAGCATGTGTCACACACATTGCTGCCCTGAAAGGCATACATTGATATCAGGTTGTGGACAGTGGCATTATACTTGGAACAGTGTCATGTGCAAGCATAATATGTGAGCCCCATTGTCTAATGGTACTGAGTTGCAGGTGTCAAGATGACCTCTCCTGGCTGTGTTAGTAGTTGTCATTATTAGCAGGACCGCTCCACTATGCATATCTGACATTGGTCATCTACACAACATCTGCTGTTGTCCATCACCTTAGATGTAGCATTTGATACCAAGCACAATACTGCCACTCGTAATGATGTAATGGTATGAGTGGCAACTGCTTGACCAAAACAATGAGCCAATGTCCTGCTGTAATTATTGTGTTGTCCAGTGTCTGTCATTCTGGGATGTCATGACTGAAAGAAGACATGCCTTTCTAACAAAGCACATGCATCCATGATTCATGTGAGTGTGGATAATACCTAGGTCACATTTACCCTTATAGTGGCATTCCAAGGCACATGTCCTAAACACAGAAGTAACACCCTGACACCTACAGGACAATTGCATTGGATGCTTATGCTAACCAGTGCTAGATGTGTGGCTTTCATAATCCATTTGCTCAATGTAGACCCTACAATGGGGAATAATGACATCTGTGCAGTGAGGAACACCTGGCTGAAGGCTCTGTAGTGCACAATAGCACTACCACCATATAACTGAGATCCAGACATGTGGGCCATAACACTGGGACGGACCACTCCAGGTGGTGGTGTCCACATATTCATAAAAGCTGCTCACAAGTAAAGACCACTACTCTGACATAATTCATCACTGATGAGTCAGGTACAGGTGACAGTGGCAAAAGCTGCATTTTAGGCTGTATCCTCATATACATCCACCACCATGTCCTCAGACTACCCACACGCATCCATAAATGTGGTATGGAATAGTATGGGAGAACACCAAATAACCTTCAACTGGTGGACTGTACCTAGCCCTACATCAACTGTGCAAAGTACTCATGTACTGACACAGTTGCATAATGTGTTATGCAATGCAATAATACCACTGTTTGTAATCAGGTCAGTTGTACACATACCAGGGTCCCTCAGATGTTGTCAGCATTAACACAGTTGACTGTTGCTGTACACCAGTAAACAACACCCTCATGGTTGGATATGACCTAGATGTACCTGCCCTGGATATGTACATCCCACACTCATACAACATAAATGAGAATACCATTGCTGATATTGTCCTTTGTACATACAGGTGGCTACATTCATTACACACATGCACATGGAAGATAGGTCCATGGCTACTAAATGCTAACAGTACAAATGGTTTGATATCTATGTAGACAGAGGTAATATTCCCTCTCTGCTGGTCACCCATGACACCTATCATATCATACAACAACCCATGTGGCATGTATGTCATTAGACACGTCCACCAAATGCAATGCCTACAAACATACCCAAATAACAGGATCATAGGACCTACACACATAGCCTGTATTTACATACTCAGGAAAATACAGCTATGCTCTGTATGTTCCTATGTAGTTACAGGTGATATGTCCATGACATGTACAGCCATGTGTGCCCACAGCTCCTACATATACCTCATGTCAACAATTGCAAGCCATACATGCTGTGTGCTCTCTGGACATAATGTGCTGGGGTGAGATGTTTACAAGCCACGGACCTCGCACACGCTTGAATAAGTGTAATGCCTAGCTCAAACAGGCATTGCTGGCACTCTTCAGGTAATCATGAGGTGTGCATGGCAAATATGATGTGTGCGTGGCAAATATAATGTGCTCAATGTTGACCATTACAGTGCCCTGACTTCACAGTGGAACTGCCAACTAACAGTTTGCGGGGTTATGACATGGTATATTGCTGTGTGTGTGTCTTGCTGATGTGCTCTTGGCATAAATGTACACTTGGCTACTCAGTGAAGGTGGTTGTGTGTCCTACCAGTACATGAATACAACATCCATTATGGTGTAATGCTCAGCTAGGTTTCACACATGGTGTTGGGAAGGTGTGGAATGTATCATCTTGACCTGCTAGTCCACTTAGTGATGGAGACTGCATATGTGTACATGTTTTGATGTGTGTTTAGATTCCATGTGTATGCAGTGTCTGATGTTTGAAGGTGACTGGTATTTTAGTACATCATGCAGTTGCAATGCAGCCTCAACACTGCCAATGGTATATGGTGATATGCTCAAAGTACAGTAAGCTGTACTTTAGGTATGGACAGATGTTTGGACATAGTTACTAAGTGGTGGGGCTACTTTGCAGATGAATGATTACTGAGGACAGCTCACAGGTGTGTTACAACCATTCCTATAATAACCTGTGTAGCTGCTAAGCAATGGTTTTGTTAATTGAAGGGGAAGACACACAACGTAGAATGCAGTAAGGATGACGCTGAAGGCAAACCTCTTGACACCTGGAACAGTAACACCTCCCCTGTGCATATATTGTGCATATATTGGCATAGATGGCAAAGGAAAGAGTCAGTATGCTTCATAGCACATGTGATAGTGCTGTCACTCTGTAATACCTATCATGAGATAGGGAGGTGTTTGATTCACAGTACTTTCACGTGTGGGTGTGTGTGTGTGTCCATATCTGTCACGTGTGGTGGGGAATACATCCCAAATGTTTTTAACTCTCCTGTACACTGTTGTAGACATCTGTACAGAGTGAAGTGTAGAAAGCAAGACATACGCAGGCGTTTGAATCACACACATGTCAAGTGTCTGTATGTGTGTGACATAGGTGTATATCTTTGTGAATGCCGCAGTGTGTGTGTGTGTGTGTGTGTGTGTGTGTGTGTGTGTGTGTGTGTGTGTGTGTGTGTGTGTGTGTGTGTGCATGTATGGTTGTCTGGTCTCTGGAGTGAGGCTGTATTTTACTATAGTGAAATGATAAGACCCCCTCCCCCCATCCACTCAATGCAATCTAGTATCCCTGTTGATGTCATCAATCTTAGAAGGTCATTCTAACCACCTGTAAACATGTACGCCCTGGGGTGAGGCTTGTCGTTATATAGCCTATTGATGAACCCCCCCATCCCCACATACACTCACCGCAATCTAGTATACCTGTTGATGTCCTCGATTTTAGGCCATTCTGACTACCTGTACATGTGTAATCACTGTGGCGTGTCTTGTAATTGCGTAGTACTATAATGATTTGCACATAGGCAGGGATTCTCATCCCAACACTGAAAACTGTGTGTGTGTCAGAGTGTGTGTTACTGTGTCTGTGAATCCCTGTGGGTGTGTTACTGTGTCTGTGAATCCTTGGGCGTGTGGGTGTGTATGTGTATGCATCCTGTTATGAGTGTGGGTATTACTGCTTCCCAATAAGAAACCGCCTTTACCCTTGTCATTTGCTGAACCACTCTTTTACCTCCTCCCTGCTCCAGGTAACTATACATGTGATGTCACCTGCTATGAATGTGACGGCTCTGGCCACAGTAGCTTACTACACAGCTATCATGCACTTGGATCCTTAGATCAGTAAACATGTTTGAAACTTGGGAGATTATAACTGTGATGTGAAAGCTAAAAAGTGCATGCAGGTATTGTCATACAGACCTGTGAGTAGTCTATATTTACATATGGGACACTAACTGCAAACACAGACATCCCCCGGCACATGCAATTACACCTGAAAGAGGAAGGCAGAGCATCAAGATCAACATGCAGTTACTGTTGTTACACATGATACATACTGTCAAAAGTACAAAATGCATTCCAAAACAGTAGTACATGGTATGTCTGCTGCCTGTCAACACCACTCAACAATTGTAATCTACAATTGTCTTCCTACCATGTTCACCCTGTGCATCAGACCATATGAGCATGTCCCTGGATTGATGGTATGGATGACAGGGATGCAGCACAGGCATCATCACAAGCACAGGGTGATGATGTTTGCCGGATGCCTAGTCTGCACCATTGGATGACATCATGTGTGTGGGTTAGGGCCGTTGATCTCATTGGGAGTGTGTGGATGTTATGCGTGTGTATGTTGAGGTGTCCTACATTTGTTTCTGGTGTATGCGTGTATGTTTGCACACAGGTTTGTCATGTGGCTGGCCTACACAGGGGTATTATTGACAGCTGCAGACTGTACAGGGCAGGTTTCACAGTTCACGATGTCCAGGCATGGCTATGTGACCTGCACCTGCCAGGGGTTGCACGGACACTACCAGGCAGAGGTCCAGATTGGGTACTGTCTGATGACACATGTCCACTGGAACTGTGTCCCTGTTGGGACCATCCAGGACCACGTGCATGTGGCCTGCTGTGTCCTAGTGTGGACAGCACAGCATCAGCTGCACTGCTGCTGCAACCACCACTATTTGAGTGGGCATGTGAAGTAGCACGTTCACGTAGACCTTCAACAGGTGATGTAGCTGGCCTACGTCCACGTGCCTGATTCCTCACTCCCACCAGATGTTCCAGCACAGACATTCCATGCTCAAGGATTGACATGCCATGGTCAAGGACTCCCACCATGTCACCCAATCATCTATCAAAAACATCTGTAAGATGATGGTGAGTATTTACAATTGCCTGGATGTTGTCAGTTAAAGAACAGACAGCAGCCATCTGAAGCCTCAGACCTTCTCTGTTGTGCCATTCAGCACGTGCCTGTGCCTCCATTGCAGCCTGAAACATGCGTCTGGTGACACCAGCTGATATGCTGTGTCTTGCAGGGGCATGTTGGCCAGAGATCCTCCTACAAGCAGCACTGGGCACATGCCTGTGTGGGACATCACCAGTCAGTTGGCTGGGATCATGGTGTGCAAGCACACCTTCCATAATCTCCACACTTTCCTATTTCATGCTACCACCCACCAACTCTCCTTCCTCTATGGCCACTGGTGATGGGGTAGACATGAGAACTTTGTGCGGGGATGAGGGTCATGCAGTTGGAATGGCAACCAATGGCACAGATTAAGCCTCTGACTACCCTGCCTGTGCCTCAATCATACTTTCATCATCACTGCTAGAGTCTGTGGGGACACTAACATCAGGTGGACCGCAGGAGGGCAACACACCTACATCAGCACCTGTGAGCTGCAGCCAAGAACTGTACATTACAAGTTATACAGCACAGTATACACACACACATGCACACACACACACACACACACACACACACACACACACACACACACACACACACACACAGATACAGACACAGACAGAAAGACACAGACAGACACAGACACAGACACAGACAGACAGACACAGACACAGACAGACAGAGACATATGTTATGGCACCCAACAGCATGCAACATGCATGTGATATGGCAGAAGGCATTCAGCTTAGACATTTATAATGGTAGTTATCATACATCCCTGAGTTGCACACAACAGCATACATGTGTTATAGCAGGAGGCATGTACCTTACACTATTATAGTAGTAGTTAGCATACATCTCTGTGTTGCACCATTTGTGTTAGTAGGTTATGCCCCAAACCTGCAACACAATGCATGCACTATTCACCTTTGCACTGCACTGCCATGTTTTGTGCAACATACCCCACATTTTAACAGACCATCACTAACCTTTGTACATCTGCCACTGGTGCTTTGTGTTGGTCACTACCCCTATGTGTGAGGAGGACATGAGCAGAAGGGTATGTTGAGTGAATACTATGTTTGCCTGAGCCCTACCTTGCATATCTCCCCCAAAGCAGTGCATGTCTGTTAAACATTATTCTGCTTACCCCTGAGCTGAATCTGCACACAATGTGCATGTGGCTGTACACACATGTTTGACATGGCTGTCCCTACTTTGCAGTGGTGCCACAGACCAGCACGACATGTCTTCTGCGGACATGTTGAATGACATGCATGCATGTTTAACACAATGATGTCCTTTCTAATATACAGAGAGGTAATGGTGTCTCAATGCAGGGACATGTTATACTAACATGGACCTTCAGCTGACACAATGTTGTCAGTCCACCCTACAGCTATACAGTGAGATTCTGCACATTAAGCTGATGTGCATAGTCATTGCAGGGCATCATGTGGCTTCACTATTGCTATACAGTGTGAGTTACAGACACAGTTCATAGTCATGACTGTGTTCAGATACAAGACATATTTAATGTGGAATGTGACCCACGTCACTGAGGTGTATACACACTAAACCTTAATGTGGAATGTGTGACACAGGTCACTGAAGTGTATACAGATGTCACCCCTGCACATCTGCAACCATATTGCAGATGCCTGGCAACTATGCCCAGACATGGCTAATGTAGCAGTACTCCATGTCCCACATGCCATCTGTGTACCTCACACGCATGAGGAGCAAGCATGACAGTGATGTCTGACACCAGCAAGGTGAATGTACTGTATCTGTGGCCTAATGTAGTTGTATGTGTATGTTGTGCAACACATATATATATATTTGGATACTGTATAGGTAAATGCTTTCATGTCATGGCACACTCATGATGTTCAAGACATGTTATGTGGTGGTTTGATGTCATACCTGCACAAGCTGTGCACATGCCTGTATGATGTTTAGTGTTTCACATCTGAAATATCACCATTACACAAAGGCCATAGTTGTATTGTGTCAAACCAATGTACAACAGGGTGTACACACATGTACATCACTTCTACTGTGTGTGTTGCTTCATGTGTCTGGCCATCCTCCATGGCCATGTGTAAACACGTTTTGTCCAATGGTTGTGATGGGCATCTATTTCACATGTCAGTTTTGTACCATATGACATGCACCCATAGATGTCATATGTTCCACTGAGGACAGGGTTATGCAGATAAAGGGTGGTATGTTTGGGATGTGAGATATCATGTTTTGCAGGATAGTTAAGCAGTGTTGCAGTCAGCCCACTTAATGTCATGGACATGTCAGATAGCATATGACATTGTGTGACATTCATAGCAAGGGTATAATCCATAAGGGTGAATCCTGTAGGCTGGTCATACTCCAGCTCCAAAACATTTAGAGTGTTTGCACACATATGCTCTCTGTATAGTACTGTCTGCATTCCACACATGTGTAATGCTGATCTGTAGTACATGTCCCTACAGTGAGCCACACCTCCACCATTGTATTCACAGCTGTCTACACATCTGGCAATGAGAGTTTGTAAGGTTTAGTGCAGGTGTTTTATATAGTCTTCAATTATTCCACATGCGTAACCACTGTGATGCATTGCAGGTCTGACCTGTGTATATTAATAGGACCACTATACATTATGTGTACGTGTGTTAAATGGCCACATAGCAGATAGCATGCAATTAATATGATCTGTGCATTATTGAGCCTGATAAATAATAATAATCTCATCTGCAACAGGCTGCTGTCACTGCGAAACGCCAGAGGTACCTAAGTAGGAGTGTCACAGCAGTAAGATCATTATCCACACCTGTGTGATAGCTACAAGGTGCAATGTGCATGTTAGCACATAAGCCAGTACAATAGACTATACTATGGAGTATGCACATCTGTGCATACATAGAGTAGCAAACTATAGTATGTGGCATGTGTGCATATATGCCTTGCATATGATGTTACATTACATATTGTACAGTAACACATGCAACTATATGAAATATAGTTGTGTCATATCTGCAGTAGTGCCTTACCAGGCAACTCCAGGCTCAGTGGTTGTGAGACACCCACCTCCACAATACCAGCTAAAGCTTGTGGATGGAGTTCTGCAGATGTCCCCAGGTTGGCTGGTAGCTCCTCCATTTGTGTGAGTGGGGGCTGGGTGAGTGGCCCCCCACCTGTTGCACATTGTTCCCTGGTGATTGCATTTGCATGCTGTTTTGCCCATCTAATGATGTCGGTGCAGTGTCGACGCACCAGCTGATAGGTGAGATTGTGGCCGCCAACATTTTTTACCCTCCTGCACAGTTCCTCCCACTGGGCATCCCACTGCTGTGCATCCTGTGGCATATGGCTGAAGAGAGTTACATGGTTGTCGAGGAGATATAGAATGAGGACATCATCCTCCAAGCGGGTGTATGGTGTCAGCCTGCCACGCAGCATACCTGGAAGAGATAATGATGGAGACAGGTCACAGTAACTCACAGAGAAATACAGAAGTACAGCTGAACATACATGTGTCATACATTTATTAAGATTACAAATCTACATGACAGTAACAACACTGACATGTTTAACTCACACACATTTGACACATACTGGTGATTTGATGTTATCTCCATATATATGTGTGTCAAGTGATGACATTGCTCATACTCCATGTGGATGTTGTCTTGATTTGGGCATGTCTGTTTGCCTGTACTGGTGTCTTTACCTATCAGCACATGCCTGGATGTGTTCACATTAATGCAATAGACCTTAATGCTGTGTATATGTCACATATATTGTCATACACAGCCTTAAAGAACATGACCTGTGACCCTGCAGACTTGCTCACAGAAAGTTTTACATGTATGTGTTTTGCCATATACATCTACATGGCACTTTACAGCAGTTTAGCATCCTGCCATGTATTACCTGTGTTGCACATGTGAAACACATGGGGCAATGGCTAGCTTGATGGTATTTACAGGGTTGGATATCAACTATATCATGTATGGTCATAGTGAACTAGTAGGCTATATGCCCTGGGCCATTTATGAGCCTAGGCTGATAGGTTACCTAGCTGTAGCCAACAGACAGTTAAGTTTCAGTGGTCAGTTCAAGCAGTGCCACAGAACTGATCCACAGGGTTACTGATATATTTGCCTTGCAATCATCACACCATGTCTCAAAGAGGGGCAATGTGCAGCTTTGCTGGCAGGGATGCATAGTATGGCAGGAGTATGTAAAGTGTATGGGACATCGATCTGTCAAGCATGTTGTGATCCTTGTACTATAAAGGTGGATGTCCATGATGTATGTGTTTATTTGAAATCAGGATGTGTAAGTGTAGCATGTCCAACATCTCTGTATTGGACATGGCTTTAATCAGAGTAGGCATCATGCTACATAGTGGAGCTAGGGATTGGGAAGGCCGGTGTAGGCCATCTGAACATGGCCAATAACCCTTAAAGAAAATATGTGAGCTATTATGGGTCACTTGAGTGTTGATTATAGCTGAACAATGATCTCTATGTTCATGGATGGAATCCTGTCATGATTAGGGGTGCCACTTATGACTACCTAACTGGTGTGGTGAAGTAACTATCAAAAGAAAGACTACTGTCCAGCTGCATCCCATACACACACAGTTTCCATTATGTTGACCGCTGCCTAGGTGGTAGTTCATGGGTACAGGGTTTTTAACATAGGGGACAATAATGCCATACTTAGCTGTCAGATTTTGGCCATACGTCACACACCACACATCTGACCCACAAAGGCGCTTCTGTATGTTGCCCGCAGCACTCATTGTGTCAACTATTGCTCCTAGTTCATAGTCATTTGTAAACTTCAATAGGCAGATGCCTTTTGTGTTAGTCTGTGTGGTATAGATAACAATGAGGAGGAATACCAGGAATGAACCCTGTATTACTGTGGCTGGCACTGGGTACATGTGCGTGTATTAGTCAGACACCTTCTGTAGTGTTGGTTCTACCAGCAGTCCAGTTGCCAACCACTTCTGTGACATAGGAATATACACCTAGTTTACTGAGTGTAGCTGGAACACCGTATGGGTGATGGTGTCCTAAGACCTGGCAAGGTCATGATATGCTGTGTGAATCAACCTTACTGTCATCTACATCTGTACTGACTACATCAAATAAGTTGATCAAGGTTTATGGCCTTACAGACCAGATTCAGCAGGGTAGTAGTGCACTATTTACCATTATCAGTGGTGTCTCCCCCTTTGCAGAGTGTGATAACTGTTGCTGTGCAACATTCAGTGTGTACACAGCCTGACATGAAGCTATGATTGAACATGATGTGTATGTGGAGAGCAAATTGTTCTGACATTTGTGTAGGATACACCCTGGGATGTTGACAGGTCCAATGCAAGCTGTATGTATGGCTTTAGAGAGTGCAGCTTGTACCTGCATAGTTGTTATTACAGGGACTCAGTAGTGTACATGGATATATAAATATGTGTACCTGTTGGGGGAGTTGAGTTTGGGTTTAGGTTATCCAAGACTCTATCTGGATAAACAAGTGCTATTTCTGTAGGTGCAGTACTTCTCATGCCATAGTGCTGTGAAGCACGGCAGGTCTTGTTGTTGCCATTATGATTCATGACACAGCTATAGAATGCTCTGTGAATGGCCACATAATATGTGGCTGATTAGTTTCACAGTAGCTTTGTGTGGCTTTACATGGTGTATCTGCATCTTACTGAGGCTGACCAGAGATCACCTCCACTCATGCGTGTTCACTCTTGCAACAGTTACTACCTTATGTGGTACAGTTTAAGGCAGGGCACCGCCAGTTTGCCTTCCCGTTTGTGTTTGGTTGAATCTTGGTTCTTTTTCAATGGCACAATCACTGCACTTATGTGAGTGCTTAAAGTGCATTTGTGTAGGATTCAGCATTTGCATATGCATTGTCCATCTGCATGGGTGCCATGACAGTCACCACTTTGCTCTTAAGAAGCCTAACATTGGCTTTGGAGACTATGTGTAGCATACTGTTAGCCCTGTTTGTGTGACTGTGGTGATCCAGGTCATTGGGTTTGATGACATCCAACATGCATTGAGCACAGGTTTTGGTACATGAGTCTTCCCAGTTCATAATGGGATAGTTGAGAGTAGCAAACAACGACCACAGTATCCAAAAAGTTCTTTAATAAAATCTCTGATGTCTCGGCCAAAGCCTTCAAGGAGAATAAAATTGTATACAAGCACCCACATTTTATAACAAACTAGTAACTCAATTAAACAATTAAGCAATTAATTAAGCAACACTCTCCAATTGAACTCAGCATTGAGCCCACAAGGAGACATAGTTTTATACTTTAAAATAAGCAGAGCTTCTTTTTGCAGTAACACAGTTTTAACATCCTGCTGACAATACATTATTGGCTTAACTTGTTCTAAAATAGTGGCTTTTAAACCTTCACTATTTTTGTTATGACATTCTAAAAAATGCAAAGCTACAGGGCTTTCAATATTACCATTCTTAATGTCCCTTATATGCTCTAACAATCTCAGTTTGAAAGCCCTTTTTGTTTCTCCTATGTAATACATATTACATGGACAACATAGAGCATAAATAACCCCTACTGACTTACAACAAAACTGCTTAACAGGAGTAAACTTAACATCATTAATAAATGGAAAACAAGATGTAATATATTTGCAACCTTTGCAATTTCCACAAGGGAAAGTGCCAACTTGGCAGAGATTGTGGCAATTGTCCAGAGACATCTGATTTCCTTCTCTGGTCTCTCTAAAAATCCTTGGAAGATGGTACTGTGGATCAGAAGACATCAAAAACAACGAAAAGGCACCAAGTAGCAAGCAGCAAGTAGCAAACAATGACCACAGTATCCAAAAAGTTCTTTAATAAAATCTCTGACGTCTCGGCCAAAGCCTTCAAGGAGAATAAAATTAATTAATAAGAGTTAAGCTTTTTGATGGTGTAAATAGTTACTTTCCCTGCAAAAATGTGGCTCAATATAATGGTAATAATAACTGTAAGGAAAATATGTATTTTGTAACCACTTATGGTTGTTTTACTTCTCAATTTCTTGATATAGTAAAACAATTCTGGTCTTTTTTACTTTCTTGCAAAAATGTTGAACAGTGGCTGAATGTTAATTTACAATTTTCCTATCGGAGAGGTAGAAATATAAAAAATGTTTTGGTTAAAAGTAAATTTATTTTGCCTTCACCTTCATTATATAAAGAACCATGCCAAGTTGGCACTTTCCCTTGTGGAAATTGCAAAGGTTGCAAATATATTACATCTTGTTTTCCATTTATTAATGATGTTAAGTTTACTCCTGTTAAGCAGTTTTGTTGTAAGTCAGTAGGGGTTATTTATGCTCTATGTTGTCCATGTAATATGTATTACATAGGAGAAACAAAAAGGGCTTTCAAACTGAGATTGTTAGAGCATATAAGGGACATTAAGAATGGTAATATTGAAAGCCCTGTAGCTTTGCATTTTTAGAATGTCATAACAAAAATAGTGAAGGTTTAAAAGCCACTATTTTAGAACAAGTTAAGCCAATAATGTATTGTCAGCAGGATGTTAAAACTGTGTTACTGCAAAAAGAAGCTCTGCTTATTTTAAAGTATAAAACTATGTCTCCTTGTGGGCTCAATGCTGAGTTCAGTTGGAGAGTGTTGCTTAATTAATTGCTTAATTGTTTAATTGAGTTACTAGTTTGTTATAAAATGTGGGTGCTTGTATACAATTTTATTCTCCTTGAAGGCTTTGGCCGAGACGTCAGAGATTTTATTAAAGAACTTTTTGGATACTGTGGTCGTTGTTTGCTACTTGCTGCTTGCTACTTGGTGCCTTTTCGTTGTTTTTGATAGTTGAGAGTAGCCATCATTATGGTTTTCTGTCTCAAACCTAATATTCCCCATCACAGCACAATATGCCAGTTGGGAATTCTGAGGCATGGTGGGTTATCTGTCGCAAGGTGCAATTTGGATTCCACTTTAGCACAAAGGTAGTTGCTCAGCATACTGCATCTGAAGTTATGCAGGTGCAGCTAGCGTGGGGGGTGTACATATCCTTCAGGAATATGGACACATCTGTGGCTCATGTGTTCCAATAAAGGATAATGGCCAAGAGGTGAGGTATGTGATATAACATATAGAGCATTGAGCCATATCTCAGTCACTGTACAGATATGTTCTCCATGTTAAGGAATGATGTAAGTGAGTCCATATTGAGTTTCTGAAATGTATCATTGAGTAGTGAGACCCACTGTTTATTACTTGACTGTCCCTGTTACAGCAGTAGACTCTCACTGGAACTTTGCATGATGAAGGCACTATAGGGGAAGCATGAACCCTAGCCAGTATCCAGATTCCCAGGGATGACAGGTGCAGGCCCTGTCTGGCAAAGCATCATGGTCTGTCAACCATGTTATCCCAGGCAGACAGATACTGGATACCCTTTGAATTACACCGGTACATTAGACAATTGTGGAATATAATAATTTTGTCCCTGTACTGCAGTATAATTCTGGCCAATGGCAGAATGCTACCCAGGCCTTGGGACATACCTGCATGGGCTACAAGACCTGACAGTACCTACATGTGTGTTTCCATGCAGTCCAGGCTATTGCATCACAGGTCCTGCACAACAACATGGAATATGCCAGAGCCATGTGTATAGTTCAAAAGGTGGTCTGAGTGTATGGGTATGTGGCTAATTATGGCAGACAGGCAGCTGATAGTATGTTTCCCTTCATATAGCTTGGTGTGTAACATAGTGCTAGAGTTTGCATTCACAAATGAGTACTGTTGGGTATGTTTCTGGCCACATGTTCTGAGGTGTGGCACAATTATGCAAACTATATCATACAGTTTTTGTATTTTGTTGTCTGTCTATTCCAGCTTGGGCGAGTCTCTTGCTTGGCCAGATACTTAGAAGCCTCTGTGAATGTGAATGATTTCTGGTGGTATGTGTGGGTGTCCTTACTGTGTTCTGGTAAGGGTATGTGTTGGTTGTGGTGATGAGATGCATGTGTTAACCTACACCTCATGACGATCCAGTCCAGTCATGGCTGTAGACTGGACTGCCTTCCAGCTTACCCCTGTAGCTGCATCCCAGACACTGTGTGGGGTGTGGTGTTAGGTGGGTTTGGCAGTGTACATGGCATAGAGGTTACATTCCCCCAGGATGACCACATACACAAAGCTGACATTAGTAAACACCAGTAGCTGACTAGTGGACATGCCTGTATGAGCATTCAGTACTACAAGTACCAAGTACTGTATTTAGTTTATTTATTGCTTATGAAGATGTTTTAGGCAGTGATGCTCACAAGTAAATATTTGTGTTATGGACGTGACAACACTGGCTATTACAGAAACATAGTAGCTACCTTTAGCAGCAATCCTCCTCTGAGGAGCACATCACATCCTGATAGTTGATTACAGATGGTGCAAGTGTCAACAGGTCTGTATTCTTCTCTGAGTATATACTCACATATCCTCCAGAACCATGAGCTCTGTTGGGCACAGACACCCACTTCCCAAACAGAGTCAAGTATCAATAGACTCTGCTGCCACTATCAACATGATCAGGATATAATCAGATAGTGCAAGCAATCAGCTATAAAGCAGCTATTACACATGGGCAGCGGTCTCTTACATCTTACACTCCTACTGCAGATGTTACACTGGAGTTACAGATGATATGCAACCTGTTTCATTACCAGTACTGTGCACAACCTTACATGCAGTATTTGCAAGCGGCTGTTAGGTGTGCAATGAGAGGATAGGCTACACAAACCTGAAAGTTCAACCAGTGTGTCTCTACTCTCAATAGCCACTCTATGTAGGTGTGCACATAGCCATTTGGGCCAGCTCTGTAACAAGGGTTACTACACATTTGCATAACATGTACACATACACAGCTCTTATTGCTTACAAATGATACTAGTGAGGTGGATATTACATGTCTTATGTGCATGGATAGTTACCTAGCTCTTCCAATTTTCTTTGCTATCATGCTGCTAAACTGTCAGATGAATACAAGTCATATGTATCCTGTTATTGAGAATTGTAATTGCCAATAGACATAACTAATGTTTGCATAACAAAACAGAAATGCTATGTAAAATGGAATACAGATCTGCCTAAAATACTATACATTACAAAGTTATTGGCACAATATCCCACAATGCAAATCATATCTGCACAGTAAGCCAACCTTTGATATGTTCATCTCACTAATGCACCCATACATATGTCTAGTGTTACAGTATATCAACATATACTATCCCCTGTTATGGCACATACTTGTTGGACCAACCCTGACACTGACAGTGGCTGGAAAAGAATTGGTGAATTCCAAGCCCATATATATCATCCCTTGTTGTGTATGAGGAGTTTGCCGTGTGACCTACAGCAGTACACACTTAGAATACTGCAAGCATTACTACTGCTCAACAATACATCGCTACAAGATAGCTATTTCCACTATATGGATTGATTACACTGTAATTACAGAACAGGTACTACATACACAGACATACTAAATGTTATACATATCTTCTTAGTAATTGGAGGTGTTATTGACTGGTATATTAGTCATTTTCGGTTTGTGTTTTGACCTTTTGTTGGGTATTTTGTACTATTTTGCAGGAAGATGCAGATGGTTTGAATGTGTGACAAGGCATCCTTTTATAGTTAGAGATCAGTAACATGTGCTATCCTGATCACCAACTGGTGTTCCACAGTAGTTAATTACATGCACATCAGCTGTGCAGCTACTCCCTTAGCTAATACCATGGCAACAGTGGAATATAATTGAGTACTCCTCTTGAGTGTTTTCCATTTGCCTTACTTGGGAGGAAGACAGCCTGTAAGTGTTGTTTGAAATCTATTGCAACAGCTGTATGGAGACAAACACAAATATATTGTGTGTAATGCCTAGAAGATCTGGTCTACATGTGAGTACTGCTGTTATATTTCTGAACATTACTATTTGTGCAAGGTTTGTCTGTACCTAATACTTCTGCATATGTTTCAGTCTGGCCAGGATGTTTGACCAGCTCAAGGCTGTATGGCTATGCATATAATGTTAGGGTGTTTACAGTGTGCTCACCAGACATCTTTAGTTTGGTGTAAATGTGTATCATACTGTGCTGATAATCAGTAATTGGTAACACTTCCTGGTGTAATTACTTTTCAACCCTCTGAAACAGGATTAGTTCAAACAAACCCAGTAACATCAGCAGTTGTTCCATTGTATAACAGCAATTATTTCACATAGGGCGTGTGTCTCTGTCCAGGTATGTTAAGGTTTCAGCAGATGTCGTACAGCGGGTGAATAATTGGTTATGGTATGACAGTATGTATTGTTGTAATTAGTTTGGGTGTGGGGGAAATGTTGGTGGGTGTATATAGCAGATGCAGGTATGTAAGAACTGCTTTTATACATATTCTATATGTGTGTGGGGGTTCTTTCCCTATGTGAACACCTATCTCTTAGTGGACTAATACTATGGTAATTGCAGGCTGATTCATTAAGAAACTGTAAAATGCTTCCTGTATAGCATGCAGGTATTGTTAGTCCTTGAATCCTTTTGACAATACATCGGAATGTAATAAAGCTTTGTTAAATGAAAGATGTCTGTGTATTTCTGTCATGGATATTTGCAGTCATTGTGTTGGTGACTAACCCTATTTGGT
Source organism: Protopterus annectens (assembly GCF_019279795.1). Taxonomy (NCBI): domain Eukaryota; kingdom Metazoa; phylum Chordata; order Ceratodontiformes; family Protopteridae; genus Protopterus; species Protopterus annectens. The sequence goes on from NC_056733.1 coordinate 1,552,590,358, forward strand.
TCATGTCCATAGAACATATTTGTAATAGTGTATTGCCATATACTCTTCATATGTTATGTTCATATTTTTGGGGGTGGCGGAATGTGTGATTGCTATGGTCCATGTTATACTCAGATTTGAACACTTCAGATGCTGTAAACACACATGTATGTATATATATATATATATATATATATATATATATATATATATATATATATAATTGCATACATTTATATGTACCTCCATAGATGTGTACATGTTTTTAACCTATCTATATATTTACATATATATGTATATCTCTATATATCGACATGTATCTATGTATCTCTCTCTATCTTTCTCTCTCTCTCTCTTTATATATATATGTATATATATATATATATATATATATATATATATATATATACATATATATCTATATAGCATACACCTTTCATTGGGTACATGGTGGTTTGTCCTATTTCCGCACAATCCTCCCTTTTGTGTTTTAACCTGTCTGAACACATGCCTGGCATAGGTACATCTCAGTAGCTTAGTAGTAGGTTACCTCAGGATGGTGTACATGGTTGCGGGTTCGAATCCAGGAAGTGGTTATTATTTTACCTCTCAGAACAGGCACTGCTAGGGAAAGTATAATTAACACACATTTAAACAGTTGTAAGCAGGTTTGCCCGTTGTCTGCGTGACGTTAAGCAAAGGTTAAACCTGTGAAGAGCTTATCCGTTTAACCGTGTTTAAGCGCCACTTACCGTTGTGTAAACCCACGCAAAACTGCTTACAACTGCTTATAAGTGCTTTAATCAACCTGCATCCAACAGTCCTTATTCTGGCCCTCAAAATAAATTAACAGCCCTTGAACCCGGGACCATGAACACCACAGTCACTGACTTTACCACTATGGCATCTGAGATATGTACAAATGTTATGGTGTTTAGAATATACATTTTACTATGGGTATTCCTCACTACTGAAAACAAATGTGACAGTCATTTGGTGTACATATGTATTATACATGTTAATGTTCATATGTTTGTGAAATTAAGTACTGCAATGTGACCTGACAGGGTGTATTATGGTTGAGAATGGTTCTTATTTTGTTTCTTTTTTATATTGTCCCTATACTCCATGTATACCCTTCCAGTTCACTTATTGAACATCCAATCCAAGCTCTCCTTGATGCATAATTTCATTGCCCATCATTCCTCCCCCCACCCCAGTCTCCACATACACAACGACCATCCATTCTATGGTTAATTAAGTTAATATTAATAGTTATAATAGCAGAGCTGCATGTGTTTTGTGTCCACTTTATTCCTTTGGATTGCTTCTGTGTCACCAAGTGAGTTCATAGATGTGTATATATATGACTATAGATGTAACTGTGTGCATATATATATATATATATATATATATATATATATATATATATATATATATATATATATAGTATTCATTTGTAACAGTTATACATATGTAGACTTGTATATGTTGATTCACAAACTACAGTACATTACAATGTACTGTACATATGTACACAAAGTGACTGTCCCATTTGTGGTCATTACTGTGGAATGCCTATAGTATAAGGTGTAGTCTAAAGGCCATGAAACATGTATACAACTCAGATGCCTTAGTGGTAAGTCCGATGACTATGGTGTGTATGGTCCAGGGTTCAACACCAGCGATGCTTTAAAAATGTGTTTTACTCCAGACTAAGGCTCATTTAAGCAGTTTTAAGCGTGTTTAAAAGTTTTTGTGTAAAATTAAAGCAGCAGTTAAACAAACTATAAAACGTATAACCTGTGCGCGCAAACACGGCCACATCTGCTAACTACTCAGGATATATACATTTCAGTGAAGTAACATCTCACTATGTGCTTACATAACATTGCATTCTCTGTTGACTTTACCCTCCAGCACACATGGGTATATATGGGTGTTTCAAATGTTTATTATACAGAAGAATACTACATAGATATGCAAGCTGTGTTTAAGGTATACTTTTTAACATGAAAAATATCTCTGACTTTATTGGGATTTGAACCAGGAATGCACAGATACCATACAAATGTTGTAACCATTACACTATTGACATTAATGTTGCTTCTGTCTATTTCTTACTTAGATGATTTCTATGTGTAAGCTAGGCTAACCAAAGGGCAGAGGCGCCCAAACCCACTGAGCTTCACTTACTCTTGAAATAAAAACATAACAAATGAAATGAGAAACTATAAATTAAATTCCTAACTACATTAAGCATAGCCCCTCACTGACACACTTCATGAGAAACCTTGATGTGTGAATGGGTAACAGAATATACACCCCTGGGATCATGTGTCCCAGAACCATACAGCCAGTGGGTGGGGGGGAGCCCCCTCCAGTTTTATAGCTGCAAGACCAGTTGGGGAAATTGAATGGTGTTGATGTTTCACACTTAACATGCTCTCTTTAGATCACTAAGTGCCCCTATCACCCTCCGCCACCCCAGTCTTCAACAGCTTCCGGCAACTCTGCCTGGAATCACTTCATTGGCTATGCTTGACAGAGGCTCAGTTACTTCATCAATGGTGCAAAGCAAGCCAACACACTGTAGCTATGATTCTAAATGCCCTTGGGCCAATAACCTACTACCTATCTGTGAACCTCTAAAGTGCAGGCCATCACAGACATAATATGTGAATAAACAGAGCTTTCAGATCACAATATACATTGAAAAATTACAATGTAGTCAAAAAACAGTTAAGTACAGCAGAAAAATACAGAACACTGATGCTTAATCACTCCAAAAGCCTATCTTGGAAGCAAGAATACTTGTATACGTTTAAGGCTTTCTATTGCTTACCAATAGGTTACCTACAGGAAAGATGAGAAACAAGCACAGATGGGAAACATGCATGCAACAATAATATACCAGCTTGCATGGGACAGCCTTAGGCTTTGGAATACTGGCCAAGGCTATAGGCACCCCCATGGTGCCTTTTTTAGGCAAGTCTCAAAGGTGATTCCCACCTCCATAAACAGCAGAATAGCAACATCATTGAGAGTTATGCTACTCAACACCAGTGGTTGTAATCACAACATGCACGCACTCACAGCACTCCTCCGTGTGGACAACGCCAACATCTGTGCAGTAACTGAGACCTGTTTTAAGGCTCCTGAGAGCACACCAGCACTACCGGATTAAAACCCATATCACACATTTCGGTCACGGAACATGGACTGACACAGACATGGAGGGGTGTATCCATATTCATCAGGGATACCTACCCCTCCAGTTAGTGGGGCAGCATGATACCTCTGAGATCATCCATGTGCAGCTAACATCAGCCATAACTGCAATACAAACTGTGGCCTGCTACAGATCACCCTCCATTACCCAGGACCACCACTCCTCCTACCTGGAGACAGTGGAAAACATGACAGTCCTACCGAACACCCTGGTATTGGTCAATGTCAACTACCCTACCATTAACTGGGAAACTTACTCGAGTACTCACTTCCAGGCACAGCGCTTCCTGGAATTTATCACCTCATATGCCCTGTGTCAGATGGTAAACTCCCTAACAAGAGGTGGAAACATACTAGAAGTGGTAATCACCAACATGGATGACAGGTGTACCACAGAAGAGGTAAACCGGTCACTGGTTAGATTTGACCATGGACTATTCACTGATGATTTCCACACCCAACCATCTCCCCCACCCAAGGAAACCATAGTGAATACCTTTCCTACAGCTAAATTCACACTACTAAAGACAGAGGTTGGAGGTTTCACAGCCCCCACACTAAAGAAAAACACTGCTCAAGATACAGACAGATTTAAAATGCACTCTTTAAGCACCTACAAGGATGTATGGATTGTGCCATCACTGGTAAACCAAGACTCACTGCTCCTAGACAAAGACACCAGTCTGGTGGACCCCTGCAATAAACAGGCTATACAACAGAAGTAGGACAGTAGTCCAGAAAAACAGCAAAACCCAAGAAGGGCAGACATCTGTGACCAGTATTAGTAAGAAACATAGGTCCCTCATGAAATCATCCAAGGCTAACATCAACAGGAAAACAGGCAGGGATTCGAAAGATAACCACAAAGCCTTATTTGGCTATGTCAAGGATCTAAGTGGTAACACACAGATTTGCACTATGCTGGTGCAATATAGCTCAAAATATACTGACCCTACTGATATCGCCAACATCCTTGCAAATACATTCAGTGCAAACTTCACCCCCTAAAAAGCCCACAACAATACCTGGAAAGTACACAGTATCCCAGACATCAGAGACACACAGATGGAAATGGCCCTTTCAGATAGCAAAACACAGCATCAATGGAGGCAGATGGTGTCCCAGACTGCGTCTTGCAAACACTACAAGACAAACTAACCCCCCACCTAATTAAGCTTTTCAACCTCAGTCACTACACAGGCTACATGCCCATACAATGGTGCATAGCAACAGTTATTCCACTCCACCAGAGTGGAAACACAACTGACCATGGTAACTACCATGCTGTAAGCCTGACTAGCCTGGTCTGCAAAGCTATGGTGTGCATCCTCATGGTACTCATTGACAAAGACATTGGTAACCTCCAAATACTTGAACCAACCCAGGTCAGCATAGTTGAGTGCAGATCATGCCTACTGAACCTATTTGACATCTTACAGACAGTCACCAAGACATTAGATGAGGGGAGAGGTGGTTCACACATACTACCTGGACCTCGCCAAGGCTTTTGACACCATTCCCCAGTCAGGTATTATTGATAACCTCACCAGCCTGTACATAAACCCATACATCACAGGAAAGGTTGTCAACAGGCTTGCACACAGAACCCACATGGTAAGACTAGCAGCCTCCAGGTCCAACTCTTAACCAGTCACAACTGGTGTCTACAGGACTCAGTCCTGGAACCCCTACTGTTTGGCATATACTTCTCAGAGGTACAGGAAAACAAAGGTGGACTACGGCAGACCATGTATGGCAATGACTGCAAACTGGGATCCATAATTGACAGTCCAGCTGGCACAGACATCCTTCAAGGGGCCTCACAGAGACCGACACAGGGTGTCAAAGTCATGGACTCCAGCTAACTGCCACTTTCCATTTTGGAAAAAAACTAAACATCCACATATTAACACATAAGTGGCAGCCACTTTAATACAGACGAGGTAATAGGGTATCTGGGGACTAAAGTAGATAGTGATCTCTCATTTGACAATAATATCTCCAAATAGTTAGGACATCATTCCATGTAGGCCATCTGATTACTAAAGGGTTTGCATCTCGACATACTGAGGTTATAGTGCCCCTTTACACATCACTCATCAGTTCCATCATGGAGTATAATAACCCATTTCGGATGTACCTCAGAAGACATTTCCAACAGCTAAAAGGTGCACGAACATACCTTACCATGAGGATTACTGGCCTCAAACATATGTCCTATGCAGCCAGACTGAATAAACTCCTGCTTTACTCAGTGGCATCTCGTTTACTCAGAGATGATCTCTGCTGGCCAACAAAGATATATCCAACTCAGGCTTAATGGATATGCTCTACCTATGGGAATCCATGTCACAGTGAGCCACACACTGTAGTGAGATAAACCATGCCACAACAATAACTAGAAGATGCTGGAGGGACAGATTCCTGTCACAGAAACTCCCCATCCTTTGGAACTACATCCCTAATTACATTATACCCTCACTAACACTCTTCAAGAGAAACCTTGAAGAGTGGATGGGGAACAGTAGATACACCCCAGGGATCCTGCCATTGGCTCTGCTCCACAGAGGGACAGTTAATTAATCAATGGGGTGGCAAAATCTGACACATTTTGGCTGGGCTTATGAATGCCCTCAGGCAGTTAGCCAAGTACCTACCCAAGAACCTATAAATCTATACAGACAATATCAGCACATCTGTATGTATAGATATCTTAATTTACTATTCAGGTGTTGCCTTACCTTGTGCCAATAGCAGTTGTGTGTGCAATAGTTGAGGGCTGCCTATGTTGGATGCACACAGTAGACTGCTTATACATGACAATTTACAGGTAGTCTTCTGTGTGTGCCATCCATTTTTACTGTGTGTGCAGGTGGAAAAAGGTGTCAGTCCCTAAGTGCCTACACTGTCAGTTTGTGTGCTATATGTTCCCTCCTTGACAAGGCATGGCCATACTGGGCATGTCTCCATCTGCCTACTGGGGCTGGCTCAGGGTGTTTGTGGTCTGTGTACCTCTGTGCCTGTGGGGCCCTTGGCAATGGTGGTGGGCTGTGAGGGCCTTCACCATTCTGTCCCTGTTGCAGCTGTTTCCGCAGGATCATATTGTTTAGCATGGCACATAATATGAAGATGTGGGCACACATGCCTGGAGAGTACAGTAAGGCTCCACCAGATATGTCCAAGTAATGGAACCTAGATTTAAGCATCCCAAACACACGCTCTATGATGATTCTGGTTTGTGTGTGTGCCTCATTATGGCATTCTTGCATGGGGGTGTGTGCATTTCTGATGGGAGTCATCATCCATGGTTTCAGTGCATAGCCAGCATCCCCACCAGGTGGCCATATGGGATGTCCCTCCTGGCAAATACCTGATACAGCTGTGAGGCATGCCAAATGTTGGAGATGTGATAGCTTCCAGGGCTGCCAGCACACACATCCATGATAATGCCCTGGTCATTGCACACGACCTGGCAGTTGATGGAGGGGCATCCCTTATGGTTTATGTAGCACCTACCATGCTCACCGGGTGGTGACTTGATGTGTATGTGCATGCAGTCTATTGCACCCAATACCTCCAGGTATTCTGCCACACAGTGGAAGAGACGCATATTTCTGGCCAACTCCTCCTGCATTTGGGGGAAGTATATGTGCTCATTAGCATGTGGTAACATGGCATCCAGGAACTGGTAAAGTACTCTGGATGCTGATGCCTGTGAGATCCCCATGATATCCTCAGTTGGCCTTTGAAAGGTACCTGTAGCTAGTATTCTCAGGCTTACACATACCTTCATATCCACTGGGATGGGTTCCCCTCTGTTTGTTCTCGCTCTGAGGCATGGCCGGCACAGCTCCACAAGTTGCTGTAGGGTGTCCCTGTTCACCCTCTAACACCCTACTATCTCCAGATCATGTAGCCCCTGGGTGGTTACCCTGGGTCTGAACACTCTTCTTCTCCTCTGGTGCCTGGGGTGGTTGTGAGCATCATCCTCCACACCACCTTCAGTCTCCAACACATGCTGGTTGATAAAATCTATGGCAGCCCCTAACATGTACATATTAAAAGTTCCCCATCTGTATAAACCAATGGTGCAGAGTGTATGGGAATACACAAGTGTGTGTGAGGTGCTTTCACACTTTATGTTATTGTGCTATGGATGCTGCTGATGTTATTGGGTGTGTATGAGCAATTCCAGCTGCAGAATATCTTAATTATGGGTTTTTCAGTGAGTACTGCAAGTGTGGGGCCTTTAATGTGGAGTTATGCTAGCCTGCCTTGATTAATCTGTTGCCCTTTAATTCATTTTTATACCAGGATCCCATCCCATTATCAGGCATGCCTCCACCTGCCATCTTTCTTGTTTTTTACTTTCCCTACCCAGTCATGTATTGGAAAATGTGTCTTGTAGCTGGTATAATGCAAATTTGCTTTGTTCTGCTGTGACACTTTACTGTTTTCTTTGCAGTACAGCCCCTCCCCTTTCCTGTTCTGCAAGTAGCTGCTTGTAGCCGTGTTACTTGTTGTCAATGGCCCACTGTAGGTTCGTATGTGTTAATTAATCATTTGTAATCCATTTTTCCTGCTGCAGCATTTCCTTATTTTTTTTTTCCTATATCCTGTCTGTTTCAGCTCTGGTGGGTGCCACGCAAACCTGTTTACCGAGTTTAAGCACATTTTAATCTACATTCACATGCATACTCAATTACCTTGTGTGCTCTCAGCTAAGCAAAGCTATAGCCAGTTCAGCACACCCCTTTCCTGCTGCTTTGCTTAGCTACGGCAAAACTGGATTAGCAATGCTCCAGTCTGCTTACAGCAAAGGTGACACACCCCTTTCTTGATGTCATTTCTATCTCAAGGGCACTCCTTGGCATTATAATGCTGTGCTGTGAGGTGCATCCTTACACCAGCGGGGAATCTGAGATTCACTATTAGTCCTCTCATTTGCATGGCATTGCCTACTAATTCCTAGCTGCCAAGTAAAACACTGTCACATCCCCTTAGCAACCCTTGCACCATGGTGTGGTGTAACATGCCTGCCATTGACTAATATGGGGAAATCATGACATGTGTTACATTGCAGTTTTATTCTCTATTTTTCTATTTTCCTTGCGATCTAGCTTGCGCACCGCACCTCTGTGCTTAAACTTCGCGATAGTGTGAAAAATAAAATTAAATGCTCTTTTTATATTTTGTACTTCTTTTATGCCAATGGCTATATGTTTAGCCATTGGCATATATTAACAATATAATACATGTGTTTGGCTGGCTGTCATGGCTCCAATTTTATGTATGTGGTTTACATTTCTGCATGCTTACACTATGCCTGCATCACTTCCTGGATCACTAAATACCTTCATTTGCATGCTATACTGCTGCAAATGGGGTAATTAGCATACAGGGGCCGGGAGCTGTGTAGGCATAGCATACACAGGTAGTGAACGTGGAAACAACTCATAACTGGATCGCTCACTGGCCATATTTGGTGTTGGAACGCCAGCACTATGCCTGCACAAGGCACAAGCTTCATGAATCCTGGGGATTTTTTTTTTACACTGAACTATTGCCTTTTCTGTGGCCTTTATGTTGGGATATTGGATATTTGTGCATTTTGGTGCATTTCTACAACTGTTGAGGTGTGTTTTCTTAACTTGAATAATACCCTCTCAACAAATTTGGAAATGGGCTATATATTAGATGCTGATACTGATACTATTGGTATAAACGGAAGACACTCCTAATTGTTACGCATTTTCAGTATCCCATAAACCTTACTAACACCTGCTCTATCTATAGTAAAAAAAAACTTATACACTGTGTCAGTAATGACACCATTGCAAAGATTTTCTTATCATCAACTATCAACATATCTATTAGATTTTTTTACTTCAGTCAAATTCACTCTCATAAAAATCAATGTATTTTAACATATCATACAATACTGTGTTAAACTAATTTTATTCATAATGACTATGGAATCTCTTTTATCAGCTTTCATGGTATGTGTAGAATGACCATCAGTTAGTTTTAAGAGTCTTCCTTTCATTGTTAAATTACAATATTTTTTTTACTGGATTTGATAATAGATTTTTAATGTCCATATCACAAATATATTTAAATACTTTGATAACTGGATGTAACTGGGGGTTAAAAATACTAGACACAATAAAATCCACTTTTAGTAGTGCTAAACTTCCCTTTACACCAATACTCTTAATTTTAATTTTCACATACAACCTTTGAAATCAGAGTTTAACATATGTCAGACCTTGCCGCTGGGATTAATCAGTTTAATCTCACCTTCATCTAACATCCTATTAGACAAATTGTATATTCTAAATTTCAAGGGGATTACGTGTAATTTGTTTAATTCCACTTGCTTATATTAAAATGTCTCTATTTTTCTCTCTGTTTTACCAAAGATGTGGCAACCACTCAGTTTCACTAGTCCAGTTTCACAAAAGTGCATTTCTTCGGAAATGCACTTTCATGAAACTACAGATCACCGAAGCATTAAAAAACAAACAAGCAAATACACTACAGTAAATTATGTAGGTGGGCAAGCCCCCCTGCACCTACACCCTACTACAAATATATATCAAATCCGAGATCACACTACAGTGGGGAAAATAGAAAATTGCCTTAGCCCCACTGTACTGCAATCTCCAGCAATAATCACAGTGAACTGTAGTTTGGCGAAAGTGCATTTCCAGAGAAATGCACTTTCATGAAACTGGACTAGCAAACTGAGTTTTGCTTAAGAGTTATTTTGATGGGTCAGAGTATATATATATATATATATATATATATATATATATATATATATATATATATATATATATATATATAAATGTCCCAACTTTTATTGTGAGTTCACAAAGATGTCCTATGATGTTCAATGATATTTCAATTGTAACACTGTTTTTGTGTTGTATTTGCTACAGTGTCTTTCCTGTGACTCATTTTTATCCTGGAAAAAACAACAGATAGCTTAAAAAGAGAATATATGAATGACAATATGCCATTAAAAGAAATGACAACAATGCATTAGCTAAGCATTCTGTGAAATGTGATAATTTTAAAACGTTTATTTTTCTTGTTGCAAATTTCATTCTCAATAATTTTAATGACAACAAAGATGATGAACTTGATTTCTGGAGAAGAGATAGCAATTTATGTTAAGCGCTTTTGTGATTCCAGGTCTCAACAGAGCAGTGTATTATGTAAAAGTTTTGAAGAGGAATAGAAACAGGAAATTATATAATTACTTTAGTTGCATTATACTATCATGCAATTATGTTTAAGTATTTTAAAGGTTTGACTGTGGTGAATAAATTTATTTTGATGAAGACTTATTGGAGGTTGAAAGTAGAACATGGAGAAGGTCATGGCCAGATGCCTGTTAAGTGCCAGGATCCATCAAATCATGCATGCACTCAAGTCAGTCAACAAGAATTCCCACTATGACTCTGTACATGGGGTGAATGACTTGTGACAGACCTCTCTGAATAATGAAGAGGGACATGACTGAACCCTCAGATTATGTGTCCCAGACAGATATGTACCTAGCCTTAAGTGGCATTCTACCTTCACCTAGGATGATGCCACAATATAGACAAGAAATGATTGACTTCAAATAGCATACCGTGTGTAGGAGGTATTGATTTTCTGAGACAGTATCTTGTGGAATTTAACTCCTATAGTGGTGATATGATAAGTACAATTTGTGAACTTATGGAAGTCATGCTTGAAAATAATTTTTTCATGTTTAATGGTCAGATTTACCACCTAAAAAAAACAGGGGTTGTGATAGGGAGACAGTGACCCACTCCTTCTCCAATATTGTCATGGGGTGGTGGGAGACAGAATATTTGTATAATATGCCTTTCTTTAAAACACATGTAATTAAATATTATAGATTTGTGGATGATTTATTTTTATTACTGACAGTAAATTAGATGCTATTACTACATTTGTTTTAAATATTAATGATACTACTAAGTTTTTAGACTTTAACATAGGCTATTTAAGCACTAATATACATTTTTTGGATGTTACCATGCAATGTTGCAAAAGAGATAAGACTTTTTCTAGTCATATTTATACAGAGGAATGCTTTGTTAATAACTATTTGCACTTTTCTGGTACACATCCACTATACATGAAGAAAAATATATGTAGGGGGCAGATGAGCAGGGCCTCAAGGCTGACTACTAATCAGGATTTTTTTTTTTGGATTCAATTCATGAAATAATAGTATTTTTTATAGATAGGGGTTATAGTTATAATGTTTGTAAGGCTGCTGCAAATGAAATTGTAGAAAAAAGGAATTATACGTTTCCATCTATATTGTCTGTTGGCTTGCCTAAAGAGAATAGGGGTGCTAGTTCCACTATTTCTAATAATAAGACAGATAAAAGTTATATTAATAGTTTTTGTCTGTGCATGACTCTGGATGATTCAGCTATTAGATATATGCTTATTCAGAACTGGAACATTTTTTTAAATGTGATTGGGAATATTATTAACATAGTAGGTTATGAACCTAGGTTTTTAGTTAAGAAGGCTTTGTCCTTAAAACAATATTTAGAAACAGGTAACACTATAGCTATGACTGCTAAGACTGACAAAAATCCTGGCATGTATAAATGTGGTTTCTGTAATATATGCTCTTTTATTTTGCAGGGCTTCTCAGTATTTTTGTGTCACATTATTAAGCACATTATAAGCAACAGTTATTTTAATTGTGATTCCTCTGCCATTATTCATATTGCAATCTGCTCTAGCTGCTAGTCATTTTATATAGGTATGTCTACAAGAAAATTAAAAGTGAGAATAAGGGAACATAAGTATAGTATCAAACAATGTGCTATTAGCAATGTTATTTATAAACACTATACTGTATTTATAGATTTTAAATAGGTTAATTTTTTTGTGCTAGATTCAGTCCCTAGGGAAGTGAAGAGTGGTGATTATAAAAAATTGCTTTTGAGGAGAGAAACTTTTTGGCTGTTTGGGCTACAAGCAGATAAGCATCCTGGAATCAATAATAGCATTTGTATTAAGTGTTTTTTTTTATAAGTATATGTGTCATATTACGCAATGTTGCTTTAAAGTTGTTTTGATTAAGTTTTTAGATTTTAATTTCTTGAGTCTTCAATTAATTGTTTAATTGAGCATGCAGAACAGTATATAAGGTCGGTCGACATTTTGTCATTTTATTCTGATGAAGCCTTTGGATGATAATGGTAAATAAATATTTCCTTGACTAGAGTGCCTTCTGTGGAAGTTATTTTGTGGATTTTTGTTTTATACATTCTTTGGGTTTGGTGTTTTTGATGACAGAAGTTACATGTTATTGTAAAGAATGAATGTGCTATGTTGCAAGTGTTGCAAACAATTTTAAGATAATTGGATCTTTCAAGTTGTTCCATCATGTTGTTGCTGCAAAATATATGTGGGCCTGTGAGTTCTTTGAATGACTGTTGTTATGTATCTGTGTCTCACACAACATTACCTGCTGCTAGGTATACTCAAACACACATGATGTATAATGCAATTGTCACTGTTATGGGAGAATGGCAATCATCCAGAATGTGTGGATAATCATGGGTTCGAACACATGCCTTACTTTGGAAACAGCATACAGAACAGTGTCTCATTTCATCATGCTACAGGACAAATGTTAGTAGTTCTCATGGAAAGCAAAATGTCATCCCATAGCATCATTATTATCAAATAAAGCATTTCTGTATGAAAAATTAGCATACATTCTTGTAATAGGAATACCAAGCATACATGTACACAGCAAATAACTGGGTGCCAACATTGTTACTTACATGTACAGTCTAAGGAGTGATGGCTGGATATGAACACACTGCCTAAGATCACGTTACAGAACACTGCGTGAATAACACATGCCACACTAGATGTTGTTTTACAGTTGTGCCAGCATACATTTAAATGGATGATATAGCCATTCTTTAATACATTTGTGTTCTTCTAAAAAGGTGTGAAGCTGGTTAAAGTGAACAGCAACATTACACAGATACTCATAGTACATGTATTTGAAGCCTTCTCTACACAGCACAACTGACAAACATACACTAAATGAAGTCAATGATTGCTCTCTCTTTACTTACGCACTCTGAAGAGAACAGTATCAAAAGCTAACATTACAGGAAAATTGATACTATAAATGTGATATTGCTCATTTTTGATAGAATGATTTAACAACTGAGTTTCCAAAAATGGGTATTATCAAGGGTTATTACTAATTTATTGAGAAGCCCTCTGCCTGTGAAAATATGTCTCCTAAGTGGGACCTTACATAAAAAGTGTTCTCACAGACACAATTTTACATGACGGTACACAAGTCACATTACTTAACCAATGGTGTCTTGAATCCCTACCTATCTAAAGAAAACAGGATCACCTGCAAGCACCACAGGAGAAGTCTGACTTGCATGGGTAAAAAATGCACTTTTGACATGATGACTCCATCAGTGTGATGTAGGGAAGATGCCTGTGGTTAAAGTGAGATAAGAGGATGTGGATAGCCTCTCTCATGTTAAAATCTTCCCTTAACTGAAAGTTGATATACCACATCTGTTCAAGAAGCTATACACACCTGCTATTGCAACCACACACACACAGACACACCATTGGGAGATATAAACTGCCTAGGTTGAATAATTTAGAAAGTACAGTATTAATCACAAGCACCACATGATACAGGAAAAGTCTGGCCTCTAAGGGTATTGAATGCATTTTTGACATGATGACCTCATTACTATGATGCAAAGATGTTTGTGGTAAAAGTGGGATAAGGGGATAGGGGCATCCTGTCTCATGTTAAAATCTTCCCCTGACTGGAAGTTGATACAGCATGGCTTTTCAGGAAGCTATAGGAACCTGCTATTTCAGCCACACACACACACACACACACACACACACACACACACACACACACACACACACGCACACACACACACACACACACACACACACACACACACACACACACACACACACACACTAGTTCACCAGCATGAGATTTGCATTCCGACATTTCTAGTTGCAGAATCTATAGAACACAAATTTTGCAGCAAGTACAACAGGAGAAGTCTGACTCTTAAGGGAAGAGAGTGCACATATGACAGGGTGAACTCATAACTGTGTTGTAGAGAGGTTGTTTCTGTTAAAAGTGGAATAAAGTACAGAAAGTGCTGTGTCCAAAGTTAAATTTCCCTCCTGAGTGAAAGTGGACACAGGACATCTGTCATTGAGGCTTTTCTTAACTGTCACTAAAAACACAAACACACACACACACACACACACACACACACACACACACACACGCACACACACACACACACACACACACACACAGGTCCACCTGTGTGAAAATTAAACCTCCCACCTAACTAGTTACACAATAAAAAGAACTCAGTATGAACTGCATGAGCCAAAGGAGAAGTCATTTTTTTATGAAGGAAATGCATATTTGCATGTAGTAAAACTTCACTGTTTGGAACATTATCTACAGGTTATGGGACAAATGCATGCGTAGGACAGACCAACATAACAGCACTGTGCTTATCTCATTTAATGATGTAATTCTCTGCTAAGATTTATATACCACCATTCATGCGCATAGCATTTATGTGAGGAACATGTATTTGTTTCACTGAATAGGATGTTAGTGACAATCACAATTATAAAACAGTAGATTGTCAAGCAAGCATGCATGAAAGCTCATCCAGGGATGCTTGCATATAAATAGTAACAATTTATTGTGTCATTGTCAGTTGTGTTGTCTCATGCTTTCACAATGTACATTAACAATACAAACAGAGATTTCCTAATTATGACAGTTCATTTCAGAATAACAGTGATTGATCATGTGTGAAAAGACTGAAAACTACTGTAACTCAATTGCAAGTGCAGCATTTGGAGTGCAGACATACAGTAACAGACTGACTTAAGTAAAACAATATCACTCTGAAATCCAGATACCTTTGTTTTGAAAGCCCATAAAGACATACAGAAGTCGTACAACCTACTCATAGAATTTTTTGTTGTAAGTATGTTTTATCTTTATCTGAAGCACACCACTGACAAGTTAATTGCTATGGCTGATCGCAAATTATTACTGCATGTGAAATCATATCCTGAGTTGAGCTTAGAATGGGAATTAGCAGTAGTTTATGCTGCCCTGTGCTGATCTTTGTGCAAATAAGCAGTGTACACATACAACCATGTCTGCATCTGATGGAATATAAAAAAAAGTGTCATGATCATGTTTCAAGTGTCTTGATTTACACATTTGTCATGACAGCTGCATTTTTTCAATCTTAATTTGTGTAAGACAGGTGCATTATGAAACACGTGAGGAACCAGACATGTTATTGCTAATGGAAACATGGCTTACAGGAACTGTTTTGAGTCAAGAAGGTTTATTTGAAGACACAGAAAGGGTGAGAAGAGGTGGAGTTATTGACAGGAAAACACATACAGACATACTAAGACATCCATTTATGGTTCATTTCAGCACATATTTGTGTTGGGTTGCTCTTAATTTTAACACCGTAATCATTCAGGCAAGATCTGTACAAGACAGTGTCTCCAACAGGGATCATGCATAATAATAGAGCAGCAGGATATTGTTTTGTTAAGAAAATGTGTAGCCAGCAGTTACACCAACAGGAGTCATACTAAATGCAAAAAAATACTCTAGTGCACACCTGGATTTGGATTTAGACAACATTCCATGAAAAAGCTACAGAACTGAGTATTATGTAACCACACCTCACAGGTTGTCCAACTTCACAAACTTCAAATACAACAGATTGAAGCAAAGGAGAATGCATGTATTACTATTCATTGTCTCCATGACAGTTGTGAAATCCCATATTGTGTACATTACATCCATTAGCCTAAGAAATATGAAACAGTAAACAAACATGATACAGAAGTGGGAGCACATATAGACATGGGAACAGTGTACCTGTAACTTAGGGAAAATGGAATATTATAATTTTTCAGTGTCAAGTTTTAACATACTTGGGGTGTGTTAATATTATATTTTCCTGATAAGTAATGTGTCAAGCTACGTGCAATCAAGTGATTCTAATTGCAAGAAAACTGGGGTCAGAAAGTATAACCATGACTAAGACATAAGCAAGACAAAGTTTTTTTTTTTACTAAGTTTGCAAACAACACACGTAACAGTAATATAATTAAATCATTAAATACGACTTTCATATATTACTGGATTCAAACCCTTGACACTGTGACAAAACTATTTTACTGACATGTGAATTATGGCAACTCACCCCACAGGAAATGTTAATCACAACTTTAATTTTACTGGTTTGATAGGACAGTCAGAAAATAATGAGGCAAGGGAGAATGTTGCCATAATCTTCATCACAGTAATAACAATATTAATATTGCATAATGTGCACCTTGCAGCCAGAAATGTAACAAATTATACAATTCAGAACAGATATATGGTATATTAAGGTGTTATGTGTCATGATTTACATATCCGCTACAAAGCAAAATATTTGGGCAGCACGCATCCTAACAATCTTTGCAATCGGAACATCATACCTATGTGATCCACATTAAACTCTTAATCCTGTTCAAGAGAAGATTAGCTGACTGTAAATAGTGCTTCAAGGCTAAGCACATTAGCCATGAAGGGCAACAAAGTAATGCAGTCAAAGATAAAATCTTTCAAGATTTTGCTATAATTTTAATTAAGTTACAGGTGCTGCTTGACACCATTCATTGTGCAAATGCAGGTGAGAAAGACCAGTGACACAAAAAGAGAAGGTTCATTAACATGAGGAGACAGAGACAGGGACCAAGTAGATTTGGAGAAGAGAAGGCTAATGGGGGTTCAAAACAATGTGTAGGCAATAGTTAAACATAAAATAAAAACAATCAATAACAGTTTGCTAATGCCTGGACTAGAATCCTTGAAAGGATGTAAAACTCTGTCTATAGATTAGCGCATTATTTCATCACACCACAAATAAGCTCATACTTTATGCCCTTTAAACCACGCATTTGAAGGGACAGTGAAAATGTACTAAAGAAGAAGGAGTGAACAGAGAGAGAGAGATGTGGAGAAAGAAACAGCAACAGTATTGGCTAAGGTACATTTAGGAAAACCTTTATGCTGTGTTACTCTTAGATTGTTCCTTATTACTAATTTAACATGCTCTGTATAATAAAGTGCTTGCAATAGGGAGTAAGAAGCAGTAAGAGAGTAGAAACAAGATTAAAGCATAAGCAGGATAAGGGTGCTTTACTAAGTGTCCCTGTTGGGGCTGGAAAGTTTTTTGCAAATGTTTTCTTGCTTCACTATTCAAAAGGTATGTTAATGACATGTTTTAAATGGAGATAAACATAGATGTTTGCAGTTAAACATATAGTAGGACTATAAAAAGCAACAGTCTACAGACAGGTGAATTATCTCAACACACCACATAGGAACTTCTAGTTCATTACATCCAGCAGCCTAACAACTATTACAGTAACTGTATCAGAGTAGTGTCTTTACTCTGTGTTTACTCTGTATTCAGCAGATTTAAGCACATTTGCATTGAAAGTAACTGGACTATATGTGGCTGAAATTAAAATTTTCAGGTTTTGCCATAGGAAGTTAAATGCAACTCACCATCACTCAGCATTGGTGCACAATGCCAATCTCTGCACAAATGCTCAGGACAAAAACTGAAGGTTTTTTGATTGGCGATTTTTGGCCATGTGTGTTTTATGTGAATCTATTTTTTGCCCAGATTAAACATGGGGAAAAGGGTTTGATAGGACAGTTGTGAAAATGGGAGTGGTAAGTGTACAATAAGACGAAGGGGAAAAAATACAGAAATTTGCAAGAGGGTGGTGGGAGAGTACCATAGCTATCCATTTCTTGAGAACATAAATGTAGTATTGTACATGCAGTTTTGCAACTGTGGAGGGTTAAGACACAAGAGATGAATAACAACAGAATAACACTGTATATTCAATTGACCCAAATAAAGTATGTCAAGATGACATGTAGAAGTGGAGAGGTATGTTTGTGGCATCTATATATATATATATATATATATATATATATATATATATATATATATATATATTTTTTTTTTTTTTTTTTTGATGGGACAGCTGCCCATTTTTGATTTGTTTTTTTTTTTTTTTGTGGAGGGATGTTAGGGAAGGTGAATAAAAATGAGAAGGTCTGGTATATAGGTTAGGCAGTAGGTGCATATGTTTGGGACATAGAAGACAGACAAGGATGGTAATGAGCACAATATGGTGTCACCTAGCAATTCAGTCACTAAAGCTCCTTTCCATAATGCCCTCCAGCAGCCCTGTCAGTTCTTGATGGGTGACAAAATCACCACCTCCATTGCTACTACTGCTCACAGAGGGTTCCACTCAAGCTGTGGATGCAAAACTTACAGGTTGTGACCAAGATGTGCTTGGTGTCTGTGCTGACTGTGATGGTGCTACTGCAGTTATGTGTTGAGGTACGGATGGTTATACTGCAGTCTTTGGTCTAGTTCCCTGTGATGATGGCCATTTTGGTTTCAGCAGCAATGTATTAAACTAAATCTATATATATATATATATATATATATATATATATATATATATATATATATATATTAACAAAGAGAGAGAGGGTAGTGGAGACTAAACAGAGAAAATTAGATTGATGACATGTCACTTTAGTTTTTTTATTTCAATAATAAACCAGTATGAGAAATAAATATGTACAACTTTTCCATATCCAGATATGTTGGGAAGGTATTAATGTGCCATAATATCAACCAATCACAGTGGTATGATATGACAAATAAAGCTACATATTTGACTATGCCATATCAGATATATGCTCTTACAGTTAATACCTGCATTTGCAAATATGAATTCTTAATGCCATGCAGTATTGCAGTTGTCTTATAAATACTATTTTGTAAAAATCTAATTTTTGTTTCTGGGCATTGAACCCACATGCAGATAATCTGATGAACGCATTGCCTAATGCAATAATCAAAAGGTATTGGAGCAGGCATGTAGCTTGAAAAAAATAAGGTATTCTTGCTTAAGATGATCTACAGTAATGGACTGAAAATTCTTTTTTGCCTGGCTTTCAGACATAAAGCATACTTATCCTGTGCCTCTCTGAGGTGAGTTAGTATCTTCTGATGCATCTCACAGTTTTCTGCTATCTTAGGAACAGCTGTACAATAGGGAAAATAAAACATAGATATAAAAAAGCAAAATGAATAACTGCAGTGCCTGGCTAATTAATGCCATATCACAGACAAGATATTGGTCAGTATAGTTACACAACTGAGAGGTGTTCACAGTGAACATCATTCCCCACTGCATGGGATGCCAGCCGCACTGGAGACAGCCTTGGTCCAGCGATTCCTAACATTGGACTTATACTGAGACCTGGTATAATTTCCCTGCAGCTGCTCTGGAAGTAGTGCTTCACAAGGACTGATACAAAAATCTGGACTCTTTAACACCCCCCACCTTTGTGTTGTATATGGAATACCACCCTACCAGCGCAGACATACCATCAGCAGTTATGTGTCTGAATTGATGCCCAATACAGATTTAGCATGTAACATCTTTTATATAAAGATGCACAGCCCTGCCAACTGCATTTGCACAATTAAAAGCACAACAGTGGCTTGGAAGATGTTTTGGCACTGATTAAACCCTAAAGCACAGTAGGTGTGAAATGTGGTAGTTGAGATTTGGCCATGTGAGTGTGGTTCTCAAACTATTGCCATATATTATGAGTGTGGTTCTCAAACTATTGCCATATATTCCAATAATAAACAATGATGTAACAAATAAAATCACAAAACCTGGATCAAGGAACCAGAAAACCAAGAACACTGAAAAAAAAAATGTTTCTAGAAATCCATGACAAAAAAGGATGAAATTGGACCAATTAACTGCAAAATTAATGTTGAAAATCAAATGTAATTGTTTAAAAACAGTTTATCATCCCAGACTTTACACATATGCTTTTGTACTATATACAATCAAAAAAAGATTTCATCAGAACTAATGTACTCGCACCCATGGGTGTTTTATAGGGTCTATATCATATGAGCGAATCACACAAATTCGAACGCTCATAATATCGAACGTACTGGACCTCAAACTTCCTATTCTGGGGGGCTGCACCCCCACACCCCCCGCTAAATATATATTCCAACACTGAGATCGCACTGCAGTGAGGAAAGGGCATATTTCCCATTCTTCACTGTATCGCAATCTCAGAAAAAGGACTTCTCTTCGATATTATGAGTGTCCACAATTTGTGTGATTTGCTCAAATGATATAGACCCGTTTTACACTGTAGGTCACATGTTACAACCAATTAATCAATCGACTGTTAAAACACTTCAAAAATGATACACCAAAACAGTGAAATAAAATAAATTGGATACCTAAATTATTGAACAAACTGTCACCAATTTATAAAATTTTAAAAATGATAAAATATTTGCATTACTAATTGTCTAAATTACTTGCAGATGTGCATCCTTTATTAAAAAAAATCTGTATTTTATCATATAGGACCAGGTTAATTCATCTGCATAAAATTACATAGTTAAATAAATAAATAAATGAATTTGCATATGTACAATAAAATAACTAATTAATAAAAATAATATAATATTTTACAGTTATATGGTCCAGATTCATCCTTTTGCATGTTGGAGTTCTTAAAACATTTTTCAATAAACAATGACATGCTTTATGGTATTTGTTATAATTATTGTCGGTTGGAGGAAAAACGTTAAGACTTGTGACATATTGGCCTATTGGGAGTTACACACTGTTAAGACTCAGCAGTTACACCTGGGAATTAAACACAAGAGGAATAAAAAGATAATATTTTTAAATATTGTTTATTAACTGTCAGAGACACAGGACAAGTTACTTTTTAACATGGTAATTGGCAGTACAGTAAGGCAACAAAGGCTACTTTACTTAGTCATGTGACTGCATTTCTTTATAAAAGGCAGTACTTGTCTTTGTGAAAGTATTTCATATGCATTTAGTTATTTACCATGAGTAATACATGGTGGCTTGGGGTCTATATATACCTCAGAAGACATACTGTCATAGTTATGATATGTGGTAACTGTTAAGAACTATAACAAAAACATGTGCATATCATACCTATGGATTTGCATTCTACATTATATGTCATCATTGTCATGTTTAACGTAATTTACATACATTATATTGGGCTCCTATGACAAGCATTAGTGATACATCTGTTGTGATAAACTGTTATGATACTCAAAGGCATTCTGACCACATATGTAAAAGTAAATGCAAACTGGATTTAAACACAGCATAAGCTGTCCTCTTTCCCTAAGCTCATTGCACTTACACCTTGTGCCACTGGACAAAGTTACCTGACAGGTGCATTTTCTTTACTGAGTATTATCCAGAGTTTTGATTGCCATGCACTGGTACCAGGTGCATTTGCACTACAGAAGGCAGCCAAAATTAAAATTTTCTCTTTTCTCCTTAAGAATTGAAAAAAAAAAAATGACAGAGAAAAAGTTGAAAGCAAAATGTATTCAAATCATATGATATACCTAACAAAGACCAGAGCAAGATGTGCATCACAGTGACACATTCATCCTTCTCACATCTCCTTGCAACATCAGAAATGTAATTTCTGGTACATAATATCAGAACTACAGTTAATGCCTAATGATGTGAAAGTGGACAGACAGCAGCTCACATGTTGTACCAATACTTTGAATTGCTGAGTTTTTAACAACAATGCGATAATCTAACAAAATCTTTGTAAATATGTTTTCAGATCCCCCTCTGTAAAATTGCAGTTAACTGGATTTGAACCCTACATCATCTGTGCTATTTTGTTATATTCACTTCACTTTCAACGTCTGCCACAGAGAATGCTGCCTTGCAGGTGCATTTTCTTAACTGAGCACTGTCCAGAGTGCTGACTGCCATGGACTGGCACCAGGCTTGTTTGTGCCACAGAAGGCAGCACAAATTATTTTTTCATTTTTTTGTCCCTTAGAAAGTGAACTGTGTTTGCAGACGTCTAAGCACAGTGCAAATGCAAAAGGCATTACATAAATAAATAAATAGATAAATATTACATTGTATTGCAAAGTAACACATGTAATGGATATATGTAGCAAGGAACAAATCTACTGTAACATTAGCATGACACAGTTATCCTTTTCATGTCTGCTTGCAACATCACATCACAAGTAGCATCCTCAGGATTACATGTAAAAGCAATTGTTCTGAAAAAGGACAGAGATTGTGACAGGAAGACATTTTTGACACAGTACCTACAATTTCTCATGACATTATAGTTTACAATATAGTGTATAACTGTCATCATGAATACTTCTGAGATATGGATAAGTAAGTCAGCCAATATGACATATATGTCCACATAACTCATGTTACTACTTTTGTGTTAGCACACTCTACAAAGTGTCATATACCACAACATACATCTAAACCATATATATTGCTAGTAATAATGAAAAGAGGTGAGTTTACAACAAAACATTTGCAACATCAATCTGCAGGGACTGCAACTTAGATTTTTATCATTTATTTCAGACTTCAGCCTGTTCATTTCATATACAACATTGGGAGGCAATATTTATTCTGAATGCATTCATAAAATATATCTGTAAACTGGATTTGAACCTGGAATTATTTGGATTCTTTCTCTAAAATAAATACGGCTACATTTTGTCGCACATAGTCAACAGGTGAAATCTCTTCACGCATTATTGTGCAGAGTGCTGTTGAAAGCACATAGCGCTGGTCTCAGTTGTGCTATTGATGGCATTCAAAATTAAAATTTCAGTGTTTACCTTAGGAAGTTAACTGTAATTCACTGCTTATGGAATGCTGACAGTTAAGAGTGCACAATGGGAAATGGAATGCAACTTTTGCAGGAAAAACGTATAGAGTAAAGGAAACATTAAGAAACATTTATTTAAAATGTGCATTTCTGATGTTACTGCCACTTTGTTCTCTTTCAACATGAACATATATTCTACTTAAACATCTGTATGTTCATAAAAACAATACTCTTTCTCTCTCTGTCTCTGGATTTGAGCATTCAAATCCATGAATTAACAGCACCCAACTGAGATTACTATCAATACACACACAAATACATATATATATATATATATATATATATATATATATATATATATATATATATATATATATATTTACATATATATAATATGAGAAGAAGAGAGAGTAGATTACATATTAGGAAGATTTGAGATTGTATCAATTTACATTAAAACTGCAATGGAAACAAGCTCCAAAAGCTGTTCTTTGTAATTGGCCAGTAGATATGTGGCTGAATGTGAACTTAGCAACAGTTAGGTTGATATTTCCTCTCAGTCTATAAAACAAATATTTGCCACATTGCAGCTGTTTTCTTTTCTTTATTTTATGAGCAGCATTCCCTTAGTTATGATTTTGTAGCACAAATGCTATATCTTTTGCATGTGTTTCAATAAGTAAAGTCCATTGGTAATATTGCAGAACAATTGCTACTTACAGTCACAAAGTGTGGTCATAAATAATTTGTTAAAATGTTAGGAATATTTTTCTCGTAACTCATTCGCTGTATTCCCAGAATTTAATGTTAAGTCCCTTTTCCCTGACACACATTTAATAAGTGCAGATCAAAAAGGACAGACTGTGAAATACTGATTATTCCTGCAGTCAGAGTAATCATTCACACTTGCAAGCCCTTAGCAAGTAACTCTTCTCAGAGATCATAGTTGCAGAGGTATGACATGTGCGTATAATTGTGTAGGTCCTTACACCATGTTTACATTCCTTGCACACAAATTCATGACTGCTAATGAGTTTGCACCTCATTTAGATATTGACAGTACTCCGAGGGCTGAATCTACACAATATTAAGGTAACTGTGTAGGCAAGGAAATTATATCATGGTAGGGGAGACAATTTAAATCCATAAAGCTCTATGCTGCTATTTACTTGCAAACTTATTTCAAGTTTCATAACTGGCTTGATGCAAAGGTATGTTGCTGTTTTTTACAATATGCTGTATTTCAACCATACTCTGGATTGCATTTCATGATACACCCATTGTTTTATTATCTGCATTGTTTGCCCCTTGCTGGTGGCA
Organism: Protopterus annectens; assembly: GCF_019279795.1. Classification (NCBI taxonomy): domain Eukaryota; kingdom Metazoa; phylum Chordata; order Ceratodontiformes; family Protopteridae; genus Protopterus; species Protopterus annectens. Next base: position 1,552,614,818 of record NC_056733.1, read on the forward strand.
TACATATCAGTTACTTTTCCCATTATGTTTGTAAAGAATATAACATAACATTATGGAAAAGGTTCTATGCCCATCTGACTAGTTATTGCAGAAATGCCTTGTATTACTTAGTAGCAAGGTCAGGGCATTGACATTTGTAGCCCACAAAATGTGTTAGGCCTGTATATGTAACTGATCAACTCAACATAAAATGGACATACAACAACAGTTTTAGCCACCTGTAATGTAAAAGTGTACATTGCTTTTGTTAATGGGGAATGAACTATACAGATACACAATTGTTCTTCCCTTACATAACTTGTACACATGGTATTCATTTCCTTTATTTTTTTTTTTGGGGGGGGGTCTGTATTTACTTGTGTGTGCTAATATGGATCTTTAACTTTTAAATAATTTTGTACATGGTGGATGCATGTATTTTTGCATACATATTTGTTTTGTTAACAACTATGTGTTTTTTAATTGTGCATTTTGCATGGTTCTAATGTTTCAGTTCATACAGGGTTATGGTGCTAAATATATATGCACAATGTAAAACACCACTAAATTATGCAGAGAATGAAGGTTTTATCCAGACACTATGTTGACAAGATTGCTTCCTCTTAGAAAGAGACAGAGTTGATAAGTAGGAGAGCATGGCCATACATATCAGAGGGTTCACACAGAATCATTGATGATGGTTCTGACATGGAAGACAACACCAGTGTGTATACTGCAATACTTCCAAGTATGCAATCCAATTTAATAATTCCTATCCACTTCTTTGATGCTAGGCTTGACCTCATGTATCCACCATCAGCACAACCCTATGCCAGTGATGATGGCTGTGCCCTGCCCTTTTCATATTTTTAATTTACTAATGGTTGTATATATGTGTGGAAAAGTGAAATGCTTGATGAACATTATTGAGCAAAGTCCATAGCTGGATATTGCAGACATCAGTCATAGAATGTTACTGACATTGCTGTACACATGAGAGATGTCTCATCTTAGGGAAATATAGCTACTTGTATATGTGACTAAACAGTTATCTCAAACAGGTTCCACACTTACCTTGGGCCTCATATTCCCTCTATTGTTTCCCTGTCTGCCCCTTTATCACTCTATAATGTCTGTGTCATGCAGCCCATAATAAGTCAAAAGGAGTATAAACACCCTTCTTCTTCTTGGAAGAGGTCTGGCAGTAGCGGAAGCAGCAGCAGCACCTTGTTTAAAGTCTGTTTTATATATATATATATATATATATATATATATATATATATATATATATGTATATATAGGTTAATGATGGCAGCAAACAACCACTAACTTTTACTGATTGTTTTTAGTATGTACACTATTTTATGTACACATACACGTGGTGGTAGTGCTGTGGTAGCGTTGTCGCCTCACAGTAAGACGCTGTCCAGTTCAATTCTCAGCTAGAGCATCTTCTGCATGGAGACATGCGTGAATGGGCGTACCTTCGTTGAAGGTTGTGCATCAGGCCTGGCAAGCCGGTATGTAAAAATCAACTGCCAATCATTAGCGGACCGAAGTTCCGCTTTGGTGACCCCTAACTGGGAAAAGTCGAAAGACACACACACACACACACACACACACACACACACACACACACACATGCACACACACACACACTATTTTATGTACAGCTGTTGCCTACATATTGTTTTGAACCCCCATTATCCTGCTTCTGTCTGAATCTACTTGGTCCCTGTCTCTGTCTCCTCCCGCCAATGTATCTTCTTTCTTTGTGTCATTGGCCTTTCTCATCTGCATTTGCACAATGAATGGTGCCAATCAGCACCTGTAATTTATGGGAAATGATGACAAAATCTTGTAAGATTTTGTATTCAACTGCATTACTTTGTTACCCTTCATGCTACTGTGTTTAGCCTTGCTGAACTATGTACAGTCAGCTAAACTTCTCTTGAGCAAGACAAAGAGTTCAATGAGCATCACATATGATGTTCCAATTGCAAAGATTGTTAGGAAGCATGCTGCCCAAATATTTCTGGATTTGGTTTGGATTTGTAAATACTGACACATAACACCTTAATATACTATATATATCTGTTCCCCATTGGATCATTTGTTGTGTTTCTGGCTATAATGTGTACCTTATGTAATGTTATTACTATGATGAGCCTTATGGCTACATTTTCCCTGCCTCATTATTTTGTAACTGTCCTATCAAACTAGTAAAATTAAGGCTGTGATTAACATTTCCTGTGTAGTGTGTTGCCATTATTCACATGTCAGTAAAATGGTTTTGTCACAGTGTCAAGGGTTTGAATCCAGTAATATATGAAAGTCATGTTTAATGATGTAATTATATTACTGTTACGTGTGTGTTGTTTGCAATCTTAGTAACCCACCTTTATCCTGCTTATGTCTCAGTCATGGTTATACTTTCTGACCCCTGTTTTCTTGCTATTAGAAGCACTTGATTATACATAGCATGACAATTATTTATCAGGAAAATGTAACATTAACACACTCCAAGTATGTTAAAACACTACAGAGAAAAATTATAATATTCCATTTCCCCCAAGTTACAAGTGCACTGTTCCATGTCTATATGTGCTCCCACTTCTATATCATGTCTTTTTACTGTTTCATATATCTTAGGTTAATGGATGTAATATACACAATATGGGATTTTACAGCTGTCATGGGGGCAATAAATAGTAATGCACCCATTATCCTTTGCTTCAATCTGTTGTTGTATTTGAACTTTGTGAAGTAGGATTCCCTGTGTGATGTGGTTAGGTAATACTCAGTTCTGTAGATTTTCATGGAATGTTGTATAAATTCAAATCCACTAACATTTTTTTCTAAGTGTAATCTTGGCTGTAATTCGAACAGTTTTGAATTTCAGGGCAAATGGCTACACTAAGTGTACACGATTAGCTCCACCATGTTGGATTGACTTATTAGCATATAATTTTGCTGCTTATACTTTTATTAGCATATTCTGCCATTTACCCTTTTACTTGTGTGTGCTAATATGGATCTTTAACTTTTAAATAATTTTGTACATGGTGGATGCGTGTATTTTTGCATACATATTTGTTTTGTTAACAACTATGTGTTTTTTAATTGTGCATTTTGCATGGTTCTAATGTTTCAGTTCATACAGGGTTATGGTGCTAAAGATATATGCACAATGTAAAACACCACTAAATTATGCAGAGAATGAAGGTTTTATCCAGACACTATGTTGACAAGATTGCTTCCTCTTAGAAAGAGACAGAGTTGATAAGTAGGAGAGCATGGCCATACATATCAGAGGGTTCACACAGAATCATTGATGATGGTTCTGACATGGAAGACAACACCAGTGTGTATACTGCAATAATTCCAAGTATGCAATCCAATTTAATAATTCTTATCCACTTCTTTGATGCTAGGCTTGACCTCATGTATCCACCATCAGCACAACCCTATGCCAGTGATGATGGTTGTGCCCTGCCCTTTTCATATTTTTAATTTACTAATGGTTGTATATATGTGTGGAAAAGTGAAATGCTTGATGAACATTATTGAGCAAAGTCCATAGCTGGATATTGCAGACATCAGTCATAGAATGTTACTGACATTGCTGTACACATGAGAGATGTCTCATCTTAGGGAAATATAGCTACTTGTATATGTGACTAAACAGTTATCTCAGACAGGTTCCACACTTACCTTGGGCCTCATATTCCCTCTATTGTTTCCCTGTCTGCCCCTTTATCACTCTATAATGTCTGTGTCATGCAGCCCATAATAAGTCAAATGGAGTATAAACACCCTTCTTCTTCTTGGAAGAGGTCTGGCAGTAGCGGAAGCAGCAGCAGCACCTTGTTTAAAGTCTGTTTTATATATATATATATATATATCTATATATCTATATATATATATATATATATATATATATATATATATATATATATAGGTTAATGATGGCAGCAAACAACCACTAACTTTTACTGATTGTTTTTAGTATGTACACTATTTTATGTACTCATACACGTGGTGGTGGTGCTGTGGTAGCATTGTCGCCTCACAGTAAGACGCTGTCCGGTTCAATTCTCAGCTAGAGCATCTTCTGCATGGAGACATACGTGAATGGGCGTACCTTCGTTGAAGGTTGTGCATCAGGCCTGGCAAGCCGGTATGTAAAAATCAACTGCCAATCATTAGCGGACCGAAGTTCCGCTGTGGTGACCCCTAACTGGGAAAAGTCGAAAGACACACACACACACACACACGCACTATTTTATGTACAGCTGTTGCCTACATATTGTTTTGAACCCCCATTATCCTGCTTCTGTCTGACTCTACTTGGTCCCTGTCTCTGTCTCCTCCCGCCAATGTGTCTTCTTTCTTTGTGTCATTGGCCTTTCTCATCTGCATTTGCACAATGAATGGTGCCAATCAGCACCTGTAATTTATGGGAAATGATGACAAAATCTTGTAAGATTTTGTATTCAACTGCATTACTTTGTTACCCTTCATGCTACTGTGTTTAGCCTTGCTGAACTATGTACAGTCAGCTAAACTTCTCTTGAACAAGACAAAGAGTTCAATGAGCATCACATATGATGTTCCAATTGCAAAGATTGTTAGGAAGCATGCTGCCCAAATATTTCTGGATTTGGTTTGGATTTGTAAATACTGACACATAACACCTTAATATACTATATATCTGTTCCCCATTGGATCATTTGTTGTGTTTCTGGCTATAATGTGTACCTTATGTAATGTTATTACTATGATGAGCCTTATGGCTACATTTTCCTTGCCTCATTATTTTGTAACTGTCCTATCAAACTAGTAAAATTAAGGCTGTGATTAACATTTCCTGTGTAGTGTGTTGCCATTATTCACATGTCAGTAAAATGGTTTTGTCACAGTGTCAAGGGTTTGAATCCAGTAATATATGAAAGTCATGTTTAATGATGTAATTATATTACTGTTACGTGTGTGTTGTTTGCAATCTTAGTAACCCACCTTTATCCTGCTTATGTCTCAGTCATGGTTATACTTTCTGACCCCTGTTTTCTTGCTATTAGAAGCACTTGATTATACATAGCATGACAATTATTTATCAGGAAAATGTAACATTAACACACTCCAAGTATGTTAAAACACTACAGAGAAAAATTATAATATTCCATTTCCCCCAAGTTACAAGTGCACTGTTCCATGTCTATATGTGCTCCCACTTCTATATCATGTCTTTTTACTGTTTCATATTTCTTAGGTTAATGGATGTAATATACACAATATGGGATTTTACAGCTGTCATGGGGGCAATAAATAGTAATGCACCCATTATCCTTTGCTTCAATCTGTTGTTGTATTTGAACTTTGTGAAGTAGGATTCCCTGTGTGATGTGGTTAGGTAATACTCAGTTCTGTAGATTTTCATGGAATGTTGTATAAATTCAAATCCACTAACATTTTTTTCTAAGTGTAATCTTGGCTGTAATTCAAAGAGTTTTGAATTTCAGGGCAAATGGCTACACTAAGTGTACACGATTAGGTTGTTAAATAGCTCCACCATGTTGGATTGACTTATTAGCATATAATTTTGCTGCTTATACTTTCATTAGCATATTCTGCCATTTACCCTTGTTTTGAGGATATTCTGAAAGTGTAGAACTGTTTAACAAACACCAAATAGTGTGCTACTGTGTGCACAGTGCGACACGTACATGATAACTGCACTTAGTGTAAAAATTCATGAATCTGCCCCAAGGTACTTAATTCTTATCAAAGACATAACTTTATCATTTGACACATGAAAACAGAGAGATAAAACAGAAAAAAATACAAGAAATACAATTCCAGCAAACATGGATATCATGTCCTGGATACATTTTCACTGAGTTCTAGGCATTTTCAGCTTTAATTCACAATTACGATGTTAATTCATGATACAATAAACTGTTTTCAAAATTCCCACCCATTTCATCAGGCTTAACATTTATTACATGTTCAGCTTTTTGTATAGACAAAATGCAAAATCCCTTAAGAAAATGCATTTACTACAATGTTTACTCTATCAAAAGAAAGGCTCCCAACAATGTGTTATGTAAACAAAATCAAATTCTTCCTAACTTCAATAAATTCTGTTGTAGAAAAGATCAAGCCTGATAAAAGGGTTGTGGATTCTGAGGACAAATTGTTGTTTCATGAATTAACCTGGCAATTACACCTTAATATTTACAAATATCCAGGGTTTAATGAAAATTTATCTATTACGCATAAACTGAAAATGAAATTTAACAGGATATGATTTTTGTGTTTGTTATCTTACTTGTATGCATTGCTACCTCTCTCCCCCATAGATTATGTTTAACACAGATTAATTTATTGCCATATCATTAGCCTATCTACAATTCTAATGCTAGGCAGCCTAACAGTATCGGCTCCCCTCTCAATCTTTACTACACTTTCTATTTTGACACAAAAGTATTCACACATAGCTAACCTCTATCATATTTATGTAACTTTGCATGAGAAGTTAAAACAAAGACCCTATCTATCTGAGTTGGTAGTAGCTTGGGTTGGATATAAAAGATCCAATGGCACTTACCAAAAAGAGTAAGGGGAAGTCCCCAGTGTCCTGGCCAAATTTCTCCAGGTCAGTATAAATAGCACCTCCAGTGATGAGAATATAAAACAAACTTCTCCAGCTCAACTAAACAGTTCCTTTGATATCCAGCTGTTTTACTAGTAGAAAGTGACAGGGACAAATTTACTTCATCAAATTTGGAAGACATGATGAGTTTTCTACAAGAATCAGATAAAATTAACAAGAGAAGACGTGACTAAGAGGAAATACTTTCAGTGCTGGACATGGAGTAGAAATTAGCCAACAAGCAGTGAGTGAGATGACAGAGATGGAGAGAACTACCAACAATAAAAAGAAGATTAACCATGTAACATAGAAAAAGTGTATCTGATAGTAAAAAGTGCACATGGTAAAAAAAATCAAGTATAACAGAGTATGAAAGAAGAAGGAGAGCAGGCTTTGAGCAATAACAGTTCTACTTGATATGACTTCGATGAAAAAGGATGATTTGGTAAAAAGGAAGAGGGATCTAAGAATAGAAAGGAGCAAAGAGTGGAGAGAAGAGAGGTCAGAAAAGGAGAATAAAAATACAGGTGATGGACTAACCAGAAATATAGAAAAGGTCATGCTGACAATAGGACTGATTCTGAGACTTCTTCAGAGAAATCCAGAAAGGGGAGAGACAAAAGACTTGGTCAGAGATTTTTTTCTGGCTCTTCTAACACTGCTAACAAGCACTGCTGGTGTCCTCAAGGCTTGAGCAGACTGGATAGAAGTATGAATGAGAAATTAATTTGTCACATACTTATTGAACAATTTTCTACCGAATGAAGCCAAATGCATTCTGGAAATATGTTACCTCTCCTTTACTATGGATTGACTGTGCTTTGCTGAAAATGTTGTGGATATTTTCTAGCACTTGAATGTATGTAAAATATGAACTTACATACCTTGGACAATGGGGAAATAGACCCTTGCATATTTGAGGTAAGGTAAGTCTCGCATCATGGGGCCTACAAGGAAATGATAGAAGAATATCTCTCGAACATTTAGCACAAAAAATCTGGACAAAACCAAAAATAATGGGGGTCAAAAGGCCAAAAATAGGGACTTTCTTTAAATATTTCTGCTATAAATTTAGAAAGTTTACAGGATAATAACTTTTGTATGAGCATGCATTTTATGATGTGTCTGAAGTCTGAAACTCACATTTCTGTCATTATTTATTGACTTTAGTTTTTCAAAACAAATCAGATTTTATGAGAAACAGACCAAAAATATAAGACAAAAATATTTACAGTCTGCAAAAATCTGGATAGCTGAGAGGTGTGGAGGAACACAACTGACCTCATGGGGTATACCTATATTGCATATGTGTATGCTAACCTAGTATGGATGTAATGTTTTCTCTGCTAAAGAGTATCTCCATAATATAACGTGTATTTTACAATGCAGTTACCATGAAAGGTAGCAGCAGTTATAAAGTTGACATGCATACAGTTATATAAGATACTGAAGCATATATATGTTACTTTATAGTCAAACAACATAATTATTAACTTAATCTGCATGTACGCTATTTAGGATCTGTGAAATACCATTATAATTGATGTGTTAATAATCTAAGCTCAACAGTGAAGCAGTTAATTCAGATGACTTACATGGGTTTTAGTCATAGTTACTCACTGTGGTGGGGATGGGGGATGAAAACAAGGCAGTCACTGTTCACTTAAACTAGCCTCCAGATTCATCGATATGGGCATAGGTATCAATATATCCAAGGAGTTTTTTACCTAGCAGATGTCTCTGGATAGTGAGACAGGGTGGGATGGGCATACAGCTCAGTGTGGTCATCGAGACAGAATGACCAATACATCTGCTCAGATAGGTTTATCATCCCATTTTAAAATAGCCACTTAGAATATAGGAGGAGGTGATACAAATCATATAAGAAGAAGGAACACATTAGAAAAGACACAGAAAGAGAGTATCATGGTGACAGGACTACAATAAACTAAATTAAAGATTGCAGATACACATAGCCTTAAATCAAAACAATATAATTAAGGTGAGGCCCTAATATTCCACAGGTCATTTAAGGCTACATAAGGAGAAGCTGAGATAAGTTGAAAAGATTGCTGGATGTTATGGGTGGGACAATACAATATCAAAGACAGGCCACTGGGAATGTTTTTGCACTAAACAGAGGTGATACAGCATTTTTAAAAATATACTATTGGTGTGGGAGCAGTTAATTTGTGCCATCTGATTCAATATACTGTTGGGTGATTTTAGTTTAGTTTTACAAGCTTCATTGGATCAGCAGAATAATAAAGGGGAATCAAACTGAAAAACACAACAGGTACTTAGTGCTTGGCTGGAATATATCATATACATGAGACTAATGTGGAAATTACATTCTCCTGAGACTTTTCTAAACAAATAGACTAGATCTCATATTGATCCGTCAGGAAGTTCCAGGAATAATAAAGAAGATAGAGATAGGGAAAAGGCATATCTCTGATGATGAAAAGGTGACAGTATGTTTCCATTTCCCACTAGGCTCTTTGAAAGTGATGTTGGAGATGGGATCATTATAAATATTCAAATGAGGATGGCAGAGATGTGCTTACAGAGTTGGTTAAGGATGCAAAAAGCCAGAATATTAGTATAGATGGAAAGGTAAAGCCTAGTTGGTAGAGCTGCTATAAAAAGAGAATTAATGGAGACAGTGAGAGAAAGAAAAGGAGGTGAAAAGCAACAAATATAATAGAGACAGAAAAGCACCAACTAAAGGGAATGCAAAGGGCAATTTGCCTGATTGAAATGAGAAAGACACGTTGATGGATAGAGAACTAAATTTTTTACAGACATCAAAAGCAGAAGCAAATTCATGAAAAGTGAGGGACTGTTGGTAACTCAAAACAGAAGAAGATGTGTAGCAGACTGAATTGACATTTAAGACATGGACTACTTCTAACACTGTGGATCAACTACAGGATAAAAAGGGAACAATACTATAGGTGATTACAACAGGGATGCCATCATTAAATATTATGTTGAATTGTACCAGGTAGAGGTGACCCTGAGAGAGGATATGATTAAGTGGTAACTTGTGCCAATAGACTTAAAGAAGAAGAAAAGAGATTACATTTGGATAAGGAAACATTAGAGCATGAGAGCAGAATGATAATACTTAATTTGAAACCAAATAAGACAGCATGTGTAGATGGCTTCCTACTAGAATTTTATGAATGGACAAAAACAAACAAGTATCACATCTTTGTCAGGAATTTACAATACTTTTATTTTTATTTCATTTATTTATTCTTAGTTGACTAGGTTAGTCCCCCTAAGATAATAGTCTCTTTTCAGGGGAGACCTGGGTAATATTTATATCATTGTTTGGCAATTTCAACTCAACAGTTAATGGAGGGGTGACACCAGTATTTTTAAAAGCTAAAAAAGTTTGCTCAAAAGTCAGCAGTTATACCAGTTTCAGTGATCACTGCTGATACTAAAATTCTGGAAAAGTGCTAGCCAAGAAAGGGGAAAGAATACTCACTAATGCTATAAAAGGGCAAAGAGGTTTATTCCAGGCAGAGAGATAGCTAAAAAGTGGTGGAACCTCACAGCTTTTACACCAGTACGGGGTGGGGTTGAATGGGGCAGGGATAGTTTTGTTTAACATTAAAAGGGATTTGACTTAGTTAATTAAATAAGTAGAATGGCTTTCTATAAAGCCCACTTTTACATGATGGATAAATGAGAGCTTATCAGAAAAGAGAGGCATAACAATGAGGACTAGACTGCCTGCCTGCTGTCCCCAGGACTGTTCTTCTTGATAATGGCAGAGCTGGCCTGTGAAGTGAGGGGTCTCATAGGAGAAAAGACAGGAAATACAGGTGCCCAGCATGCTTTTTATTTATTTGCAGAAAACTGTTTGATGAACAGTAGTGATACAAGAAATATACTGCAGGCAACATTAAATACATTCTGAGAGTCTGAGTTGCACTCAGGCCTTCAGTGCATCACCCATAAATTAGTTATGCTGAAGCATAGGGAGAAAACAGGAAATAAATTCCTAAGGGGACTGCAAGAGAAAATATTTCCAACATATCTAGGACTTTTGCTGAGAAAATCCTGGATGGACACATGTGATAAAAATTTGTCCCTTCTATTAGAAATATTCAGGAATGACTGGAGAAAAGGACTGCCAACTTTCAGACAATTTAGTAGAGCTACAATCCATGGTAATTGAGGCTGTACTAGTAAATACAAGGAGAAGATTTTAGTGTTGTAAAAGCACAAATCTGTATGGTGGTTGGGTGCTTCTAGATATTCAGACATCTGCATCAGATTGTCATCTTGCCTAACTAATTTGTTTGTGGACAGAACCAAATCAAATTATAAGGCATGTGCAACAATTCCAGGAGAGGAGGAAAGGGGCAATACAAGAATGGCTGTCGCCATGGAAATATTATCTCAAAAGAATATGAGGACTGAGTTGGGGTTTGAGCCTATAAGGTGATATATGGGATCATCCATAAGTATGTTGCAGTACTGCAACTAGGATGAAAGCTGCATGGGAAGGTGTAGGGATTACAAAATGGTCCCATGCTAAGACAACTGATGGAGAATTCTACAAGGCATTTGACATACTATGCATGGAATAAAATCTACCTAGAGATGTTTGGTATGCATTTGAGTAGCTTACGCATATATGTGGCATTTACAGGATTCAAAAGAAAGTTGTGCTATGGCAGAAATGGGCCAATGTAAAAAGGAAAGGACAAAATAAATATATCAGGATCTGGGGGAAATAAAACAGAAAGCAATCCAGATAAGGATCCAGAGAGTTTGGTAAGAGGGGAAGAAGTACAGATAGGTGAAGAGGAATGTGGGAAAGTCAGGGACAGGGTACAACAATTGGGAAAATGCTCAAAACTGAAAGATCATCAGGTGAGAATTTTTTATAACTGATATTTAAAGGCCAAAATGTTATATAAAGTATATAGGAAGCAAAAATCAAACAATTGGAGATATGGAAGTGAGGAATCAGGATTAAAGCACATGCTTTGAAATTGTACAGTGGTCAAAGGATGGATGGTCAGCCTTACAGAGATCTAAATAGATTTTTTTCCAGATGACAAAACCTGGGCAACAGATTTGGTTTTTGGAGATAGTGCTTGTAAATAGGTGGACAAAAAAAGATAATGTGGAGAGTGGGCTGGACTTTGGCATACAAAAAATGTCTTTAGCAAATAGCAGGAAGACCTCAGCACGTGATACCTCTTTTAACTTCTACAACTATATTTTGATACACATGATATATCCATTGCTATCATTTAAAGAGATGGGGGCCTCTTAAGAGGATATTGGTGGACTGGAAAAATATTTTCCATTATGAATATCAACTTTAGAAACTGTGATATAATTTCTCCAAATACTGATGATGAAGATAACAATGATGTGTAATGATGTGTTAGTAACTAAACTATAACTGACCTGTATAAATAGTGTAAAGAATGTAAATAGTTCTGCAATTAAATTTTTAATATTTTAATGATTACCTGTTGATGTGTTTATGGCTTTTATTTGAAACTTAATAAAAACATTCAATGATACAAGAATCTTTTACACTTAAATTGCACCTTGTCTCAAGGCTGTAAATGTTCTGCGGTAGTAGTGCACTCCTGAAAGGGAGGCTTTGTCCCAGTACTCTTCATTACTCAATCTATCCCATTGACTGTATTTATGTTGTTCTAGGACTGTGCCTTAAACTGTTGAAACACAAAAACCAAATGACTGAAGAGTCTTCACACAAATTTAATAGAATAAAATCCAAATATAAACTTGAAGTGCTTTTCGTTTGCTCACTGGCAAACTTCTTCAGAAGTGAAAAATACAGCCAATTAAGCAGTCTTATAAAACAACTCAATATTAAAAGTGCAGGAAACTGTGATATTAATTGATAATTAAACCAACAACTTACACTTGAAACTCTAGTATCCTAACCTAATAGATCCTCATTAAACTGCATAACAATGTAAAAATACACATAAAATATATATAAAAGTCACAAAATATTTTTTTCTATATATAAAAATTAAAATTAGTCCTACAAATACCTTACTTTATTTTACTTCAAATACTGCCATAATAGGAAATTATGTAATAAATGAAATTACAAAATAATTCTATCTTTGTAAACTTTTAAGCTTTAAAATGCTCATAATGGAACATGATTTATTTAATCCAGGAAAGTTAAAAGCATTAAGTTTCAGCTGCCATAATAATTCTAATTCTTCCAATTTGAAGGAGGCCGGACTGCCTCTGACATCATGTGTGAAATGATCAATAACCAAAAACTTGAAATGATGATGCACATTCAAATGGACATGTTTTACTAGGACATTGTCCATTTTGTTGTGGCCTATGGCATAAAGATGCTCATAAATTCTTTAACGGAACTTTAAAACTTAAAAGTTTACAAAGATAGAATTTTTTATTGGATTTTATTCTATTAAATTTGTGTGAAGACTCTTCAGTCGTTTGGTTTTTGTGCTTCAACAGTTTTTGTGCCTTGGTTTTTACAACTGTGCCTTAAACTGGACACTTCTACAAACTTTCCCAAGGTGTACAGTGCTCTACAGTATCACTGTCTGAGTTTGACATAAGTATTATATCATCTGTGAAGAACAGGAAGGCATTTGTCTTTACCCCATGCAAGACCTAATACTGTATTATTTTAGTGATCTTCATAAATCCATTCAGAGTTTCCACTGCTAGATGAAATACAACAGGTGATAATGGGTACCTCTGCCTGGTGCTCCTAAAGAGATGTAATAATTTTTCAGGACTGAGACCACTGAGGACATATAATTGGCCTATGCTCCTTGAGGAAATACATCAAGAAATTCCATATTGCTCATGACTTCCAACAATTAAGACCAGTCTATGGAAGTGACTGCCTTTTCAAAATGCAAGATGAAGTCAAATACATACTTGGGAAGTTGTTGGAGGTCATGTGGGTATATATATTCAAATATATATTTAAACATTTGAAATAGCCCACATTTTGCTAACTTGAGTAAACCCCATGTGTGTGTTTTGGATTAAGGTAGGCAGGTTTTTTGTTGAAGTCCGTCAAGCAGAACACATGAGTATAATTTCATATTCATGTTCAGAAAATATGTAGGACTATAATATTTGGTGGTGTGGATCCTTGCCCATTTAGGAAAAACTGTGACAGATGAGGATGGTGGTGAATGCTTAAATGAGAATTTCATTTGAAAGGAGTAGAACAATTTGAGTAGTGCTCATCGACAGAATTTCTAGCATACCTTTGCATTTATCCCACCTGGACATGAAGCTCTGCCTTTTGATGTGTCCCTGATTCCCTGTACAATTTCACCTGCATCAAAGGGTCTACCTAGAATTGCATTGTACTGCTATGACAATGGGAGACGGCAGTTTCGGTCAGGTATTCCCTAATGTTTCTTTCCAAAAAATGTTTTGTTTAAATCCTCATAAAAAGTCATACATTCAATGTTTATGCACTTAGCCATGAATACTATGCTGCCAGTACTCTTTCTCTACTGTTTCTCTGCAGAATGGTGCCCTCCAACTTCCCTTGCTTAACCTGCATGACTACAACTCTTCCCAGCCTGCTTTTTTGTGGTCATATGCAAGCTGCTATTCTTCAGTTATACAGCCGAGCTTTTTGCTGTTTGAGAATACATTGTTTTTTATGAAGCACTCTGTATTCCTGGTAGTTCTTTACCATTTACTCCTTGTCTTTATGCAATCATCAAAAGCTATTTACTTTTCTACTACCTTAATTTGGATATAAATCCTATGCAAGAGTTTAGACTTGGCAATTAAGCAAGAGGTTTTAAGCTCCAAAGTTGATGAATTCCACCAGATGGTAACTGTCATTGAGTCTATAAAGTGTAATGTAACATACTGCCTGCATGATTTTGACTAAGTAAGTACTGTACAAAATAAGGGGGTCTATTCATGATGGATGCTTGGACTCTGCTTCCTCTATAAAGCAGAACTGGCATACAGCTGCTGCTTGATGCATGATTGGGGCTGGCATGGTGTCTGCACACCACTTCCAGCTGTGCATTCTTAGAGACTAGCCAAAAATCAGTTCGCTAGAGTTCAGTCTAGTGGGAGTCATAAAAGTGTAGGAATCTACATTAATAAGGACATCCAAATATTCATTAGCTGCATGCATTTCATATAATTTATAATTTCCTTCTGGGATGCTTCTTAGATCTAAGTTCTCTCAATAGTCCCTCTATTAGCAAGTTTTACTGTTGATGAGCCTTAGCCAGGAGGGAGGAAATGTTACCACTGTATAAGGTGGTTGTTTCCTCATTTGCAATGCCTAAACTCAAGGATCCCATGCAATTGCTACAGGTAGCCTAGAGGGCTCTTTTGTTTAAGAGGTGCCCATCATACAAAATATTTAATTATAATAACCTTCTTCTTTCAGATTTTCCCAGTTAGGGGTCACCACAGCAGATCACCTGTTGGCTCATGATTGGCAGGGGAGTTTTATGGTGTTGAGTCACCATCCCAGTGTCCAACCTTCCAGGGAAGGTACACACATACACTCACTCACGCCTAGGGCCAGTTTAGAGTATCCAATCCACCTATAGCATGTCTTTGAGATGTGGGAGGAAACCGGAGAACCTGGAGAAAACCCACGCGACCACAAGGAGGACATGCAGACTCCGCACAGAAGGCACACCAGCCGAGGATCAGACTGGAGAACCTCTTGCTGTGAGGCAGCAACACTAACCGCTGCACCACCGTGGCTGCCCATTTAATTATAATAACCACTACTGCTTTTATTAATCTTCTCAGGTTTGAAAAAAAATATGTCACAAAATTTTTCAACATCCCAATATGTCTATTTAGAATGTTAGATGATGTAGAACATTGGACATCATTAATGTGTTAACTTATTGGTTCAGACTGTATGGCAGTAGCATTGTGTGACAGTTGCTAAAATAACTTTCTAAGCATTCTGTTGGAAAGTCCATGAAATCAGGTAGTGACAATTGTAGCGGTACTGTAATGAGTCCTGCCACGTTTTTCTGATTTTATAAATGAAATAACTTCATCAGAACATAAAAGAAATGTTTTTCTATTATTATCTCATTATATTAGGGATTATAGTCACAGATGTCTGTTCTATGACTAGTTATAACTTGCCTGATCAAAACAAAAAAATTCCTCCTCGTAGTTAAATTATAGCAGCATTCCAAATCCTTTGCAATAAGAGGAATCCAATGCACTTAAAATAAAAATTATGTACAAGTTAAATATCAATTTCAGCATAAGACAATTTAGATCTAGTTATTATCCAAGCTCATCTTAAAACAGTTTAATTCTCATTACTAGCGACTTCATATACCAGCCAAAAAAACAGAAATTCAATTGTATCCAGACTGAATTTGTTTTAACATTTATTCCCTGAAATGCTAAAAAAAGGTAAGGTATGTATTACGTTTGAATTTCGATAGGGTAACCATGATTGCTCCACTTGTTTTCCATTCTTTGAAAAATAACAAGAGAAATGCAAATGAACTTTTAAAAATTTTCATGTTAAGGGTCAGGAGTGGGTAACCCAAGCAAGACTGACATTGTATTATACATATAACTGTATGGGAAAATCATTATCAAAAAAATTAGCTGAGAAACATTGTATCACAGTTTTACATAACTGTTCTGCAATATTCTCTCTTTCTCAATTATAAAAACACACACACACAGAACTGTAAAGGGGACTGTCAATGCACCTCGTGTACCAGTCCAATTGTCCTTATTGATATTTATCCTTTTCTTGTACTCATCACTGACTTCAGCATATGTGCTAGGGGAAGACTGAAAAGTTGAAGAACAAGGTCCACCATTTGAAATTGTTACTTCCACACATATTTATAACCCGTTTTCTTCCCAGGTCATAGCCAAACGTTAGTGTTCTGTACTCAACACATATATTGTTTACTCCATCTCCTGTTAAAAAGGTATACATATTTCCAAACACTGCCCTTTAAGCACTAAAGGAATGATGGAGCTTTTCAGGCTGTTAACCACTACAGAAATTGAAATAAGATATTTTTCAAATTCGTACACTTATTTGCAAGCAGGCTTTGCGCATATGTTTGTTGAAGGTATTAGTTTAGAAATTTATGGACATTGTTTGGCCTTTTTAAGGCATATTTTCATAGACTTGCTCAGAAAATAATAATAATGTACTATTTCCTGACTTCTTCTGGCATATCTTGCAGGGTAGCAAAGCAAATCTGTATAAATCATAGCTGCTTTTGCAGCAGTTGCAGTTGTCTGGCTGACAGTTTTCTTATACTTTTACCTGGACACACTTCACCTTGTTTTTTTTTTTAAACTCCTGATTTGGAACTCCTTAATTACATTTTTGGTAAGAAATGTCTGCTGGTGTGGTTTCTAACTGTGCAGAGGTTCTAATGCAAGCTGTTATTTTTTTTTTTCATAAAGCATGCGTGACTAAAGAGTTAGCATGTATACAGTTATGGCCAGTTTGGGCAGTGCAAGTCAGACTGACCAGCACAAAAATGCCTTTTTTATCATTTTTTTATTTATTTATGCTTCACTGGTTTGTTTTATCCATTACATGCTTCATCCAGTATATTCTCAAAAAAACATTGAGGAGGGCACCCGTACATGTATGTTTTTGCCAACTGCATCATCTTAAACCTCATTGACAGAATAAAGGATGGTGTATGATCTTTGGAAATGAAGAGGACACCTAACACTACGAACACAGCATTGTATATGGTCAAATGGGTACAACCTCTTCAGCAGAATTTACTCCATGTTAACTGTCTGGATCCCTCTTTGATTCCTATTGGAGATGGAGAGGCTTTGGATGGTAATTCATTACTGAAACTAAGCAGAAATTCCTTAAGATTCCAAGAGCAGAATACGTTATTTCTTACACTTATTTCATTGAATTGCACTTCTGAAATGCATATAATTGTGCTATACAGTTAATCTACTACATTTTGCACTGTTATAAAGCTTTTTTTTATGGTTTCACTGCATTTATCTACTGTTTTATACTGTTTTAACTGTATGTTCATTCCTAGATACTGTTTCATTACTCTAATTGCATGTTTACTGAATTATTTAACTGTAAACTGCTTTTTCATACTGAGAGTTATATTTTCTGTTTGTGAGTGCTCTATCCGTGTTTTTGATTTTTTGAGGTTTCTGTGTTCTAGTCGAGTCTGTTTGCAGTTAAAAGCATTCTCTAGAGTCTGCTTGCTCCTTGATCTGTTTAAAACTTTCATTTAGTGGCTACAGCTAAGAGCTGTAATAGTTCCCAGCCCTATTTTTGTGGTGTTCTTATACTTGGTGGCTTTGCAGTTGCCCGCCCATACTGTACATTTGATCTGTGACACCCCTCCCAGTCTAGTATCATTAGTTCATTCAATCTAATAGAGAACATGTGTGAAGGCCAACCCACTCAGATTCTTAACCTTGAATTAACTTCTGTTCCAGCTTTCTCCATTTCCACTTTACTGAAACAAAAAAATTCTAAGCTTGTTTCCCCCCTTTCCTGTAACAAGTCTAGCCCAGATACAGATTTGCTGTATCCAGGACTGTTTATAAACTCCAAAGCCCCCCTCCCACTTACCTAGGGTTAAACTATTCCTGGCGCCATAAAGTCTGCTCTTCAAATTCTCCCTTGCAACTAGACAGCTTTTTAGTTTTAGCACTCAAATCTGTTTCTTTGAGCTCAGAACCTGTTCAGAACTCATTGTAAGCACTAAATAAGCTATAAATTACTACAGCACTCAACTTTCCTCACTTGTCTAGAGGAAAACCGTTTTTAGTACTTAATAAATAAGCACCAATCCAGGCATGTCTAAAGGTCAGCTCCCAGTGTTTTCTCCCGTCTACCTGATGAATCTGTGCATCTTGGGGCAATGCAGCAATTGCCTCATGTACACAGAAAACCCTCTCCTCCTACCACCCAACACTACAACCTGTGAGAGATGCACTTATATAGCCAAACTGGAAGCAAAGCTCTCTTCACCAAAGACTGGACTAGACATTCAAAAGTAGAAGGTAAACACTTGCACCACACCACACTCATCACATAGTCCCTCAAAACCTACACCACAAAAACACCCACATAGAAGCACAAAACACACGCCTACATTTGCGGAGGCTCTCAATAAAAATATGCCCAAACAACTGAGTCCTCCAAAGCAGAAATGCAAGCAACCTCCACCTACCAACACAACCCAAATGACACATAGCCCACAAACTCAGTGTGCCACTCAACTACACCCCATAAGGCATAACATACTCAACAGTCTAGTCATGGGTGACTCTATAGTCAGGCACATTGATGTTCCACTCACCAGGCTAAACAAGGAGAAAGTTACTGTCAGCTGCCTGTCAGGTGCCAGTATCCACCACATAATGCACGCACTCAGGTCACTCCACAACAAGTACAAATATGACTCTGTCATTGTCCATGTTGGTGTGAATGACCTGAGACATACCTCCTTGGAGTACATGAAAAGAGACATGGAGGAGCTCTCCAATCTTGTAGCCCAGGCAGGTATGACCCTAGCCCTGAGTAGCATCCTGCCATCACCCAGAATGATACCACAGTACAAGGACAAAATGATTGACTTCAACAATTGGCTAAGCTTCTGGTGTCATTCTAAGGGAGTCCAGTATCTGTCTGCCTGGGATGACATGATCGACAGACCACGATGCTTTGCCAGAGATGGCCTGCACCTGTCACCCTTGGGATTCCGGATACTGGCAAAGGCACTTGTCACCCCTATAGTACCTTTTTTAGGCAAGGTTCAAATGACAAATTCACCATGGTAACAGGTACAAGCAAGCAAAATCTGAGGGTAATGCTACTCAATACTAGAAGTCTAAACCTCAAAATGCACTCACTCGAGGCACTCCTTAAAATGGAAAACATCGACATCTGTGCAGTGACAGAGACCTGGTTCAAAACTCCAGACAGCCCTCCTGCATTACCAGGCTATAATTCATACCACACCTTTTGGCCACCTAACCTGGACCAAAACACTAAAGATGGAGCCACGTCCATATTCATTAAGGATATCCACACCTCCAAGCAAGTTATTCAGCATAATGCATCCGAGATTATTCAAGTTAAACTAACTCTGGGCAAGACGGCAATCCAGATTGTAGCTTGCTACAGACCCCCCTCCATGCCCCAGGATTTCCACTCCTCTTTTCTTGATACACTGGAAAATATTACGGTACAACCCAACACCTTAATAATGGGTGATTTCAACTACCCCACCACTAACTGGGAAAACTACTCATGTACCAACTCTTTTGCTCAATGTTTTCTGGAATTCATCAAATCCAATGCCTTGGATCAACTTATCCACACCCTCACCAGGGGCAGCAATATCCTAGACCAGGTCATCTTCAACATGGGTGACCGGTGTTCCACACCAGAGGTCAATTCCTTGTTGGTCAGATCCGACCACAAGCTAATCACCCTAGACGTCCACATCCCGCTCCCACCCCGCATTAGGAAAACAACCATAAAAAATTTCTCCAAAGCCAACTTCATGCTTCTTAAGACAGAAGTGGCAAACTTCAAGACACCCATGCAGATGGACAATAGAGGTACGACTGCTGAATCCTACAAAAATGCACTTTATAAGAACTTACACAAGTGCATGGATCATGCTATCCCTAACAGAACCATGATGCTATCCTGCAAAAAAAGGAAGCCAATCTGGTGGTATTCTGCCATAAATAAACTCTACAACAGAAGAAAGAAACTGTTGCAAAAAAAGAGTAAAATCCCATGACTGGAGGAACTCTCTGCTCAGCCTCAGTAAGAAGCTGAGATCCCTCAAAAAATCCTCCAAAGCTAGTTATGAAAACAAAATCGCCACTGATTCTAAAGACAACCACAAAGCATTCTATAGCTATGTCAAGAATCTCAATGACAACACTCAGATCTGCTTACATCTGTTACAGCACAATGGCACTAAATATACAGAACCAACTGATATTGCCAACATCCTGGCAGATAGGATCAGTGCTAACTTTACCCCCCTCTCACCCCCTAAAGGGCCCATCTCTATACCGGAAGAATGCAAAGTTCCTGTAATCATGGCTGCACAGGTAAAACCCTCACTCTCCAAAGCCAAGAACACAGCATCCATGGGACCTGACAACATCCTAGGCCGCCTTCTACATGAACTACAGAATGAACTGGCACTCCAACCTAGGTACCATGTTCAGTCATAGCTTCACCTCAGGCTTTTTGCCCATTGAATGATGCACCACGATGGTTATCCCACTCCACAAAGGGGATGCCACGAGAGACCCCCAGGAACTACCGCCCCATTAGCCTGATGAGTCTGGTCTGCAAGATCATGGAAAGTATCATCATGGAACTCATAAACAAAGACACTGGAGATCTTCAAACTCTGGATCCTTCACAGTTCGAGTTTGTAAAAGACAGATCATGTCTCCTAAACCTGATAGACTTCTTTGAAGCAGTCACCAAAGCCATAGATGAGGGTGAAGTGGTTCACACAGTCTATCTAGATCTCACCAAGGCATTCAACACCATTCCCCACTCAGGAATTATAGATAAAATCACTAAACTAGGTATAAATCCCTATGTCACAAGATGGGTCGCCAACTGGCTTACTGACATAACCCACACTGTGAAAGTAGCAGATGCCAAATCAGACTTCAGACCAGTGACAAATGGAGTACCACAGGGTTCAGTCCTGGGTCCTCTCCTGTTTGGTATCTACTTCTCTGAAGTATAGGCTAACACAGAAGGTCTTTGGCTAACTAAGTTTGCAGATGACTGCAAACTACGAGACATAATCAAAACTCCTAACGATGTGGACACCCTACAATAGGGCCTCACTGAGACAGATGCCTGGTGACAAAGCCATGGCCTCAAGCTCAATGCCAAAAAGTGCATTGTCATCCCCTTTGGTAAAACTCTGTACCCATGAACTACTATATAGGCAGTAGTCAACTTAACACCGAAAGTGTGATAAGAGACCTTGGGACACAGGTGGACAGTAGTCTCTTCTTTGATAATCACATCGCCGCAGGGGTCAGGAAATCCTTCTACATGGCACACCTCATCACAAAAGGTTTTTCATCCAGAAAAAAAGAGGTCATTGTTCCCCTCGACTCATCACTCATTAAACCCATTATAGAGTACAACGCCCCTTTTGGTATGTACCTCACAAGACATCTACAACAACTGGAAAGGCCACAGAAATACCTCACAAAGAGGATTAATGGCCTCAAACAGATGCCCTATGCAGACCGTCTCAAAAAACTCCAGCTTTACTCCATCGCATATCGCCTACTCAGAGGTGATCTGTGCCTAACATACAAAGCTATGTCAAACCCAAAGCTGGTGGACATGCTCCACTTAAAGAAATCCCAATCCCTCTGAGCTACATGCTCTAGGGACCTAAACCTTGTCACCACAAAACAGAACATGCTGGAGGATAGATTCCTGTCCCAGAAACTTCCTATACTCTGGAACAAACTACCTATCTATGTCAAACAGAGCTCCTCATTAGCACTCTTCAAGAAAAATCTTGATGATTGGATGGGAAATAGGAAATTCACTCCGGGGATCACCTCTGTGGCTCTGCTTGACAGGGGCACAGGAAAATAATTTTCTTGGGTGGCGAAAGCCAGTGTACCTTTTAGGCTAGGCTTGTAAAGGCCCTAGGGCCAATAGCCTAGTACCTACCTATGAACCTATGACTTCAGTGAGGAGAGTAAGAAATCAGTATACATCAGTCTGCAAGCAATATTTTAAACTGACTTAATAATGACACAAGGGGTAAGACTGAAGAACTATGATGATAAATAATATCTCGGGCTGTACTGACTGGGCAGTGGAAATCAAAGTAAATACAAGTTCTTGATGTTAAATAACAGCTCCTCCTCCAGCACAGTACAGCAGATAAAATACAGGCTTCACCATCTAACTGATTCAGTTATCAACATTGTACCACCACCAAGAACTTTGCCACATTATGAAACAAATATTGTCTTTAATGAGTGCCTTAACTTCTGGTGTCATTAAAAGGGATTACAATATATATCAGCTCAGGAGGAAATGGTGTACTGTACTAAATACTTTGCAAGGGATAGCCTGCACCTATCCCCCAAGGCTTTTGTATATTGGCTAAATCCTAGTTTAGGCAATATCAGACTCTTAAAGCTTTCAAAAGAACAAAATAGAGACTGGATAACATACAGGTTTTATTACTTTGTTCAATGCTAGGAACCATAAATAAAATAGAAAAAAAGTAACTCCCTACAATCACTGTTTCCCTAGAAATCATCAACATATGCAATATCACGAAGACCAGGTTCAAGATTTCAATGACTAGCATGTATTCAGGTCTATTGTACTAGACAAAAGCACAAAATGTGCCAATATCTCCATATACTTAAAAAAAGTTCACCTCCAAACTCGTTAGACAAGATAATGACTTAGAACCCATCCACATCCTTCTTACTATAAAAAAGAAAACAAAAATGATCATAAAAATAGCTAAATAGCTATTTGCAGGACCTCTCTCTGTCTCTCTTAAGCCATACCGCCTACTTAATTAGTTTGTAATCCCTGTGCATAAGGCCAAACACCATTCTCCTCGGAGACTTCAATTACCTTCCATTAACTGGGAGACTTATACAACCTCAAATGTGTATGCCCGCAGATTTCTGGACTTCATCAATAGAAGCATCCTGTGCCACCTAATCCATACCATAACAAGGGATGATAAAATTCTGGACTTGTTCCTTACCAGTTTGGGGGAGATTTGCTTTCCAACCATTGTCACTTCTTCAACAGTCAAATCAGACTACAAATCAGTTACATTCACTATGTCTAAAGCCAGAAACATTATTCATTACTGCTATATTCAGAGAGTATGCAAAGGCTAATCTGCTAAAACTAAGTTATGATTTTACTAAATTCAGAATCCCCTTCCAAAATAATGACCTCACTGCTTATGTAGAATCTTTTATCACCAAAGTTTATGCACAAATAAACAGCTGCATAGATCCAGCTCTCCTCCTCCAAAGTAAGTACAATGACAAACTGAATTAAAAAAAACTCTCTGCTGGAACCCAAATATAAATAAGGTCTGTAATAAAAGAAAAGAGCCCATTCCATACAAAAATGAATTTAAGAATCGAGACACTCCTGCTAAATGAAAGCTAACCACAATGCCTTCTTTAACCTCAGAAAGTTAGAAACCTCAAAAAACAATGCACTACACCACATAGACCTAACTGTAAGTGATATTGCATATTGCTAGTCTACTAGAGGACAGATTTATCTCAAGATTCACCCCTTTTTCCCCTCTTATATTCCTAGATTCCATACCCACATCTACACATTCCCCTCAGATCTCCCAGGAATAAGTCCTCAGGGCTCTATCCTTGGCGAAAAACACAATTTTCATTGGGCTAGATAACAGAGACTAGGCTGACTATTAGTCAGCCTGAAAAAAAGATTTGCCAGATTCTCTGCACAGGCTATCAGCTTTCAGATAGACTTCTTGCCAAATGAATGGAGGACAGCAACAGTCAACTCTTTGCACAAAAGTGGTGCATCCATTGATTTGGGTAATTATAGACCTATAATTCTGGCCTGCCTCATCTGTAAGGCTATGGAAAGGATCAGTATACAATTAATTAATACAAGCAATGTGCAAACTCTTGACCCAAGCCTGTTCAGATTCAAGTGGAGAGCTTGCCTATTTAACCTAGTCAACCTCTTTGAGAAGGTTACTGAAGCAATGTGTGAGTGCATAGCTGTACTCACCACATATTTAGACATCTCAATGGCACTTGACACTATCCCACATACAAGTAAAATAGATAACTGTCCAGTTCAAATGTAAGCTTTTATGTGACTCATTGGTTCACAAATAGAATCCAAGAAATTAGGAAGGGTAGTTCTACCTCCTCCAAAAGACCTGCCACTTGTAGTATATCCGAGGGCTGTGACACTACATGTGATATAATGTCCTTGGTCCATTCCTCTTTGACATTTATTTCTTGAATGTCTAAGAAAATGTTAAAAGTCTATGCAGACTAAGTTTATAGATGACTTAGTTGCATTATAAACTCCCCACAGGGCACCAAGATCATCCAATGGGGTCTTCTCAAAACACATATCTGGTGTCAAAACCATACACTAAAACTAAATGCCAAGAAATGTGTAATGGTATCCTTTGGCAAGAAGAACTGCCCTTACAACTACAACATTGACAACACTGAATGCCAGTGTCTTAGTCGGGGCTCTGGGAACCTATGTTGGCAATGAACTGTCCTTGTTAGAAAGTACTTTATCATTGCACAGCTTATACCTAAATGTATGGCATCCAGATCTAGGGGTGTAATCATCTATCATTAGGCCAGTCATTGATCATAATGCCTCTTTTGGTATGTACCTGTTGAAATACTTTGTGGAGCTGGAATGCCAAAACACATTTTCACTGAAGCAAAATAATTAAGGGCCTAAATAATAAAAACTATGCAGACCACCTCAAAGTTTCATCCCTCTTCTCAGTATCATACATGCCTCTTCTCAGTATCATACATGCCACTGAGAGGTGACTTCTGCCTCATGTATAGAGCCTCAACATATCCTACTTTGTCATACCTATTATCCATTCACAAATCCAGTGCTAGCAAAAACACACAATCAAAAGATCTCAATTGCTTTTGTAACATAAACAGGACAGATTGAAGGGATAGAAATTTATTGCAGGGAATACCTCAAGCAAGTACTTGGATGACTGGATGGAAAGCCATAAATTCACCTCCAGCTTAGCACTCATGTCCCTTATGGAAAGGGGCAACAAATAATGTCCCAACATGCCCTTATTCTGCCCACTCTACATTAGTCATACAAAAAAGATAAGGGCTAAGAAACTTCCATGCAAATGTAATGCTAGACTTGTAATAATCCTTACAGATCAATAGGTTAATAAGTGGCTATGAATGTATGACCCTGTGAAGTCTGGTCCATGATGGTCATTCTGTGAAGCACAAGTGACAAGTCTTGAATATATTTACTGTGATGCATACTGCAAATATATAAGTCTGAGGGTGGTCCCACATATGCTGGTTGTAACTCCTGTTTCTCACTACAAGGAAAGGGTGATCTATTCTTGCTGTATGGATCATACCAAGGATATCTTGCCATAAAAAGTTTGAATGAGGATATCCAAGATCATATTAATCCACAGTTTAATGGCTCTGATGCTAATAAGGCTCAGGGAGTTGTATTGTATAACATACTGAGAAACCATTTGTTTCTTTGTGTTTAAGTCTACATGTACTTAAGCTTTCTATTTCTCTTCATTAGGGTTATAGTCCATTCGCATACTTTACTTTTCATGTATTAAAATAGCAGCTCTTAAAATATCCATATATAAGTCTTCAGAAATATTATTTTTAAATATTGCATTGTTGCATTTTCTGATACTGATAAAATGCAGTTTCTTAAAAGAATGTAATATTCTGTTAAACTGCTACTGAAAGAAGTGCTTTAGTGAAAATACACTCATAAAAAATCCCATGGCATTTCTCATATTTATACTAACATTACTGAAGAGCTATTACATTAGATTTTACAAGAGAAGAAAGGCATTTGTATCAGCATGCTTCCAACAATGTCCCTGTTAATAAAAGAAGAACCAAATTAGCTGCCTTAAGGGTACACCTGGAAACAAGTTATCAAGCTTCAGTGTGCCCTTCCTGGTTAGAAAGGAATTAAAATTGAAAAAATTAATAAATGAATAAAAAAATCAATCCAGTTTGACCTCTGATGTGGAGATTCATCAATACCCCCTGTGGACAAAGTAGACTTCATTACAGCAGTGGATGAGCAATAAACCTCTCTACTTAAAACCTACACAGAATGCCCAGTATGAGTTCAATCAATGCTGAGTCTAATAACATACCCTAACATTTAAGCCAGAGAGCTACATAATTTTAAGAACAACATAGCTAGTTATACATACTGTTTACAGAAGAATCTCAGGCAGCATTATAGTAAAAAAAAGTGTTCATATTGCTTAGGTTGTCCAACTACTAAGTACTATTAGTTTTAGATAATTATAAAATTAACAGTTTTGCATGAGAAAATACAACTGTATTTTATGCTCATAATAAGCATTTTTGTTTCTTTCTGCAAATAAAACATTTCTTAGAAAAAAAGTCATTTTAAAAATGTACAGTAGCTATAGTGACAATAAGCACTTGCAAAATATATAAATCAACTAAACTGTTCAATCATGCTTTGCAATGTTTAATATATCAAGGAGTACAAAAAACAGTCTGGCGGCTAACCTTATTCTCTCATATTCTGCTTATTTCTGTCATTTTCTTTATTTTATTGTATGCATATTTATTTTTATTTTTCTCTCTGTTCACGTTACCTAATATTTTACATGCACAAGGACACAAAGGACTTTCTTTATCCATGTGCAGTTTTTTGTCATACAAAATTCTTTATGATATAAAATTGATAAAAGTGACTATCACTTATATTTCGGATAACTACCAGCTTGCATCATAAAATCATTAGAAGACCAGCAGAATGACATTTCTATGGTATTTTCTCAATCTCAGACAGGGCAAGTTGTTATTAAGTGAGACTCCCTTACCTACACAACTCCATAGTAGTAAACAGTTGGGAAAATGCAACCACAATGAACTCTGAAAGTGGTTGTCAGCATTTTTGCTTGCATGAATGGCATTTGCTTGAATATAGTATGACGAATCAATTGTCACCTCAGTTGTAGTGTCTCATTACATATCATAGAAGCTGCTCCATCAGTATATATGTTATGATCAGTAGTCCATACTTATGACTGATCAGTTCCAATGCAATTTCTCAGTATGTTATTCTAGTCTCAATCAAACCCCTTCAGTCACTTTAGTGTGCTCTGTTTCACTCATAACACTAGCCCATTACCACTAGTAATTTTCTTTGTGCTGAGTGGTGTGACTCATTTAAATACTTCACTTTTATTCATACTGCCTCCTGTGTCTCAAGTAAGTAGAGGTTTCATGGAATCCAGCCCTGTTCTGTATACCAGTATTAAAATAACAAGGGAATTTGTGAGCACAGATGTTTATAGCAGATCCTTTTTTAAATAGATGGACACAATCCTGATAAAACAGAGGCTGACTGGAACTTGTAGGTGAATAAACTGTTAACCATGCTGATTCTGTGTACAGTAGAATAGGGGAAGGTGGAATCAGAGGATGTAGACAGGGCTGTGAGACTTCATATTACAATTATGATGTGCTGGGATACAAGTTAAAATATCTTAAATGAGTGGAGGTAAATCACAGGGATAAAAACACTATGTGATTGGTTTGAGGATGAAGCATTCAAGACTGGAGAGAAATGAATATAAGGAAAAAAGGACAATATACCTGTAAAGTAATGATTAGGACAAATGAGGGCATGCAAGATAGAGAGGTAAGACACCAGTGAAGTGGAGAAGGCACAGTACAAGAAGGTAAACGGAAAGGCAACTTTGGAGAGGAGGGTTGTAGAGGTGCAAGCCAAAAGGCAATTGGAAGAAAGGCTCAGTATGAAGATCAAAACAGTTTATACTTTTTTATTTCAGAAATTAGTACTGAGAAGGCAGGCCAAATCAGTGTGAGTGAGGATGAGTATGATATCCTTCAGATGAAGCATTAAAATGAGGTCTCATTGTCTGAACTGGCAGTAACTGAGGTAGATGGAAAACATCTCACAGCACGTATTGAAAAAACAAAAAGGAAAGTTTGCATTTCCCTTCAACAAATTGCCCCAATTCAGTATGGGAACTGCACCTACGGTCTCCCCAGAAATGAGGACAAGTGGGCTAACCCAATCAATGAAGAGTAAATAAAATAATAAATAACTATTCTAGAAAAGAGGTACTGAATTAATACTTTTCCATCATGAATAAGAGAGAAAGCAAAGGGCAGTGGTATTAATGCACATAGGTAGAGTTGAGTGAGTAATGGACTGAATGCAGAACAGGAAATAAACAATTGAAAAGAGAAATGTTGACAAAGCAAAGATGCCAGATGGGCTGCATATCAGGATCCATGGGAATGTTTTCAGTGAGATACGAATTGCCTGAGAAGGTATGCTCT
Source organism: Protopterus annectens (assembly GCF_019279795.1). Classification (NCBI taxonomy): domain Eukaryota; kingdom Metazoa; phylum Chordata; order Ceratodontiformes; family Protopteridae; genus Protopterus; species Protopterus annectens. The sequence continues at coordinate 1,552,643,643 of NC_056733.1, forward strand.
CTCGATGATGACATGCCTACTTCTTTGCTGGAAGCTATGACTGTCTTAGTGTTCAGCCATTATTTTCCAGATCTTATCTCCTCAACAATTCCATTCCCTGATCACATTTCCTATAATGTACCTTGCACTATGTGATTGCTGTCCATGTCACAATGATACTAGGCCTTACAGGATATTTCCCTTTTCTCTTTTCTCCACAATTTTATCATGACAGATAACATATATCTATATGTATACATATATGTTTATGTATATGTATATGTATTTATATGTCTTTGTATATATTTATAGGTTCATAGGTTCATAGGTTCATAGTAGGTACTAGGCTACCTGCCCGAAGGCATTTATAAGCCTAGCTAGAATGTCTTGGCTTTCGCCGCCCCTTAGATTAATTCCCTGTGCCTCTGTCCAGCAGAGCCACTGAAGTGATCTCCGGGGTAAACTTTCTGTTTCCCATCCACTCATCAAGGTTTCTTTTGAAGAGTGTTAGTGAGGAGCTCTGCCTAATGTATATTGGAATTCTGTTCTAAAGTGTGGGAAGTCTCTGGGACAGGAATCTATCCCTCCAACCCATCCTATTTATTGTTGTGGTGAGGTTTAGATCCCTAGAGCATGTGGCTCAAGGGGATATGGAGATCACCTCTGAGTAGGCAGTATGCAACCGAGTACAGCTGGAGTTTCTTCAGTCAAGCTGCATAGGGCATCTGTTTGAGGCCAGTGATCCTTTTGGTCAGGTACTTCTGTGGTCTTTCCAGCTGTTGTAGATGTCTTGTAAGGTACATCCCAAATTGGGCATTGTAGTCTATGATGGGTCTGATGAGTGATGAGTAGAGGGGCACAGTGACCTCTTTTGATCTGGATGCAAACCCTTTTGTGATTAGGTGGGCCACATAGAAGGATTTTCTAACCACTTTGGCAATGTGATTATCAAAAGAGAGATTACTGTATACTTGGGTCCCCAGATCCCTTATTACATCTTCCGTATTTAGGGGACTATCACCTATATGGTAATTTGTGGGTAGTTTGTTTTTTCCAAAGGGGATGACTATGCACTTTTTGGCATTTAGATTGAGGCCATGATTTTGACACCAGGTATCTGTCTCAGTGAGACCCTTTTGGAGGATGTGTGTCTGCCAGAGAGTCAATCATAGCCCCTAGTTTGCAATTGTCTGTGAACTTGGTCAGCCATAGTCCTGCTGTGCTAGCCTGTACCTCTGAGAAGTATATGCCAAACAGGAGGGGTCCTAGGACTGAGCCCTGGGGAATGCCACTTGTAACCGGTTTAGAGTTGGACCTAGCTCCTGCAACTCTCACCAAGTGAGTTCTGTCCATGAGCCAGTTGGCAACCCATCTTGTGATGTAGGGGTTTATGTTCAGGCTGGTTAGTTTGTCTATAATACCAGAATGGGGAATGGTGTTGAAGGCTTTTGTGAGGTCTAAGTAGGCGGTGTGTATCACCTTTCCCTCATCTATAGCCTTGGTAACTGTCTCAAAGAAGTTCACCAGGTTTAGGAGGCATGATCTGCCCTTAACAAAGCCAGACTGGGTAGGGTCCAGTGTTTGGAGGTTCCCAATGTCTCTGTTAATGAGTTCCATGATGCTGCACACCATAGGCTTGCAGACCAAGCTAGTCGGGCTTATAGGGCGATCGTTCCCTGGGTATGTTGTGGCTCCACCTTTGTGGAGTGGAATAACCATTGCTGTGTGCCACTCTATGGGTACGTAGCCTATGGAGAGGCTGAGTTTGAACAGTGTGTTTAGGTGGGGGGTTAGTTCATCTTTGAGTTCATGTAGGACACAGCCTGGGACACTGCCTGGTCCCATTGATGCTGTGTTTTTGGCTTTGGAGAGGGCTGTTTTGACCTGAGTGTCTGTGATTTCAGGGGCTCTACATTCTTCTGGTATGGTTAATGGCACTTTTGGGGGTGAGAGGGGGGTGAAGTTTGCACTGAACCTGTCTGCCAGGATGTTGGTAATAATGGTCAGTTCAGTGTATTTTGTGTCATTCTGCACTAACTCTGAACAGATCTGAGCATTGCAACTTAGATTCTTGACATAGCTAAATAATGCCTTGTGGTTATCTTTGGAGTCCTTGGCAATTTTTCTTTTGAAGCTAGCCTTGGATGATTTTATGAGGGATCATAGTTTTTTGCTGATACTGATCATGGATGTCTTCCCTTCCTGGGATTTTACTCTTTTCTGTACTAGTTTCCTCCTTCTATTGTATAGCTTGTTAATGGCAGGGGTCCACCAGACTGGTTTCCTTTTCTTGGAGGAGTGAGTCTTGGTTTTGCTTGGGATAGCATGATCCATGCATTCTTGTAGGTGCCCGTAGAATGCATTAGTAAAGGATTTTACAGCTTGGACAGCATTATCCTTTAGCATGGGGGCTTTAAAACTTTCCACCTCGGTCTTAAGTAACGTGAAGTTTGCTTTTGAAAAGTTTTTCACTGTGGTTTCATTGACCGGCGATGGGAGTGGAATGTGGATATGCAGAGTGATTTGTTTATAGTCAGATCTAACCAGCGAGGGGGTTGGCCTCGCCCATGTTGGTGATGACCCGGTCCAATATGTTGTCACTACTGGTGGGAGTGTTGATCAGTTGATCCAGGGCATTTGAGTTTATAAATTCTGGGAAATGTTGGGCAAGGGAGTTAGCACTTGAGTAGTTCTCCCAGTTAATGTCTGGGTAATTGAAATCACCCAATATTAGGGTGTTTGGTAGGACCTTTTTGTTTCCCAGTGTTTCCAGAAATGTGGAATGAGGGTTCTGGGACATGGTGGGTTATCTGTAGCAAGCTACAATTTGAATTGCAGTTTTGACCATTGTTACTTGCAAGTGGATGATCTCTGAATATATACAACCCTCTCCTCCTACCACCAAACACTAATACATGCGAGAGATGCAATTATACAGCCAAACTGTAGGCTAAGCTCTCTCAACCCAAGACTGAATCAGACAGTCAAGAGGAGAAGGGAAATACTTGCATCACACCACCAGTCTTACATAGACCCATTAAACCAGCACCAGCAAAAAAACACACATAAATACACAAAACATACTAGGAGGCTTTTTTATATATATTTATATAAAAAATAGAAAATGAACAAACTCATTTAAACAAGTTACCCAATTAACCAGAAAAAAGCTCAAAACTGAGCCCTGTTCCAGCAGTCTTTAGTCAGGCAAGTTTGAACTGCACACTCCTGCCCCTAGGGTGCAGGGGAGCCTTCTCCAAAAAAAGATGGCCTGGATCAGTGCTCATGTTATACAAACAAAGCTAGATTCAGCAGGCCTGAATCTGGCCTATGCTACAGCAACAAGGTGCACCAATTTCAGAAAGAAACTATTCAAATAAGCAGACACAATAAGCTTGTGACCAGAAGTTCACAGCTCAGAAGGGCAGAATCCAGCCTCCCCTCCCAGAAGAGTGCAGACCACAAACCTTCTTACTCTAGAATAACTGGCCTGAAGCCCAAGTGCTTAAAGCAGAACTAATACACTTTTAGAATAGCAGACACTAAGCCTTCAATCAGTAATTCCAAGCTTAGAAGGATGTAAGCTACCCGTCCTGCCACAACAGTGCAGACCACAAACCTTCTTAATGTAAAACAACTGGTATGAAGCCCAAGTGCTTCAACCAAAAGACATAGAATAACAGTTACAATTTAATTAGGCTGTTACCAAGCAGTAATAAATGCAGCAGAATAAATAAAATTGAGTCCTTTTAGGAAGAGGCAAAAGCAAAATTAAGTAGGAGGAAACACAAATACAGTAAAAGCAGATAAATAAAGTGCAATTTTTTTTTGTTGTTAGTAAAGTGCAAGGAGAGATGAAGGAAGAACCTAAGTGGGTTGGCCTTCTCAAATCTTCTCTCTGTATTAAGTAGAGTGAACACTAGACACAGAATATGATCTCACTGTACTCGGTTAAGTGAACAAATGAGATGGACCCAGGAGGAGTGTTCAAATACAGACTTAGAGGAGGGGCGGATAATTCCAGACCCACCAACACTAACACCAAGACAAGAACAGGTGGAACAGAGGGTTGGTGGGGAACTAACTGCAGAGAGCACACAGCACACTATTCAGTGAAACAATTTGGTAACAGAAAAATAAAATAAAGTACTTTTAAAACTGCAAATTTGCACTTAACAGAAGAATAAAATACAGTACTGCATGTTTACACTTAAATTCAGCTTCTAATGCAGGTGATTGTAGCCAAACAAGTCACTCAGAAATTGAGCATAAATTAATTCTCAAACTTTGCGGCTAGCACTTAAAGTACAGAGGAAACCCTCTAGGCTAACAGTTAAATATCAGATAACAAAGAAGTGGGAAGACCACAAACCCCTCTTACAGCAGAGAGACACACCGCACACTATTCAGTGAAACAATTAGGTCAAAGAAAAAATAAAATACACTACTTTTAAAACTGCAAGTTTGCACTTAACAGAATAATAAAATACAGTACCGCATGTTTGCACTTAAATTCAGCTTCTAATGCAGGTGATTGTAGCCAACCAAGTCACTCAGAAATTGAGCATAAAATGAATTCTAAAATGTTGTGGCTAACACTTAAAGTACAGAGGAAACATTCTAGGCTAAGAGTTAAATATCAGATAACAAAGAAGTGAGAAGACCCCAATGCCCTCTTACAGCAGATAGACACACAGCACACTATTCAGTGAAACAATTAGGTAACAGAAAAAATAAAATACAGTACTTTTACAACACAAAGTTTGCACTTAGAAGAATAAAATACAGTACTGCCAGTTTGCACTTAACTTCAGCTTCTAATGCAAGTGATTGTAGCCAACCAAGTCACTCAGAAATTGACCATAAAATGAATTCTCAAACATTGTGGCTAGCACTAAAAGTACAGATGAACCCCTCTAGACTAACAGTTAAATATCAGATAACAAAGAAGTGAGAAGACCACAACCCCCTCTTACAGCAGAGAGACACACCGCACACTATTCAGTGAAACAATTAGGTCAAAGAAAAAATAAAATACACTACTTTTAAAACTGCAAGTTTGCACTTAACAGAATAATAAAATACAGTACTGCATGTTTGCACTTAAATTCAGCTTCTAATGCAGGTGATTGTAGCCAACCAAGTCACTCAGAAATTGAGCATAAAATGAATTCTAAAACTTTGTGGCTAACACTAAAAGTACAGAGGAAACCTTCTAGGCTAAGAGTTAAATATTAGATAACAAAGAAGTGAGAAGACCCCAATGCCCTCTTACAGCAGATAGACACACAGCACACTATTCAGTGAAACAATTAGGTAACAGAAAAAATAAAATACAGTACTTTTAAAACACAAAGTTTGCACTTAGAAGAATAAAATACAGTACTGCAAGTTTGCACTTAACTTCAGCTTCTAATGCAAGTGATTGTAGCCAACCAAGTCACTCAAAAATTGACCATAAAATGAATTCTCAAACTTTGTGGCTAGCACTAAAAGTACAGATGAACCCCTCTAGACTAACAGTTAAATATCAGATAACAAAGAAGTGAGAAGACCACAACCCCCCCTTACAGCAGAGAGACACACAGCACACTATTCAGTGAAACAATTAGGTAACAGAAAAAATAAAATGCACTACTTTTAAAACTGCAAGTTTACACTTAGAAGAATAAAATACAGTACTGCAAGTTTGCACTTAACTTCAACTTCTAATGCAGGTGATTGTAGCCAACCAAGTCACTCAGAAATTGAGCATAAAATGAATTCTCAAACTTTGTGGCTAGCACTTAAAGTACAGGGGAAACCTTCTAGGCTAAGAGTTAAATATCAGATAACAAAGAAGTGAGAAGACCCCAACCCCCTATTACAGCAGAGAGACACACAGCACACTATTCAGTGAAACAATTAGGTTCCTAGATTCATAGGTTCATAGGTTCATACTAGGCTATCTGCCCTAGGGCATTTATAAGCCTAGCCAGAGTTGTGTGGCTTTCACCACCCCTTAGGTTGAAGAATACTATACCCATTAGCTTGCCGTGCCTCTGTCCAGCAGTGATACAGAGATGATCCCCGGGGTAAAACTAGGATCTCCCATCCACTGGTCAAGATTCCTCTTGAACAGAGCCAGTGAGGTGCTTTGTCTCACATGGACCGGGATTCTCTTCCACAGCATAGGGAGTCTCTGGGTGATTAATCTGTCCCTCCAGCATGTCCTATTTATATCCATGTTGAGGTTTAAGTCTCTTGCTCTTGTGGCTCTGGTGGATTTGGATTTTTTGAGGTGGAGCATGTCCATTAATTCTGGATTGGACATGGCCTTGTATGTCAGGCACAGGTCACCTCAGAGCAGATGGTATGCGACTGAATAGAGCTGGAGTTTCTTCAGTCGGGCAGCATATGGCATATTTTTGAGCCCCTTTATCCTTTTGGTGAGGAACTTTTGGGGTCTTTCCAATTGCTGCAGGTGTCGGGTAAGATACATTCCGAATGGGGCATTGTACTCAATCATTGGTCTGATAAGTGAAGAGTACAGGGGAAAAATGACCTCCCTTGATCTGGATGTGAATCCCTTCATAATCAGGTGGGCAATGTAGAAGGTCCTCCTAACCACTTTGGCAATGTGAGTGTCAAAAGAAAGGTTACTGTCAACTTGGGTCCCCAGGTCCCTGATAACCTCTTCTGTGCTTAATGGATTGCCACCTATGTGGTAACTTGGGGTTACCTTGTTTTTACCAAAGGGTATGACTATACATTTTTTGGCATTTAGCTTAAGGCCATGGCTCTGGCACCAGTTATCTGTTTCTATGAGACCTCTCTGAAGGATATCTATGTCTGATGGATTTTCAACTATGGCGCCCAGTTTGCAGTCATCTGCAAACTTTGTCAGCCACAATCCTCCTATGTTTGCCTGCACTTCTGAAAAGTAGATGCCGAACAAGAGGGGGCCCAGGACTGAGCCCTGTGGGACACCGCTTGTGACCGGCTTGGAGTCTGACATGGCACCAGCAACTCTAACCCTGTCCTTGAGCCAGTTTGCAACCCATCTTGTGACATATGGGTTTACATTTAAGCTGGAGAGCTTTTCTATGATACCCGAGTGGGGTATTGTGTTGAAAGCTTTTGCAAGGTCAAGGTAGGCTGTGTGAACTGCCTTACCCTCATCAATGGCCTTGGTGACTGTTTCAAAAAAGTCGACCAAGTTCAAGAGGCATGATCTGCCCTTGACAAAGCCAAACTGGGTAGGATCCAATGTCTGTAGGGCCCCTATGTCTTTATTTATGAGTTCCATTATGATCCTCTCCATAGCTTTGCAGACCAGGCTTGTTAAGCTTATGGGGCGGTAATTACCAGGGTCCGTAGAAGCACCACCTTTGTGGAGTGGGACCACAGTTGACGTACGCCACTCTTTGGGTACGTATCCTGTGGTAAGGCTAAGATTAAACAACAGCCTTATGTGTGGGTTTAGTTCCTCATTGAGTTCGTGTAGCACACAGCCGGGGACACCATCTGGTCCCATTGATGCTGTGTTTTTAGCTTTAGAGAGAGCAGCTCTCACCTGGGCATTTGAGATGATTGGGAGGCTACATTCTGCTGGGATAGATATTTCTCCTTTTGGGGGGGAGGGAGGGGAGGCATTTTTACTGAACCTGTCTGCCAGTATGTTTGCAATGTCTGTGGGTTCAGTGATTTTTGTATCATTTTGGACTAATTCTGAGCATATCTGAGAGTTTCCACCCAGATTTCTAACATAGCTAAAGAAGGCCTTATGATTGTCTTTTGAGTCCTTGGCGATTTTTCTCTCATAGTTGGCCTTGGATGATTTTATGAGTGATCGTAGTTTTTTACTAGTATTGATCAGAGATGTCTTCCCTTTTAGGGATTTTGCTCTATCTTGTAGTAGCTTTCTCCTCTTGTTGTAAAGTTTGTTTATGGCTGGGGTCCACCAGATTGGGCACTTGCCTTTGGTGGAAAAGGTCTTGATTTTATTTGGGATTGCTTGATCCATGCAATCTTGGAGGTGCTCATAGAAAGCATTTGTAAGGGATTCAGCAGCGTGGGTTGTGGTTTCCAATGGCTCAGGGGCCTTGAAGGATACCACACCAGTCTTAAGAAGTGTGAAGTTGGCTTTTGAGAAGTTCTTCACTGTGGTCTTTTTTGTTGGGGGTGGGGTCGGGATGTGGATCTCCAGTGAGATTAGTTTATGGTCTGATCTCACCAATGAGGGATATACTTCCGGTGTGGAGCATTTTGTCCCCATGTTTGTGATGATCAGGTCTAGTATATTTTCACCTCTTGTAGGAATGGTGACAAGTTGTTCCATAGCATTTGAGTTTATGAACTCCAGGAACCTTTGGGCTAGGGTATTGGGGCTTGAGTAATGTTCCCAGTCTATGTTTGGGTAGTTGAAGTCACCCAATATGATGGTGTTTGGAGAGACATTTATACTCTCCAGTGTCTTCAGGAAGGCTGTGTGGGGTTCCTGAGTTTGAGAGGGTGGCCTGTAACATGCTACAAACTGTAGAGCAGTTTTGCCTATGGTTAATTGCACCTGAATGGTCTCTGATGCTTCGTGAGTTGCCACCAGCCTGGAGGTGTGGGTATCCTTGATGAATATGGATACACCCCCTCCTTTTGTGGTACGGTCCGGGTTTTGGGGCCGGAACGCATGATATGAGGTAAAACCTGATAGTGCCAGGGTGCTCTCAGGAGCCTTGAACCAGGTTTCAGTCACAGCACAGACATCGATGTTCTCCATACTGAGGAGGGCTTCGAGGGAGTGCATCTTGAGATTTAGACTTCTGGCATTGAGCAGCATTACCCTTTGTTTTTTTCCATTATTGTTTTCTAGGGCGGTGGGTTTAGAATTTGAGCCTTGTCTAAAAAAGGCACTATGGGGGTGGCAAGAGCCTTTGCCAATATCCGGAAACCCAGGGGTGACAGGTGCAAGCCATCCCTTGCGAAGCAGTGTGGCTTGTCAAGCATGTCATTCCAGGCAGACAGACATTGGATCCCCTTAGAATGACACCAGAAATTAAGCCAATTATTAAAACTGATCATTTTGTCTCTGTATTGTGGCATCATTCTTGTTGAAGGTAGGATACTGCTCAGGGTCAGGGTCATACCAGCCTGGGCTACATAATCTGAGAGCTCCTTTATGTCTCTTTTCATGTAGTCCAGGGAGGTACATCTCAGGTCATTCAGACCGGCATGGACAATGACTGAGTCATACTTGTACTTGCTGTGGAGTGACCTGAGTGCTTGCGTTATGTGGTGGATTCTAGCGCCCGACAGGCAGCTTACTGTGACCCTCTTCTTGTTCAGTCTGGTGAGTGGGACGTCAGTGTGTCTGACTATGGAGTCACCTATGACAAGTGTGTCTGGCATTGTGTTTGGCCTTAAGGGCTGTGACTGATTTGCACACTGACTTTGTGATCTATGTGTTGCTTGTGTTATGTCATGAGGTGGCAGTTGTTTGGGTGTCTGCTTTGGAGGCCTCTGCTGTTTTGGTAGATTTTTGATCAGTGCCTCCGAGTATGTCTTTGTGTGGTTATGTGTTTGATTTGTAGTTGTGATAGTTCTATGTGAGACTGGGTTTATGGTATGTGTGGTTACCTCCTCCTCCTGTCTGGTTTTGCCAGTCCTGAGTTGAGGGAGCTCAGCCTCCAGTTTGGCTATATAGTTGCATCTCTCGCATGTATTTGTGTTTTGTGGGAGGAGGAGAGGGTTGTCTGTGTACATGAGGCAATTGTAACATTGCCTCAATATTCCCAGATTCACCAGCTGAGCAGGAGAGGACGCTAGCAACTGACCCTTTGACATGCTAGAAGAAATGAAAAAGTTTGCTGTGTAACTGAGTCAGAAAGGACCTATAGGGAAGTGGGTACTCAAGGGCGATTTAAGCTAGTGAAGTACTTTGTATAATATAGAAGTATTTTACCTGACTAAAAAATGCTTTAGGAACAAGTGCTGAGCTTTACAGATTGAGAATAGACTGTTTAGATTACAAGTAGAGCAGTTCTAAGGGAAAAACTGAAGAGCAGACTTTACAGAGCCAGAAATAGTTTAACCTTGTTTAACCGGCGCTGCCCGATGGTGCTCTAGTGGCAACTCCGCGCTAAATGCAGAAAAGGCAATAAGTCAGTAGTACAGGCTAGCACACTTTAGTGGGCAGCCAAACAATTAAATTAAACAGCAAACAAACACTTTTCTACTTGAATTAGACTAATTTCGACTAAAATGTACTTTTAAGTGCAGATAATAAAAAATGCAGTAAATAACTATGAAAACAGTTAAAGCTTGCTCTAGGTAAGCAGTTGAAGGTAAAACAAATATAAAAAAACAGCAGGATACTTAATCAGGAAAGCAGTCACTTTTTTTCAGTTCTCTGTAGCCAGGAAGACTCAACAGGACCACGTGAAGCTGTGTCTGAGCAATATGGCTTCAAAAAAATGCCAGAGGCAGATTTTAACCAGGGAACTTCAAAAGAGCTAGAAATGGTCCAAAATGACCAATTACTACAGCTTCTTGTGCTGAGGTCACCTCCCTCAAGGACAGGTAGGCTATTCAAGGCTCCCCACTCCCACTGGTGAGCTAAGAAACTTCCTTCTATCCAAGTAAGGCAATGGACAACACAGGAACTACAACACAGCCCAGGATACAGCAAGGCCTGTAAACTGGTCTAACTAGTTTAGGAGAGGCAGGAAAACAAGGAATATTTTTTTTTTTTTTTTTTTAAAGAAAAACACACAGAAATGCAGAAAAGGCAATAAGTCAGTAGTACAGGCTAGCACATTTTAGTGGGCAGCCAAACAATTAAATTAAACAGCAAACAAACACTTTTCGACTTGAATTAGACTAATTTCGACTAAAATATACTTTTAAGTGCAGATAATAAAAAATGCAGTAAATAACTATGAAAACGGCTAAAGCTTGCTCTAGGTAAGCAGTAGAAGGTAAAACAAATATAAAAAAACAGCAGGATACTTAATCAGGAAAGCAGTCGCTTTTTTTCAGTTCTCTGTAGCCAGGAAGACTCAACAGGTCCACGTGGAGCTGTGTCTGAGCAATATGGCTTCAAAAAAATGCCAGAGGCAGATTTTAACCAGGGAACTTCAAAAGAGCTAGAAATGGTCCAAAATGATCAATTACTACAGCTTCTTGTGCTGAGGTCACTTCCCTCAAGGACAGGTAGAATATTCAAGGCTCCCCACTCCCACTGGTGAGCTAAGAAACTTCCTTCTATCCGAGTAAGGCAATGGACAACACAGGAACTACAACACAGCCCAGGATACAGCAAGGCCTGTAAACTGGTCTAACTAGTTTAGGAGAGGCAGGAAAACAAGGAATATTTTTTTTTTTTGTTTTTAAATAGAAACACACAGAAATGCAGAAAAGGCAATAAGTCAGTAGTATAGGCTAGCACACTTTAGTGGGCAGCCAAACAATTAAATTAAACAGCAAACAAACACTTTTCGACTTGAATTATACTAATTTCGACTAAAATGTACTTTTAAGTGCAGATAATAAAAAATGCAGTAAATAACTATGAAAACAGTTAAAGCTTGCTCTAGGTAAGCAGTAGAAGGTAAAACAAATATAAAAACAGCAGGATACTTAATCAGGAAAGCAGTCACTTTTTTTCAGTTCTCTGTAGCCAGGAAGACTCAACAGGACCACGTGAAGCTGTGTCTGAGCAATATGGCTTCAAAAAAATGCCAGAGGCAGATTTTAACCAGGGAACTTCAAAAGAGCTAGAAGTGGTCCAAAATAACAGAAAAAATAAAATACAGTACTTTTAAAACACAAAGTTTGCACTTAGAAGAGTAAAATACAGTACTGCAAGTTTGCACTTAACTTCAGCTTCTAATGCAGGTGATTGTAGCCAAACAAGTCAGGAATTGAGCATATACAGAAAGTGAGAATATACACACAGACACATCTATCTATCTATCTATCTATCTATCTATCTATCTATCTATCTATCTATCTATCTATCTGTCTATCTATCTATCTATCTATCTATCTATCTATCTATCTATCTATCTATCTATCCATCTATCTTTCTATTTGAATAGGGGAACTGAATGTCATCTAATCCCCCTTTCTTCGACATCTGTTGATTAAAAAAAAATGTAGTTGACAAGTATGCGAGAGTGCACAGTTTAAACGTTTAGGAAATATGCCCTTGGTCCAATATTGTGTAATCTTGGAGTTAGTATCTATAATTAACATGCAATGTGAGGTACAAAAAATATGTTTTATGCTATTATTAAAACTTTTGTTTTGCATCCACCAAGATTTTTGCTCTGTGAATCTATTGTAGCATGTCTATATTTGCAAATTTGACCATCTGAACTCAACATTGTGAATGTTAATATTTTGGTCATTTGCCCATTACCAGAAGACAAATATACATATATATATATATATATATATATATATATATATATATATATATATATATATAATGTTTGCATATTATTTATCCTTTATTGTCCGGGTTAGTCCTACTAGGCCAGTCATCACATTTTAGGGAAAAACTGATGTGGTTTTCATACTAACTAGGCAAGATGTGAATAGGGCACCAGGGAAATTTCTCCTACTTTGTTTTTTTTGTTGTTGTGGTTGACTGGGGACCTGTTGTGTTATCCTGTGGAGAGTATGATAGGGAAATATGTCATATGTCAAACCTGCAGGGTAAGGTTGCCACTAGGGAGACACTGCCCGCTACTGTTATGGTCAGAACTGAATTCAAACCATATTGAAGGCTGCAAAGGTACGTTGACTTGAATATTGTGCCGAGAGGCTTACGAGCTATTAAATTTCCATCGAAACCATTTGTTTCCACTTGCACAACAGATAAAGCTTTTATGAATAGATGGAAGAAAGCGGCACATCAATGTTCTATAGAATGGCTGAAAATACTAATAGAGCGGGACATTCTTAAATTATCCAACATCAAAAAAGACATAAATTTGTTGTGTATGAACTTAACAGCTACATTAGATAAAACTAAGTTTGAATCTTGCTTGTTAGAGATTCAAGATAAGGTTCACATTCTTGAAAATAAATGCATAGAACAGAAAATACACAAAATTACGAGGGATCTAAGAGACTTTGAGAATGGTACTGCCTTTTTTGGTGGAACCAATCAGAGACCACGCTACAATCGCAACTTTTCGAATGTGAACGCTAACCAACAAGTGAGAACTGATAGTTTCACTAGGAATACTGAGAGACAACAGAATAAAGTGCCGAGATACAGCGAGAGAGAACAAGATTTTCCACCCTTATCGCCACCGGCGGATGAGTGCTTTCTACCTGAACATTTTGGTGGATATAGACCAGCGGGGAGGCAACAGCCACAAAAAAGAACATATGCAGAACAAGACACTTACAGGGGAGGGCCGTTTCGCCCATGGCGTGAAAACAAAAGGACAAAATGGTATTAATTCTAATGTCTATGACAAAGTAGTGAATTTATCTGGTTGTTTTATCAATGAAAAAATATATACAGTGTTAAATCATGGTTTAAAGTTTGTTCCGACAGTTCTTCCGAAAAAATACCAGTGTAAAATTGATATTTTTAAATTTATATGGAAATTACATATATGGTATTATTTTAATCATACTATAGAAAAGAATGTGGAATATAAACAGTGTGAAATAAATAGTTTAGATAGCAATGTGTTGGAATGTAGTCAGGATTCTGTAAATGAGTCATTTACTTCATGTGTTAGTGAATTAAATGCTTACTGTACAATAGATACATCTAAAATAAGAATGGACAAGAAGTTTGTACCACCTTTTGTTCATGAAGGCATTAAGGGTTTCTCTACTATGATAGGCTTTGAAATTGAAGAAATTATAAATAAGATAAATATTTCAAATGTGAACTTTAATTTAACAAAAAATGAATGGATTGAGTTAATGAAATTTTCGAAACAGAATGAATTAATAGTTAAGCCTTCAGATAAAGGCAATAAAATAGTTATTATGCATTATACACAATATCTCAAAATGTGTATGAATTTGTTGACAGACACATCAGTTTCTTGTGAGAGTTCATCAATAGAAGTAGCAACAGCTAAAGAAAATTACTTAGAATTAATTCATAAAGGCTTGAGATTGGGTTACTGGAATGAAAATGATGTAGAATATAAGTTGAGTATAATAGATTGTAGCCCTGCACAATTTTACTGTTTACCAAAATTACATAAAGATATGAACAACCCTCCGGGGAGACCGATTGTTTCGGCAAGAAATTATTTTCTACACAATTTAGGGCTAATCCTACATGAAGTGTTGTTAAAGGAAGCTATTAAATTACCATCTTATATAAAAGACTCTTTTGATTTTCTAAATAAAATTAAAAATGTTGTTTGGTGTGAAGACATGTATTGGCTAACACTGGATGTTAGCAGTTTATATACAAATATTAAGAACATACATGGTATAGAGGCATTACTAAAATCAATGGGAGATTATCCATTAACACATTATGTGTTAGAGTTGGTAAAATTTTGTTTAGAAAATAATTATTTCAACTTTAATAACAAAATCTATCACCAAATACAAGGTACAGCCATGGGTGCAGCATTTGCACCCATGTATGCTAACATTTTTATGGGTCTGATGGAATTTGAGTGTATTTATACGCATTATTTTGTGAAAAAATATGTTACACATTATTTTAGGTTTATAGATGACTTGATTTTTTTATGTAAAGGAGGGAAACATGAAATTGAAAATTTTATACAAGACATACAAAAGAATAGATTTAATATTCATTTTGATGGAATACAATGTGGAGATAATGTATCTTTTTTAGATATAAATTTGAAGGGAATTGCAGGAGAATATATAATCACTAGCATACATAGAAAATTTGATTCTATTAATCAATTTTTGATGGGCACTAGTTGCCATCCGAATCATGTCATAGAAGCGATACCATACAGTGAATTATTAAGGATCTCCAGAATATGTAATAATGATGAAGAATTTTTAAATGAAGTTAATAACACAATGAAAATGTTTATGAATAGGAAATATAATATGCAAGTGTTAAAAAAAAGCAGGGATGAAATATTTCAAAACAGATATAATAGTAAGTCTCAAGTACAAAAGAAAAGAGACATAAAGTATAATAAAGAACATAGAGAGGTGGATAGTATCTTTATGGTATCTACATATAATATCTGTAGTGATGATATCAAGAAATGTATATTATATTTCTGGAGATTCTTACAGAATTATAAAGAACTTAGTGAAATGACTAATAAAAAATTAATATTTAGTTATCGAAGAGGAAGGAATATAAGAGACATAGTAGTACATACTAAATTTGAATTACCCACTCAAGAGATAGTTTGAACAATAAGAAGTGTAGGTACTATACCTTGTGGGAAATGTGAGGTTTGTGCTTATGTGAATAGTGAGTTTCCCTATATAAATGGAATAAGTTTTAAATCTACAGGTTCTTTTAGTTGTGTCACTACACAAGTTATTTACATCATTAAATGTGGGTGCAAAAAATTCTACATAGGACAGACCAAAAGAATGTTTAAAGTGAGAATAATGGAGCATCTGAGAGATATCAAGAATAATAAGTTAGAGAGCCCTTTGGCTCAACATTTTGTGAAATATCACAATTCTGATGTTACTAGTTTTAGGGTGTCTATATTAGAAGAGATTATTAGTAATGAAGCTAGTGAGGAAAAAATAATAATGGGTGTGTATATAAATAGGGAATAGAAATGTATTGTTATTTACTCCTTGAAGGCTTTGTTGAGCCGAGGCGCTAGAGACTGTACAGAGATTAAAATCGTTGTTTGGTGAACTGGCTGTTGTTTTATTCTATACATCTATCTATCTATCTGTCTATCTATCTATCTATCTATCTATCTATCTATCTATCTATCTATCCATCTATCTTTCTATTTGAATAGGGGAACTGAATGTCATCTAATCCCCCTTTCTTCGACATCTGTTGATTAAAAAAAAATGTAGTTGAC
Source organism: Protopterus annectens (assembly GCF_019279795.1). Taxonomy (NCBI): domain Eukaryota; kingdom Metazoa; phylum Chordata; order Ceratodontiformes; family Protopteridae; genus Protopterus; species Protopterus annectens. The sequence goes on from NC_056733.1 coordinate 1,552,659,638, forward strand.
AAGTATGCGAGAGTGCACAGTTTAAACGTTTAGGAAATATGCCCTTGGTCCAATATTGTGTAATCTTGGAGTTAGTATCTATAATTAACATGCAATGTGAGGTACAAAAAATATGTTTTATGCTATTATTAAAACTTTTGTTTTGCATCCACCAAGATTTTTGCTCTGTGAATCTATTGTAGCATGTCTATATTTGCAAATTTGACCATCTGAACTCAACATTGTGAATGTTAATATTTTGGTCATTTGCCCATTACCAGAAGACAAATATATATATATATATATATATATATATATATATATATATATATAATGTTTGCATATTATTTATCCTTTATTGTCCGGGTTAGTCCTACTAGGCCAGTCATCACTTTTTAGGGAAAAACTGATGTGGTTTTCATACTAACTAGGCAAGATGTGAATAGGGCACCAGGGAAATTTCTCCTACTTTGTTTTTTTTTGTTGTTGTGGTTGACTGGGGACCTGTTGTGTTATCCTGTGGAGAGTATGATAGGGAAATATGTCATATGTCAAACCTGCAGGGTAAGGTTGCCACTAGGGAGACACTGCCCGCTACTTTTATGGTCAGAACTGAATTCAAACAGGATGAAATGCAATACATTGTGAATTTCAGAAGATGGATTACCTTCTGAGGTCTTGTGAAATATGATCAATGAGGAGGAGCCATCAGTTTCCCAGGCACTCTTGTGTCTTGTAGCCATACACTGTTGAGCATTATCCACTGCTGGAGGACTAGAAGAATGCTGAGATGGCTACATGGAATTGTTCTGTGATGGATGATACCTTTCTTTGCAGTGAGGAGTTGGTCCATGGGGGCCCCCAAGCACAGTAAGTAATCTTATTCTGATATTTTGTTACGAGTTTGTCAAACCAGTAAAAGCTGCTACAGCACTCTTATGTGGTACATAAACTAGGTGGGCAATAACTTTTATGATGAAGAATCCTAACCATGTCACGACTTGCTCTCCTTTAAAATTCAAATATATCTCTAGTTGCAGGGACAGTGTTTTCTCATGTAGCAAATTTCATAGACATTATTAAGACATCCATGATACCAGGGGCTGATGAGGGCCTCCTGATAATCCTTGGCTGTGTGGATGACTTCACCAAAGCTGCCACTGGTTGGATGAAAATAAGGAGAAAAAAAACATTCATTCTCTGATTACATGCTTTATCTTACACAGGGTTGTGGTAAGTCTCTGTAAGTATAAAGCCAGGAAACAATGAATAAGGTGAGTAAGGTAAGCCCAGGAGCTTGGCAGCCCAGAGCTACCAACCTTAGTGCTTACCTGGGATTTTAAGAAGGATATATAGTCTCAGTCTTCTGAGCTGGTTTTCTGTTTCAGGGAGTTTTATAAATACTGACAGGACACAGAATTTTATAATTCTCAACTTCTGTTCTCAAGAATTCTGGGCAAAGTAAAAAATAATATGAGAATTAAGGCTGAAAATTAGGAACCGTTTTTAAATATTACTTTAATTGCCTTAAAAGTTAATATAATAACATGTTTGATATCAGCATGCATTTTTCACACAATAAGAGGCGTAAAACTCTAATGTGTGGCATTTTTTGACTGTCTGTAATCCTGAATGATTTACCAAAGGCTCATAGGTTCATACATAAGTAATATACTATCAGTCTGCAGACCATTACAAACCTAGATACCCCCCCCCCACTGAAAAGTACCCTCTGGCCTCAAAGACGGAAAGACAAGATACACTGGGATATAATATGAAGTTGTCAGTTATGTAGATTTACCCTTTGAACCATCTGTGAGTCAGTGGAAGATCAAGCAACAACACTCAATTTACAGTTGTCTGCAAACATAATTAACCATAGGCCAGGAGTGCTGGCCTAAAGGTCTGAGAAAAATATGACAGCTAGGAGAGGACCCATCACCAAACTCTGTGGTACACCACTGCTAACATTTTTATTTTCAGAAATGGCACCAGAGACTCTAACCCAGGCATGGGCAAACTACGGCACAGGGGCCACATGCGGCCCGTTAAACGTTTTGATTCGGCCCACCAAACTTGAAAAAAATTAATAAATTAACCTTGTTAATGTTTTATTTCCCCTGCAATTCTGATGTTTCCTCACTAGATGGCGCACTCTAGATATATTGGCTTTGTTGAGGTGAAGCGTAGGCCTATTACTCCACGTTTGCACTTTACCCTTTGACCCACCGCCCCTCTATGAAGATGAGTGGACCCAAGAAAAGGAAAGTGGACAGAGAATGTCGAGTGTTCAATAAGGAGTGGACAACTCAATATTTTTTCACTGAACACCGATCATCTGCTGTTTGCCTGATATGCCAAGAAACTGTGGCGGTTTTTAAAGAGTATAATATTAGCCGTCACTTTGCCACAAAGCACGCTAATTATGCTAGCAAGCTCTCAACAAAAGAACGGGAAGCTGCTGCTGAGATACGCACGTTGTTAAAATAAACAGTGCGCGCAGATCAAATATAACGCTTCACAGACTGACTTGCTGCAACTGTTTCGTCCTTGCACTGGTCGTTGTTGACTTTTGGCACCGGGGAAACAAATTGAATAAAAGGAACAGAACAAGTACATCTGCATCTCCTACCACTTTTGAAAAAAAAAGACAGTCAGGAGGAGAGTGATGGTGATATCCTGAAGGATAACAGAACTTTCAGTGCTTTAAAATAAAATGGTCATTTATTTGATTTTCAGTGTTTAAAGACTCATTTCGAAGTCAGAGATTTTATTGTAATGCTTTTCTTCATTTTCATTGGAAATTAAAGCACATGTTTTCTCCATATCCCAAGATGTGTATTTTCCCCCCAATGAGGTGATGTTTTCAAAGCATGCCATCTATCTGCTCCTGTTCCGGCCCCTTTGTCAAATGTTAGAACTCAATGTGGCCCACAAATCAAAAAGTTTGCCCACCCCTGCTCTAACCACATGGGGTCTGTCAGGCAATCAGTTGGATATCCACTACACAACATAAGGATTTAGATTTAGATTTACAAAATTGTCAATACTGGTGCAGGGGGATATAATGTCAAATGCCTTAACCAGTTCTCTATATACTGTATCCACTGCAAAATAGTTATTCACTGCGTTGGATTAGTTTTCCAAAGAAATTAATTGAGGTTAATGAGGCAGGACCATTCTTTAAAAAAGCCAAATTGATAAGAGTCCAGGGTTAAGAAATTTTCACTGTCCAGATTTATAAGGCCTGAGATATTGGGGTCTATATTTGAACATCGAAGTTTCAAAACTTCGAATGTTCTAATATCGAACCCTATTCACCGAAAGCTGAAAGCATCGAACATACAGAACAGCAAATTTTTTCTTAGGAAAAAAATTTGCTGTTCCAAAAAACATACACACAACACAAGCACACCAAACAAACAGCAATCCACACACATACACCTAAAATCTTACACCTAACCCTACACTAAACTATACACACACCACTAACTATCCACTTATCTTAACCCAAGCCCTAACCCTAACATCTGTCACTATTGCACACTCACCTCACCCACGCTCTAACCCTAACTCACCTACCCCGCCCTAACCCTCATGTCCACACAATTGCACACTTTCCTGACCCACGCCCTAACCCTAACTCACCTAACCCGCCCTAACCCTCATGTCCACACAATCGCACACATACCTAACCTGCACCCTAACCCTAACTCATCAAACCCACCCTAACTCTCACGTCCACACAATCGCACACATACCTAACCCACACCCTAACCCTAACTACCCTAACCCGCACTCAATCGCAAACTTACCTGAACCCAACCCGTAACTTTCCACCACAGCACTGAAAATACCGAAGCAACAGAAACGGACAACTGAATTCTTTCCCTAGGAAAAAAATTGGTTTTCTGTTGCTTCGATATTTTCAGCTTTCGCTGCATAGGGTTCAATATTAGAACATTCAAAGTTTTGAAACTTCAAATGTTCTAATATAGACCTGAGATATTGCACTCCATAGCTTTACATATCAAGCTACTGAGTCTAATGAGTTTATAATTATCAGGGTTCATGGTTTGGCCACCTTTGTGTAATGGCATTGCAATGGCTGTTTTCTAGGCTCCAGGAGTCTAACCAGTGATGAGGATATACCAGCAAATCAAACATTTTTGACATGAAAGACATAAATGAGTGAAAATTAGGGATATTCTATGAAATCAGGGACAGCGACAGGTATGCATGACTCCTCAATGAGGTGAATAAAAGGGTGTATATTATGACGGTGAAATGGCATTACAGTGACACACATATGCCAAACTCCTAAAAGAGTGAAACGCCAGGTCACCGATTTTTTTTCCCCTGTAATGAAAATCGGTAGACCAACAAAACACAGCATAACACTTAAAACATGGGGGGCTGTGCCCCCCACACCCCCCTAACTAAATATACCAACTCCGAGATCGCACTACAGTGGGGTAAAGGGCAATGTCACAGCTCAGGCAAAGCAATTTTTTTTTCTCTTGGAAAAAAAAATCACTGACCTGAGCTTTCGCTCTTTTTGGAGTTCGGCCTATATGTGCCGGTGAAATGGCATTCACTGTAATGCTGTTTCACTGACATAATATACACCCGAATAAAACTGACTTACCCTTGCTGTTGTTTGATGACTGCAAAACAACAGTCATTGATCTGGTGTATCACTACTAGTGCCACACTACTAATTGTTATTTGTCGATTGCAGTGTAAAATCAGTATTGTTTTTGCTTTCATATGTGTGCGTGTGTGCGCGCGCGTGTGTGTGTGTGTGTGTGTGTGTGTGTGTGTGTGTGTGTGTGTGTGTGTGTGTGTGTGTGTGTGTGTGTGTACACATGTTGGGGGGCACAGTGTAAGAGTTAATGTATTTCACTTTCTATAACAAACATCATCGCCATTGCTATTATACTTGGGTGGGGGAGTGTTTGCAGTGTACTGAAGAAAAACAAGTTGTTCATAATAAAAGTAACAAGTTGTCCATACTTTTTTTTCACTTACCATCACAAATATAGATCTTGCACATGGCATGGTGGTTTGGCTGGAACAAGAGGTATGCTAAAACAATTGCTCACTGACATAGTGACACAGTGAACAGAATTGCCATTCTACAGTGCTTTGCACCTGTTGAGTTTTTGACTATTACTTTTTCTATGTGGAGTCTGCATGCCTCCATATCTCTGAGTTTAACCATGTACTCTTGTTTCCTCAAACAACTCAAAGACATATTGTAGCTGAATTGACATTTCTCCAGTATCTTTGAAGGTAAGAGTGCAACATGTTTGCATATTTGTGCACATCTTGTGATAGACCTTGCTTGTCAGGGACAGCATCAATGTGTTTGAAAAAAAATAAAGATGTTTATCTGTGGATACACCAGTCATACCAGTCATATATATAACTGTTCTGTGTAACAGTAGAAAATAGTTAAAAAGTCAGTTTTTTTTTTTCAAAACTAAGATAGCAATACATTCAAGAACATCCATACCAGAATATCAGAGTTTCTAGATCTGGTGGACTCCATACCCCAAACTGTATAAAATTATTTTGACATGGACTTATTGATGGCCTCTACCCTCAAGACCACCCTCTATAACACCAAACCTGCTCACAGATCTGCTCAAAAGACTGCTGTAGCTTGTGTGGGAGTTGGTGGTGTAGTCATTGCTTCCTTAATTTTCCTCACAATCATACCTCAGAGAGGTGTGCAGAGAAGGCCATCATGGCTTGTGTTGGTGCTGGGGACAGTGTGGACATTCCTTTGTTTACTTCAGTCACTTACCTCACAGGTGTGCAAGATGGTCACTACAGCTTATGTAGGGGCAGTGTACTGTGTAGGAGCAACAAGTTAAAATGCATTACTGTGCAATCTTTTTTTCACTTTCCTCGTAATTAAACTTTAGGCATATATACAGGTGGCTGTTTTCTGGGGTTAGAGGTGAGGAGGCATTCTATGTATATGTATGACAGGAATTAGTTGAAATACATGACTATGGCAGGTGTGCTTTTTCTTTCATCCCACTCTAACAGCAAAGTAATGCACATAAGTTTTTTTTTTTTTTTGGGGGGGGGAGTGGGCACAGAGCAGGCAATATTCACAGATAGGATTTATGTATGCTCTCAAACAGCTGACTTATTACTTTTTTATGGGCTAATCGTTTGTTACCTTTGAGGATTAAGCCATAGAAACAATTTCATTCTTTCTTGAGAAAAATAACACTGAATTTCTTTTTGTTTACTCATGATTTTTGTTCAGACCATTAGTGTTTCAAAATATTACAAAATGCTCTAAATGCAGTTCACAACATCTATAACCCTACTGCTTTTGGGAAAGTGGCAGCCCTTGGACCCCCCTGCTTAATTCAGTTATTTCCTGCACAGTTATTACTGTGCTGTCCTGGTCTGATAAGGTGTGTTGCAGAATGCAAGGTAAAGTAACACTGAATTTATTTACTTAGTCATAATTTATATTCAGGCCATCACTGGATGAAAATGTTATTTCAAAACAAAAACTATAAAATGAACTTCAGACGAATTAGAAAACCTTGGCTTCTGGAAATAGAAGCTGAGGATAAAGACAAAACATGTGAAAAAGAAGAAAAAAAATGCAATCTGTACTGTATGGGGAGTCTAGGTAAGGGGAATTGTGGGAGAACTCGAGGAAGTGTGTGTGGAGGGATGAAACAGAAGGCATTGAGAGGGTAGGGTTGCCATGGAGCCCTACACCTTGAGCACTATTTGACTAGACCTTAACATAGGGCTGTTATAAGGTAAAATCAGTGAAACTAAATGCCAGTCACTGACAGTGTCCCTGTGAGATGAGCAAATATGGTGTGGTGCTCAGACCAGTTGAATTGTAACATCATTGTAAACACAAATCACTGTGTGTGTGTGTGTGTGTGTGTGTGTGTGTGTGTGTGTGTGTGTGTGTGTGTGTGTGTGTGTGTGTGTGTGTGTGTGAGTGTGTGTGTGTGTGTGTGTGTGTGTGTGTGTGTGTGTGTGTGTGTGTGTATGCATTAGTCCTAAAACTTTGCAAGTGATACTTAGGCTGGAAGTGTCCATGGGCCTCCCAACTTGGCATTTCTGGGCGCCAACAAAATGCTAATACCGGCCTTGGTTTTGGGGGAGAACTCCCATATACACATACTAAGGTTGTATCATTGATTTTTTTAATTATTATTTTGTTTTATTTTTAGTTTAGGGAGAGTGGTGATCATTGGCAATCACTACTCTAGGGTATTTTTTAATATATTCTTGTTTGGTTTATTTATTTTTTTGTTAATAATTTGGGACAATGTAGGGATAATTGAAATGTAAATGCATTGCTTACATTTGTAATCATGACATTTCAGTGTCTTTTTTTTGCTTTTATTCATCACAGATGAAATTGCACAATGTTTTGTGGTGTGTGCAATTTCATTAATGATGAGTAGTAATATAGCTTTTTATATATGTATACATATATATATATATATATATATATATATATATATATATATATATATATATATATATATATATACTTAAATACACCAACACTATCAATGTTGACACCTAAAAATTGACATTTTAAATGTGAACAGGTTGACACTCATGCTCCAAGCATAAAATCAGGGCATGCAAACTCTAAAACAATGTTTTTGCAGAGGGGCAAGCTACCCCTGCTCCTTGCCTTGTTAACATTGTCACCTCACAGCAAGAGGATCTCCAGTTCGATTCTCAGCTGGGGAGCCTTCTTTGCAGAGTTTGCATGGTTTCCCTGCATTCGCATGGGTTTCCTCTCACATTCTAAAGGCATGCGACTGGAGTGTTTCTCCTTGGGCCTCTGCTGAAAATAGTTTCTGTGTAGCCTAGTCAGACTTTCCTGGTTAACAAATGTTAAATAAATAAATAAATTATATTAACTCTGAGATTGCACTACAGTGGGGAAACAGGTATATTTCCTTATCCCCATTCTAGCGTGCTTCAGTGATGCAGTGTTTGTTTTTTATTTTTCTTTCCAGATCAGTGAACTGGTATTCGCGAAAGTGCACTTTTCACTTAAGTGCACTTTCACATAAATGGGGTCATACTTCTGTTTTTTGAAAGAATGACCTTTCAACAAACAGAAACAGACCTATATATATATATATACATATATCTATATATATATATATATATATATATATATATATATATATATGGTAAAGAAACTATCCCCAGGTGGGTGAAAAACTTACTAAGACAGAGGTACCTGGTTGAAAATAATGAATGAAAGACGACCGGAGCCAGTTCCAGATTTGAGCGCTTTCGTTCGTTTTATTGTTACATATTCGAACTTCTTCAGAAATCTACAGAGGAACATTGGTATAAGCTTTATATACTAAACAGTGGTTAGTAGCATGCGTAATGCGTGATGTATACTTTTTGCAATGAGTCATCTGATCCATTTAAGGAGGCATTTAATGTTGATGGATCCATTGAGCCCTGGGGGTGTGTCTGCAGCAAGTTCTACTTGCCATTTCAGTTACCTTACTTCCAGGGGGGTACTTGATTCATTACTAAAGCTGTGAGCTGCTTCTAATACTAGGAACAGGAACATGCTCTTGGGGCATGTCTTCATGTGTTTAGCTAGGGCGTTAGTATGGTCATTTCTGCGAATGGCCTGGTAGTGCTCACTGATCCTATCTTTTAGTCTCCGGGAAGTCATACCAATGTAGAAAGCCTCACATTGTTGACATTTGCTGTAGTAGACTACGTTGCTAGTGTGGCAGTTGTGTATACCCGTAAGTTTGATTGGTAGTTTTCTAAAGAAGTTCGAATATGTAACAATAAAACGAACGAAACCGCTCAAATCTGGAACTGGCTCCGGTTGTCTTTCATTCATTATTTTCAACCAGGTACCTCTGTCTTAATATATATATATATATATATATATATATATATATATATATATATATAGATATAGATATACATATACATGCATATTAACTCCAACATCATTCAGTCCCCGATTAAGGGGCATATTCCCCATCCCAGGGATGGTTGGATGGTTGATCTTGCACACCTGTCGACCATCTGACTTTTCTACTAAAGTGTGTAGACGAAACAAATGTCAACCTAAGTCACACTCAGTTAAATCAAGTGAAACCAAACATACATGTCTATATATATATCTATACACATATATATATATATATATATATATATATATATATATTATACATATATAACATTACATGTAGTTTTGCCAACAACAGCATCTCAAAAATTAATTCATCAACAAAAGAAATACTTTGAACTTACATCCATCAACAGAAACAGTAATAACATTCCTTGCACTATATAAAAAGACAACACAACCTACCATGTAGTCATTATAGTGATTAAGAAAAAAGGCACTTATCACTGCTGCATCAGCAACAGCAGCATTCTATGCATCAGACAAACCACAATCGCTATATAAGTACCAAAGGTAAAACACCATATCTCACCACAAAAACTATAAAATGGTAGTTATGCACTTGCCATAACACTGGATCCTTATCAGTCCTAGTTTACCTATTTTGATGTGTGGGAATTCATTGCCAGTTGAATCCAATCTGGCAATCTTTTCACTTCAATAAGCACTCCATTTTGAGCACCTTCCCTACTCTTGTCATGCATTTGTCCCCTTCTTACTTTCAGGTCCTGTTTGCTGCTTATTCTCAGGAAAAGGAAGAAAGTGGAGCCAACTGAAAGGGACACATTAACACTGGATAGGCTTCAATGTAGGTCTTCTAGGTTAGTCCAGAGAGGAACTGTAATGTTTTGGTAAGGGGACAATAGGTGGGCTGAAGTAGTTGATGCACTAGAAATGATAAAGGTCCAGCATTATAGTATGTAGATAATTACCATATCCTATATCTTTCCAGCCTTCCATTTCACCTTGCAGGACAAAATCCCAAGCGACCTGCTTTCTTGGATTGCAAAAATGACAGAATGTCTTTAAGCATTGCAGCTCCAAAAGAAAGCCAGGACATCGTGATAATGTTCAGCTCATAATGTGTGGAGAATGTGTGCAATGTAGTCCAAGTTGTTGCCACATGGATCTTATCAAATGAGGTGGTCTTACAATAGCAGTAGAGGTTGAAACAGCCCTAGTTGAATGGTCTCTTGGTTTCATCAGCAAAGTTTTATTCTTTGATTGGTAGACAAAGGTAATACAGTTTAAAAAATCATCTGGCCAGTCTTAATTTGGACACCTTGTATCCGAGCAAAGGAAATGAAGAAATAATCTTTCCATACTTTTTGTCTGGTTAAAACAGAAATGCAATTGTATGTCAACATACACTGTGTGAAGGAGATACTTTCCTTTATTGGAGTCATTTGGAAAGAAGACCAGAAAATGTATGGTCTGTTTGGATTTGAACTCTGAAGCTACATTATGTATGAAAGATGGATGGCTTGTGGGTGACTCACTGTCTTTATGAAAAATAAAATAGAGAATCAAGAAAGACAAGGCATGTGCCTCTGAGATACTTCTAGTTGAGCTAAACATCTTGAGGAATAAGGAGTTCTATGAGAGGAATTTTAAGTCTGGAGAAAAAGCTAGTTTATAGACGAGGTGTGTCAATGAACCAGCAGGAATTTAGGTCCACGGTGGTATGGAGTCTTTGATGCGGGAATGTAAAAGTAAATTGCCTTTCAGGAGTGCATTACATCCTGTCTGAGATGCCAGGTAGGAAGATGGGAAACCAGTATGGAAGTTGTAATGGGTGAACAAGTGCACATTACCTGTATTGTAACTACTGACTAAGTCAATATGGAGGAAATGGAGGTGGTGAAGGGATCCAGACTACAGACTATAGTTGGAGGGCCAGAAACAAAATCTTTTCGTCTTTCTCTAGTAAATTTTTAAGAAGACACCTTTAGAGAGGCTAAAATAATTTCTGGGACTAAACGTTTAGATAAGGCTTGCCAGATGCGTGGGAAAAACTGTCTGCTTGTGGATATATAAGCCAGGGCTGCTTCTTCAGATGAGGGTAAAACAATGGGAACTTAATTTGCTTGGGCCAGAATAAGGCAACTATAATAACTGGGGCCTTGCACAGATAAGCTTTTTGCCTAGATTTTAGGATTAATGATAGAAAAGGCAATGCATGGAGGAGTTCAGATGGCCCCTGATAGACCAGTATATCCATTGGTGTCTGACTATGGATGTATGAGAGCAAAATAGTTGCTGTGTTTCGTATTGGACTGGAAGGCAAAGAGATCAGATCAAGGTTGTTCTGAGTAGTTTAAAATTATCTGTGCTACTACTAATTTGAGGGACCACTTGTGATGCATCAAGATCGACCTGTTTGCATATAATTAGCCCATCCTGGATTGTGCATTGCACAAGAAAGCACTGTGAAATCATCTCTGATTACCACACTCTCATATCTTACCTAAAGAGAAGATAAGACCTGTTCCGCCTTTCTTGTTGACATACCAGATTATTGATATGTTGTTTGAATGAATCAAGCTCACACTCAGAGAATTACCATTTCTATGGGCATATGATGCTAGCAGGACTTTCCTAATCTCTAGAACATTTGTGTAAAGGGTGTTCCATAGTTCTACCCTCCCAGGAAGGAGAAGTTCATGGTTATTGTGGCCAAGTGAAGGGAGTAGTGAAAGGATCTCCCTGACAGAAGTATGTAAGACTCTTAACTACCACATTAAATGTTGTCTGTAAACTGAGGAGAAATAAAGTGGGGTGTTCCCAGCATCTATCTATTGAGACTATTGTACACTCACGGTGTATTGTACAACTCTCATGTAGTATCTTAGGTAAGGTATTAGGATGATAGCTGCCACCTTTAGGCAGAGGACTTTCAAGATGAGAGTCAAAAGAGGAGACTGATGAGATGGCAAGGCTGGTACTGCTGATCTAAAGGATTGACTTCTTTCTTCTGGCAACTTGGAAATGCATGATCTGATGTGTAGATGTCTTCCAGTCTTCCAGTGAAGATTAATGCTGAGAAGACTGGAGATAAGATTTGTCTGGCTGATGGATAGCCTATGTACAAGCATAACTGAAGCAAGCAAATTCTGACTAGAAGAAAAGACTACATTGGTGTATCATCATGAAGCCAATCATTCAGAAATGGGAATATATGTATTCCCTTCAGTTACAAATGTGCCATGACTACAGGCTTGCACTTGATGAACACCTGGCAGACTGTGGTGAGGCTTAAGTGCATAGCATGGAACTGGTAATAATTGACTGCTAGCAGGAAGCATAGATACCTTCTGGACTTTTTTGGTGATTTTTATGTGGAGATAAGCAACCTGAAGTTCTACAGGACACATTAAGTCATTCTTCTGCAGACAGAGTAGAATGGCTAGCTCCATGACTATCCAGAACTGAGTCTTCTTCACATATTGATTGAAGCCACTTAGGTGTAAAATGATCCTGAGGTGCTTTGACTTCTTTGGAACTAAAAAAGAATCTGGAATAAAAGACTGACCCTATCTGTTCTGGTGGGCCCCTCTTAAGTGGCTGTTTTGCTAAGAGAATGAAGACAACTCTTTTGCCACCTTTCTCTGATAGGATATCTGAAAGAGAAGAGGCAAAAAGTGGAGTTTTGTTGGCAAAGAAAGGAATATAACACAGCCTCTGGGTATTATGTTTCCCAGCCATTTGTTCTGTGTGATAGCTGTCTATGCACCTAGATGAAGAGATAGACAGCCTCTCACAGCCTCCAGTGTGGACCACTCTAGTAAACCTTCCATGGAACTTCTCTGCTCCACCCACAGGGAGTGTGTGGCCATTAGAAAGGCTTCTTCTGCCATGACAGTTCCTGTCTGAAAAGGAGTCAAAGGGGGGATGCTAGGAGTTTCTGAACCAGAGTGATACGTGACCATTCTGATTTCTGTTAATTGAACTCTTAGGTCAGACAATGTCTTGCCCTGCTACTTACTCTTCTGCAAATTTTCTTTAATTTGTATATCAAATAATGATGATACATCATATGAATTGTTGAGTATGGAAGCCTTAAGGTTGTTTGCAAAAATCACAAAGGTAAACCCAAGAATACCGCCTCATGATAATGCCTGCTTCTGCTGCTCTGACTGCTCCATCAGCTGCATTATGTATCAGCCCCATGGATAGGTGGGACATGGCAAGCACTGCAGCCACCTGAGACTTGGGATATTTCCTGGATTCAGGCATGGTTGGATTTCATAAAGAGTCCAAGGTTTGTTTGGCTATGTCTCTTTGGAATCATGTCATAAATATGAGGTAATAATAAAAGCTTCCAGAAGAGCAGTCTCCTTTCGATTTTTGTCCATTGACTTTGACTCTTTGTTGGAGGATGGACAGCCTGACTGCTGTTTGAAAACTCTCTGTTAGTGGCAGGAGTCTACCATAGGGCCTTTACTCCAATGTTACCTGTGCTTGTAGGGGTAAAAGATTTTGACTCACTTACAATGTAGGATTTCCTTAATATCTGGTTTAACCATGCTCTCCCTGCTACCAGGCCCATCAAACAGTCAGTGGGAGCTATCGCACTGTGGCAGACCTGAAGGCCTCTAAGAGTATCACCTCATCTGGTGAAGAGGGGATCTATAGTCCAGGAACCCGACTGGTACATCAGTTCAAGGATCTTGTCAAACTTGATGTCTTCTGCAGAGGACTGTGGGCACCCTTCCCCCTCATTAAGATCAGTGTCAGGAGTGAGATACTGTGATATGAAGATGATGGGCTTCGTTTTGCATATGATTTTTTTTTTTGGTGGAACTAGGGGAAAGTGTCTCAGGATATGCTTCCTGGGGAGACTGAGTAAAGCCTTTAGACCTGCTTCATCATTAGGAAGGATGGAATGTTGAATGAGAAAGTAAAATGTGCCAAGGGATGGGGCAGATGTCACTGAATGCTCTCTTGCCTTATCAGACGTATAGGCGATCTTCCTCTTAATCCTGTCAAATTCCAGTCCCAAGTCCATTGGCACTGAAGACCTTCAAGCCAGTATCATGCCAGTCAGTCCCCAATGAGTTGAACAAAAATGACAATGAAGTTGAAAGCCCAGATAGCTCTGATACCAAGACTGGAACAGAGACCCAAAATGCCAAGGATCATGACACTGAAAATGGCACCTAACATGTCAGGACTGAAGATCCAGCATGAAGGGCCTAGCTCTGAAACTCCCTCATCTCCAATCTCCTTCAAGTCAAGTGAGTCAGATTACCCAAGGCCATTACTGTAAGATATACAAGGCAGCAGAGAGATATATGTCAACTATACAGTAAAAATGTGCAGAAACACTTTTCTAACCAATAACCAATAAAACATCATTATAAATGCTTTCTAAAAGAGAAAATGGGAGAAGATAACAGAGATGTGGCAAGACCTTCACGGCTGTTACTTGGAGTGGGAAGGATAAAGTTATTTGTTTATTTAATTATTTAGAACAGCAGCGACAAAGTTAAAATCCTTAAATCAAGAAAGAAGAAAGAAAACCTGAGTAAACAGTAATATAATTCTCAAGAAAAATGAGAGACTTGTGTAGAGTGCTGCCCCGATGAATTTCTTTGCTTGAGTGTGAGCAAACGTAAAAATGGATGTCCTGCTGCAAAACATGAAATATTTTTTTTCTATTTTTAATAACTGTTGTAAACTGCTTGCTACATTTGTAGTAAGCAGTATTTTACAAATTATACTACCCATAAAGAGCTGAAGAGGTTTAGTCCTGTCTCCTGACCTCAAAAAAAAAAAAAAAACAGTACTGGCATTCAAAAATACTAGTACATAAATCCATGCCAGTACATGCCACAATACCTTGTGTATGAGGCAGATGCCCCCTTTGCTCCACCTTAGCTTTGTACTTTGATAGCAGTAATGTACTAGCAGCAAGGTTACCTATCACAATACCAGACTAACAAAACAGGAACCCCACAAGGGCCCATACTTGGACCTCTCCTGTTCAATATCTTCATCAATAACCTACACACTGCCTCCCTGCATAGAACATTAATCCCATACACTGATGATTCCACCATCATCTCCTCATCTAACAACATATGAGACCTTCTGCAAATAACACAAAATGCCTTTACGTCAATAGAATCTTGGCTAAATGTAGCGCAATTACTGCTTAAACCCAACAAAACAAAACTTTTACTTTTTACTCCCAAAACATTCTCATCTGAATTTAAAATTTACTCCCAAAACAAAACAGAGATTGAAGTTGTAACACATACTAAGCTACTAGGTATCACCATAGACAATAAACTCACATTTGAACAACACATACACAATGCTATTAAAAAACCCACTTCAAATTTGGGACACTCTACATACACAAATACTTCATGGAACCTTCTACCAAAAGAATGCTAGCCAATACCTACTTGATCCTCCTTCTACTATACGATGCTCAGATTTTCACCAACTCGCATTTGTCCCTAAAAAATGAACTTCAGACGTGCTACTACAAGATCACCAAATTTGCCACAGGCTTATCATACCATTCCCACCACTGCAAAGCTCCTACAAAGCTATACTGGCTAGAATTCCCACACCATCTTGACTATCTGCAACTATCTACCGTACATAAAATACTATGCAAACCAAATTCCTGTCCCACCTTAAAATCTGTTCTGGGAAGCTACATTTCTACAAGAACTCTCGTTTCATTTGACAAACAACTAATAAGCATATACAAACCTAATAGAAGAGATGACCAGTGTCTTTATTCCTATGTTATAGCTAAACTATGGAATGCTTTACCTGAACATTTTATTACTATATATTATTGCAAGAAATTCAACATTTTAATAAAAAAAATCTTCTTAACTCACTCACCTGCCTATGCTCTAAAATAAACATAACTCACACCTCTCCCTCTTAACCTCTCATAGTCATCTGTCTACCAAACTTTTATTCCATCATCCACCTATGCTGATTTCTTTTCTTTTTACTCACTCACCTCCAACTGCTTCCTACATAGTACTTATCTTTACCACCCACTACCTTTTATCTTAAAACTCCCTCTTTCCCCATTTCTCCTACTTTCCTTTTGACTTATTCCTTAACTCATCTCTCAAACATCCAACATTGTATCCTTACTTTCTCCTCTAACCCTCCACCTCATTACCACTATTAATGTTCTTCAACATAAATCACCTTTACCTTCTCCAGTTATGATCAGATGTTAATTATATCTCTTATTCTTGAATCTGCTTATAATCTACCACTAAATGCATTTTTTTACATATGTCTTTCATTTATATTTTTAAACAGATCACAACTCTTACTGTAAGTGCCAACTGGGGACCTGAATGGAGAGATGATAAGTCAGCAAGCAAAAGAGAGTATTATTGTTAAAATTGAATTCATCCCCAAGTCTTGGTGAGTGCCTTCATGAGGTGGGCCCTGTTTTATCACAAAATCTCACCAAGGTGAAACTGATATACAGACTGTATTTTATATAGCATATATCATGGACATAAGTAGGTCAAAAATTAAAAAAAAAATAGCTGGGTGCACAAGACCCATGATAAAAATTTCCCAATCCTGGTAGGCACACTGGTGCCAGGACTGGAAAAAATAACAGTGTAGAATCCTCAAAATATGGAAACATTTGTACAATGGGGCTAGCCAGGACCAGCAGGAGGATTCCCCCCTCCATTGTAGAAGGAAGTAGCAGCCCACAAAAATCTGATAGGCCAAAGAAGAGCCATAAAGACAACAGAGTGGACTATTGAGGATAAGAAAGAAATTATGTATTGCTACTATTATGCAAAAAGCCCAGAATTTCCAGATACAATATATACAAAATGATTAAGAGAGAAATTAGAGGAAAGAAAAATACTTCCACAAGAAAAACTGTCTGAAGCCTCAAATAAAAATGTGTGTTCATTAATACAACAGATTTGTGCAAAACAATATATAGACCAAGAAACTTTGATCTGTTTGGAAAAAGAAACATCTGAGGAAGTGCAAAAATATAAACAACAAATCCTAGAGATTTTTGAAAAGTATAAAAAAGAAACACAGACATGGGAAAGAAAGAGAGATTTGTTATGGTATAATATTTATACAAAATTAAATACCAAAGTAACCAATACAAAAAAGGCAGCCCCAAAGATATTCAAAGAGAAATGTAGGCAAAGTCATCCAGATAGGGAACATTTCACAATAAAGAAAATAATATCCCAGGCAGGGAACGTAGAAAAGAAGATTGGTAAAGTAGAAGTTGAAAAAATAGAAGCTGAAGTTATGGATTGCCTGTGAAATTAAGGATTTGGTATAGAAGGTCTAACACAGGTTACATCACAGCATGATGGAATGAGTCCCAAAAGTAAGAAGAAACAGGTTGATCAAGAGACATCTGAAGAAGAAATATGGACATAGGAAAGAAAAAGAGATTTAATATGGTGCAATATTTATGCAAAGGAGAAAGCAAGACTAATGAATACAAAAAACTGCAGCATAGATATTTGAAGAGAAATAGAGGCAAAGAAATCCAGACATTGAAAACTTTACAATACAAAAGGTAAGAAGACAAAGAGGAAAAGTAGAAAAGAAGATTAGTAATGGAGAAGTTAAAGCATTAGAAACTGTGGTTATGGAGGATCTGTGAAGTGAAGGATTCAGTGCAGAAACTCTAACTCAGAAAGCATCATATCAGGATAGAGCAATAGACATCCAAATTAAGCAGAAACCAGTGGAACAGGGGTTAGTTGCCATATGAAAATATTTTGGAGCTTTCCACAGGAAACTAGTATAAATATTCTCTTGAAGCTGGACAGCAAGGGAAGGAACAGGAAACTGTGGCAACTCTGGAACAGTCAATGTTGAGAAGTCATAGGCTAGTGAGTCCCCATATGACAGAGCAATGGATGACACAGGATGAAATTGTAGAGAATGTGCCACAGGAAGATGTTATAGAACTTTCTGCAGAATGCCAGCAGAAAATGGAGAACAAAAAATGTGCCCTTGGTTTAGAAGAAAATGAACTAAAAGAAGAGTCATCATCATCTTTCGTCTTTTCCCGTTAGGGGTCACCACAGCGGATCATCTCTTTCCATTTCTTCCTATCTTCTGCATCTTGCTCTGTCACACCAACCGCCTGCATGTCCTCTCTCACCACGTCCATAAACCTTATCTTAGGCATTCCTCTTTTCCTCTTACCTGGCAGCTCCATCCTTAGCATCTTTTTCTCAATATACCCATCATCCCTCCTCAGCACATGTCCAAACCAACGCAATCTTGTCTCTCTTGCTTTGTCTCCAAACTGTCCAACATGAGATGACCCTCTAATATACTGATTCCTAATCCTATCCATCCTAGTCACACCGAGTGCAAATCTTAACATCTTTAACTCTGCCACATCCAGCTCTGACTCCTGCCTTTTTGTCAATGCCACTGTCTCCAACCCATATAACATAGCTGGTCTCACTACCCTCTTGTAGACCTTCCCTTTCACTCTTACTTGTACCCGTCTGTCACAAATCACTCCTGACACTCTTCTCCACCCATTCCACCCTGCCTGTACTCTCTTCTTCACTTCCCTTACACATTCACCATTACTCTGAACTGTTGATCCCAAGTACTTAAACTCATCCACCTTTACCAACTCTACTCCCTGCATCCTCACCATTCCTCTACCCTCCCTCTCATTTACACACATATATTCTGTCTTAGCCCAGCTGACCTTCATTCCACTGCTCTCTAGGGCATATTTCCACCTCTCTAGAGACTCCTCAACCTGATTCCTACTCTCACTACAGATCGCAATGTCATCTGCAAACATCATAGTCCACGGGGCCTCCTGTCTGATCTCATCTGTCAACCTGTCCATCACCACTACAAATAAGAAAGGACTCAGAGCTGATCCTTGATGTAATCCCACCTCCACCTTAAATGGATCTGTCACTCCCACTGCAGTCCTCACCACTGTCACACTACCCTCGTACATATCCTGTACCACTCTTACATACTTCTCTGCCACTCCCAACTTCCTCATACAATACCACAACTCTTCTCTAGGCACCCTGTCATATGCTTTCTCCAAGTCTACAAAGACACAACGCAACTCCTTCTGACCTTCTCTGTATTTCTCCAATAACACTCTCAGAGCAAACATTAAAGAAGAGTCTCTTGATTTAATAGAGATAGATAGATATATTAAGATCAATGAAAAAAATAGACTGAAGAAGGTCAATAAAACCCCAAAAAGTCAGTTTGATAAAACAAATGAACACAGTAATTAGGACTGTCCATAGATATCCATGCAATATAAGAGAAATAAACAAGATATATAAAAGTATTAACATTCTTTTCATGAAGATTTACCCATAAGTAAGAACCATTTATATGCACACCCCAAACAGACACCAGCCTGCTTAACAACAGGAAAAACAATGCTCCTACTTAAGAGTGAACCTGCAAGCTCTCCTAAAACCTGTAGACTAATAACTGCCCTTCCGACGATGTATAAACCATACACTGAAATGATGCCATCAGAGTTTATCATCATTTAGAAGAAAACTCAATCATGGAAGTAGAACAAAAGTGCAATAAAAGAAAGTCGTATGGAACAAAGGATCATCTGTTGTTTCATTGCTTCAAAACAATAAATTTAAAATGCAGCAACAAGTGTGCTGTATTATACAAGGAATATAATTTAATAGTCAGGAAGGTGTATCAAAGAACACATGCATGTTTCGTGTGCAAGGGGCCGGTGATTTGAAAACAGCCCAAAGATAATCTTTATCCACCACTGTCTAGATGAGATTTTTTTGAATATGGGATTCAATGAATGTGAGTTTCAAGGATAGAGTAGTTTTAATACTGTCTTTTTTCATTGTGAGACTGTATTTCTTTAGCAGATCTCTGTTAGTTTTTGTGCTACAAAATGTAAAACAAGTTTTAAATGAAAAAATCCAAATCATTGTAGAAGTAAAGCAATATGCACATTAGTGTTTATGGTAAATGAGCCAAAACAGCCAAGTAACAGGACATTGGAATGGCTGCAGGGGGACTCTGGGGCCATATTATCGTTGGCTGTTCTTCAGTTTGCATTTGAATTGTGGAATCCCATAATTCCATCGGAGTGGGCGTGGTTACATAATTATGTATGCAAATTATGTTAATCAGCGTACAGATTTGTACCTATTTTTCATGGGCCTTTGTCCAGATTTTTGATGTTAACAGGTTGAGTGGTATGTGTCCTATCTTACAGTTTTGGAGTGATTGGTTGGCCCCAAAATGTGTTGCATAGATTAGACAGAAAAACAAACAGGATGTTTCATGCTTCATGCTCACCAAATGATTTATTAAAATCAGTGGTTACCAAGATTATATATTCCCCGTTCCAAAGGCGGTATGGGCCTCCTTGAAATTGATTACATGTATAGATCTGCAATTGTGGAACTGCACACGTAATGGCTGACCTCACAGGACCCAAATGTAGTGAAAGTTTTGAAACATGAGGAGAATAAATCTAACGTGACTTTCCTGCTTAGTCTAGCAGAAGCATATTGATGTCAAGCAGGAATGGAAATCAAACCAGAAGTAGATAAAAATCAGGTGGCAACTGAATGTGGCAAAACAACAAAAGAAAGAATATAACGTGATGGATAAGCTGAGAAGGCAAGAAATGTGGAAAATGCATAAACATAGTTGCAAGTATAGCAAACTTCTGGAAGAACCTCATGTTGATCAGGATCGAACGCAAAAAGGTTAAGAAGAGGCGAATTCAAACCAAAATATGAAAGGTTAATATTGGCGACCCAAGATAGTGGGATACACACACATTGATTTACAAAGTCCATTGAACATGTGGGAGAAACAGACAAATGTAGGTTTTGTAAAACAGAACTGTAAACAGTCACACACCTCGTTGCTGGTTGTGACATAATAATGCCAACAGGATTGTATACTGAAAGGCATAATAATGTGGCAATACTGTTGCACTGGGGATTATGTAAACAATATTGTATTGAAGTAGCTGAAAAACACTGGAAACATGAACCACAAAGCATCATAGGAAATGATGAAGTCTACATCACATGGGATCATCCATTACTAACAGTTCAAAAGACAGAAGCACGAAAACCAGATATAGTGGTCCATGAAAAGAAGACAAACATAGCATTGATCACTGAAGTCACTACACCTATTGACTACAGTATCTTGTGTACAGAGAGACACAAAGTGATACAATATCAGAATTTGCAGGCAGAAATATGGGCAATGTGGAAGAAAAATACCCAGACAGTTCCAATAGTAGTAGGAGCAACTGGTCTTATAAAAAGGAAAACACAATCATATTTAGATATGTTACCAATACATATAACTCCATATGAATTGCAGAAGGAGTCATTACTGGGCACATTACGGGTGCCACAAAGAGCACTTCTGACTAACATCAAAGACTGAAACAATACTAATTTCATGAACTTTAATTGTACTTTGACTTAGGAATGGGGTCCAGTCCCAAAAGACTTGGAGAAATAAAAAAAAAAATAAGTGCTATTTCAACACGTGCATATTAACTCATGTACTAATTATTATAACATACGTAGAATTTATAACAATTTGTGCAATTCTACGTATGTTTTCTTTTATATATATGTAATATTTCTACTATGTTAAATGATATTTTTAAACATTACTGGAGGTTTTCTCCCTGGACCTCCACTGAAAATAGGTTTTTGACCCAATTGGAATTTCCCGGTCACCAAATGACAATAAATAAATATATACACACAGTGGCAATCATTAATGATAAATGTTCAAAATATTGAACATTCTGTGCATTAGTGCTGCTTGCTTTGCTCACCAGTATGTGTTTGTATTTGTGTGTGTAAGATCACTTTGTAGCTGGGAGTGGGAATTTGCACTTTCCTTGCTGCAGTGCCATCTTAAACTTGGTATATATAATTTGCAGGGGGTGTGACGCGTGTTGCATAAAATAAGTTAATTTTTATTTATTTATTTATTTATTGATATTATGTATATGTGTTTGTATGTATATATATATATATATATATATATATATATATATATATATATATATATACACATATGTGTGTGTGTGTGTGTGTATATGTACATATGCATACATTCTTTTTTTTACTCTTTGTAGCTGACAATCAGTTGCTCCAAGGACCTCGCTCATCTACCGACTATACTGGACTCTGTTTTCTTCCTTCCCCAGACTTTCTTTGACTCATGTTTAGGGCCTGTGAGGAGATCAATGCACATAGGAGCCTGTCTAATTAAAGCCAAATAGTGTTTTCCTTACATGGAACCAGAAACATCAAGTAGCAGACATGCAATGAGGACTTCCTGGTCTATCATTCCCCTCCAGAGCAACTCTGCCAAAGCCCTCCAACTTTTTTCTCAAGGCAACATTACCCATGCATATCTCCAGTCTCAATAAGTGTTTGACCATGATGTGTACTTGAGTGTACTCTGTCCCTCCTGGATGGACAAACCCATACTTCTCTGCCTATTAATAAAGCCCAAGTCAACAGGATCATAGTTAGGGCTTTATCCTTGCAATATATATATATATATATATATATATATATATATATATGGGTCCCCTTCAGTAGAGCGAACCTTTATAAGTTCAAACCACATATGGCTGAGACCATATGTTCGAACTTGTAAAAGTCCGATCTGACTGAAAGGAGATCTCTGTACAGAGCAGAAAGGGAAGATTTCCCATTTCTGCAATGTAGTGCGATCTTGGAGTTGGTATATTTAAGTAAGGGGGGTGTGGGGTGTGCAGGGGAGCATAGCCCCCCTGCTATAGATGCTTAGTTTTGTCTTTTTTTGGTTTTATGCGGTTTTATGTTAGTGTCTGAACTTTTACGAGTTCGAACATATGGTCTCGGCCATATGTGGTTCGAACTAGTAAAAGTTTGATCTACTGAAGTAGATCCAGACTATGTGTCAAAATGATGTAATGAGTATACTGGGAAAACCTAAATGTAAAAATGATGCAATCTGGGAGAGATGTTTGTTAGTGAGTTTAAAAACTATTGTTCAGAGAGAGACTGCAAGCATTTTGATCTTGATATCCAACTCTCAGCACTGCCTTATGCTCTCTTTATGTAAGTAGTATCTTAGAAGTATGTTTTCTTGCAGAAATAGCTAGCACTATAAAGATTAGACTTTGGATGCACCAAAACCACCTTTCTCTCAACTCCAATAAATCCAAAATACTATTTTTTCTCCCCTCCAAGGTTTCCTCTTTGGACAAAAACACTTTCAATGTCCTAAGCCAAACTAACACTGCCATTGAAGTGGTCCCCTCTGCAACACTCCTTGGCATTACCATAGATGAACACCTCAAATTTGATCTTCACATACAATAAAACATAAAGAAAACCCACCAAAAGCTAGGTATGCTATATAGGAACAACCACTTTCTTTCCATCTCCACTAGGCATACCCTGGCAACCACCTACCTCCTACCTTCCCTTCTATATGGAGCCCCTCTTCTAACCAATTTGTCTGTTACCAACACCTCTAAGCTTGAAGCTTGCTATAATAAGATCTCTAAATTTGCCACTAAATCCAAAACATCAACTCACCACTGCCTCAGCCTTCACTCTCTGAACTGGTTAGAACTCCCTAACCACCTAGACTATCTACAAATAACCACTACTCACAAACTAATATTTTCCCCGGATAAATGCACAGCCTTAAAGGACATCCTTCCTCCATACATCCCTAACAGATCACTGAGATCTGAACACCAAAACCTAATCTCCATTCTTAAACCCAAATGACCCGCTGGCCAGCTTTTACTCTCCTTTTCTCTAGGTAAAAAATGGAACTCTCTGCCTCCTTCACTTAGGACTATACCCAACACTGAATCCTTCAAAACTCAACTTTTTCTTCACCTATCTTCCAAATGGAAATGCTCCTGCTTTCACCCCACTTAAATTCTAGGGACTCCCCACTAAGCTCTCCTTACCCCACTCCACTATACACTCTTACTTATTCTTATTTCTCAAAAGATCCAGAACTAGCAGACTTTAATTGACTCCAAGCATGTAAATATTGTTTCATCAAAAAAAAAAAAAAAAAACTCTGTCGTCAAGTTGTTAAACTGTCTCATAATGTATATTACACTCTGCAACTCTCGAATGTATGACCCCTACTCTTGTATTTCACTTTGTAACCTTTATTTTCTATTTTGCAACCTATACTTTATGGTATTTCACTTTGCAACCTTTATTTGCATTTTGTAACCTATATTGTATTATACTGTTCATAGAGCTTTGCTCCCCGGGCCTCCACTGAAAATGGGCACTTCTTGGCCCAGTAATCAAACTGAAAATAAATAAATAAATAAATAAATAAATAAGTGTTTTTCTGTTATATCAGATCTTTCCTACTGCGTTCTTTTAAGTTTCTGTGTGATCTCTGAACTCTTGAATGATGCTGTGGTGTAGTAGTTTTGGCCTGTGTTTTTAATTATTTATTATTAAATATTTTAAAACCTTTTACCTGTGGCTGGTTTGTGTAGAGATAAGTAAGCTCTAGAGTACATTGCATGCTTATAAGTGTTCCTGTAATAAGCCCTTCCAATAAGCCTTGATTGCTTAGTCATATTTACCAATTGGATAATAATATTGCACAGTAATAATTGGACACCTTTTTAAGGGCCTTTGGGTAGCTGATAAGTATTAGCTGGGGGTGGCAGTAATTACTACTGTATAGTCTGGGTAAAGGGGCACAGCTGGAGAATCTGTGTCAGCCTTTCCCCTGAGTGTCTGTGAAGTTGTATAAATACTTATCTCAAAATGTGTGTGGTGTGTCAGCTACCTGGGCAGGGACATGAAGCACTGGTGGGACAGAGAGGGTACTGGAGGTTAGCTTGCCAGCTAGGCTGAGATCTGGACCCTATAGCTGTGCCAGTAGTGAGTCTTATTGGAGACCTGGGGAGCAAGGGAGCAACCAGCCCCAGACTGACTGCAATCTCTGTGTGCACTTAAGGGAAATTGTACTTTACTGTGTGTATTTGTCATCCTTTCCTCTTATAGGAGATGCCCTCCCTGGTGTTAGTGGTGAGGATTGAGACTCCATGATTGCTGGGCCAGTACATGGCTGTCACATTGTTCTCTCTTCCCCTGAGGAACACAAACTAGCTTTTCAAGTGACCCTTGATAAATGCCACTTGGAGGGTTAGGTCTATCTGGGTGTACCTCACCCCATTCCCTGTCTTGAGAGCCCATCTGCATTGGCATTGCTACTCCCACTGCAGTGCTGCACTGATGTATCATATGCTTGCAACCCCTGGCTCCATCTTATCAACTTGGCATTTTGCTAACTGGCTCTGTTTAACCATGTTAGAGGGTTGTGATCTGTCATAACAGTGAATTTCCTTCCATACAGATAAGGCTGAAGTTTTAGCAGTGACCATACTATGGCTAGACATTCTTTTTCTTCAGCTGCATAGCATTCCTCCGTGGGTTTGAGCCTACGATTAAGATAAACCACTGGGTGCTCTTCCCCCTCTGAAGAAATCTGGCTAAGTACAGCCCCCACCCCATAGTTCAAAGTATCCACTTGTACAACAAATTATTTAAGGTAATCTGGACTGGCTAACACAGGGGGTCCTCCCAAAGCTCCCTTAAGCTTTTGGAATGCCTGCTCACATGCTGGGGTCCACACTACCTTATCTGGTCTTTTCTTCCTTGTCAGGTTTGTGGGGGGAGCAGCTATGGTACTATAACTGGGGACGAAATTTCTGTAGTACCCTGCTGTTCCTATGAATGCCCTCACCTGTGTTTTGCTAACAGTTGCAGGTCATGCCTGAATGGCTTCGACTTTGGCAGGCTCTGGCCTTATCTTACCACTCCTCACTCTATGTCCTAGGTAGGAGACCTCTGCCATACCCACCTGACATTTGCTCAGCTTAATGGTCAAACCTGCCCTCTGTAGTCTGCCCAGCACCTCTCTGACATGCTGAAGGTGCTCTGGCCAAGAATGGCTGTAGATGGCAATATTGTCTAGGTAAGCAAGGACACATTCTCCTGCTCCTGCTAGGATATTATCCACCAGCCTCCAGAAAGTCACTGGGGCATTCTTAATCCCAAAGGGCATCTTTGTGAACTCATACAAGTCAAAATGAGTCACAAAGCCTGACTTCTCTCTAGCACTGGGAGTCAAGGGCACCTGTCAGTAACCCTTGGTAAGATCAGTGGTTGTAAGATACTTAGCCCCACCCAGCTGCTCTTGGGACTCATCTGTCCTAGGCATGGTGTAAGCTTCTGATCCTGTGTGACTATTTAATTTACAGTAATCCACACAGAACCTGATGCTGCCATCCTTCTTTGGCACCAGCACCACTGAGGAGGCCCAGGGACTGTTGGACTCTTGAATCATCCCTAGTTCCAACATCTCCTGTACCTCTTTTCTCAGAGACTGTCTGACTCTCTCAGACACCCTATAAGGGGCCTGCCTAATAGGCTTCCGGGGTCCTGTATCCACGTGGTGCTGCACCAGGTGGGTGCACCCTGGTTTCCCAGTGAGCATGTCCCCAAATTCCTGCAACACTGCTCGGTTTTCTTGAACCTGGGTAGGAGATAGCTGCTGGGACATTGCTACCCCCTCAACTGAGGTGACAGCACGAGCCTCACTGAGGAGATCAGTCCCCAGATCTCCCTAAGACTCCTCCTGCAATCCATTGCAAATACTCAGCACAAGGGCCTCCCTTTCATGGTAAGGTTTCATCATGTTAACATGGTACAATTTGTGCTCCTGCCTACTGCCTAGCAGTTCCACCATATAGTTAACATCACTTACCTTTCTTACCAGCTTGTAGGGTCCCGCCCAAGCTGCTTTCAGCATTTTGTGTCTGACAGAAATGAGAACCCTTACCTGCTGCCCCACAGCCTACTCTCTAGCTCGAGCATTCCTGTCATACATGGGGGTTGGGAGGGTGGCCTAATGGTTACAAACACAAGGTGCAGGGTTTGAGTCTCACAAGGGATAATTGGCTAGGCTTAAAATGGCTTGCAAGAGCAGTTAGCTTAGTACTAATCTATGAACCTATGAACCTATACCACACCTTTTTCTGTTGTTGGGCTTCTGCCAGTTTCTCCTGGGCCAAGCCCATGAGTTCCCTGTGCCTTGTCCTGAGGTTTAGGACATATATCACAACAGAGTCCTTGTGAGACTCACACTCACCTTTCCACTCATCTCAAATTAAATCTAGAGGTCCCCTCACACTATGACCATACACCAACTCAAAAGGTAAAACACCTGTGGTTTCCTGGGAACCTCTCTGTAAGAAAACAACAGTTGGGGCAAATATTTGTCCCACTTCTTTTTAAACTGATCTGCAAATGCCCATAGCATGGACTTGATTGTAGAGTTTAAGCTCTCATTAAGATCATTAGTCTGGGGATGGTAGTGGGTGGTCTTCATGTGCTTCACCCCACAGGACTTCCACAGACAAGTCAGTAGGTCTGACATGAAATCAGCACCTCTGCTAGACAGTATTTCTTTTGGGAAACCAACCCTGCTGAAAATCTCTAACAAAGCATTTGCCACCTTCTCTGCCGCAATGGAGGACAAAGCCACTGCCTCAGAGTATCGTGTAGCATAATCCACTACCACTAGGATATACTTTTTCCCTGTGAAACTTGGGGTACTCAGGGGACCCACAATATCCATAGCTATCCTCTGAAATGGATCCTCACTCACAGGCAGAGGCATCAAAGGAGCTCTCACCTTCTCTCCTGCCTTGCCTACCTTTTGGCACTGCTCACAGGTCCTGCAGTACCCTGTTACATCTCTGGAAATTCCATGCCAATAGAAGTTTTGCATAATATGTCTATTTGTACATTTTATGCACATATGACCTGCAAAGGGAATATCATGTGATATGGCTAGAAGCGCCAGATGGTAGGCTCTAGGCTCTACCAACTGCTGTACTCTCTCACCTTCTAGCCCTCCCTCAGGGGTCCAATCTCTGTACAGTAACCCTTTGTCCCAGTATACAGATTCCCCCTTCCCTTGAGAATCAGGTGCCTCCCTAGCTACCTGCCTCAGGCCTTGAAATGTAGGGTCTGAGGGCTGAGCCTGTCTCAACTCTCTCCTTCTAACCCTTCCCAGCTCCCCTTCCACAGGAAGTCCGGCATCCTCTGACAGCGGTGCCTCACTGTCAGGCTGGGTACTACTACTGGCCTCTACCTTTGCAGTTACCCTGTCCAAGTACCCACAAGCAACTGTGGCTAACCTTCAGTCGAACTGCTACAGAGTAGCTCACTCCATGAAGTAACCACTTCAGCAGTCCTGGCTGCAAGTATGCAGTCTGTCTGGGTCTCCACCAGGCTACCAGACCCACATGCTTATCTCCTAGCCTCACTGCATGTAACTGCATAAGTACATGGTACTACCTCATCCAAATCCTTCCATCTCAGGACATCTGCAGGATGGTAGTTCTGTACCCCTGTTGTCTCAAGACAACCTACTATCGGCATTTTGTCTTTCCCACTTACTGACTCCCTCACCTTTGTTTCCCCACCTTGCCTCCATGGACACCTGTATGCCACATTCCCCACTGGTTGCATTCAAAACATTTAACCCTAGCTCCTGGATGTGTACCTGGACTAGTGGCTTCCCTGTTACTGGCAGATTCTGTTGGGGCAGTCTGTGCTGCCCACCATGGGTTCCTTTAGACCCATGAGCAGTACTGAGGTTCCCCTTCCTGTGCAGGGCTGCCCTGCTTGCCAGGTATAGGTCTCCCTTCTTCCCCAACTCATCTGAAGTAGCACATTGTCTATCAGCTAACCAGATTCTCATGTCCTCAGGCAAAGTGCTAAAGGCTTGTTCCCTCACCAAAAGGTCTGCTAGCCCTTCAAAAGTGATGACTTGACATCCACTTACCCAGCTATGAAAATAAGTGCTCAGTTTAACAACATATTCACATACATTTTATCTGTCATGCATGTATGCTCATGAAACTTTTTCCTATACATTTCAGGTGTTAGCTTAAAACATTCTAAAAGACATTTTTTTTACAATATGATCAAAACAGACAGAGTCAGGCATTTGTGATATACAAGTTACAGCTTTCCCATGGAGTAAGGGGGTCAGGAACTGCACCCAGAGCCTTTGGTCAACACTATACTGTTTGCATACCCTCTCAAACATATGAACGAAACTATCAAAATTATCCCCCTCTTTAAATTGCAGAAGAAATTTACTGACCTGTTGTGCTTCTGGGGTCCAGTTACTCCCTTCCCCATTACCTCCATGACTCTGGTGAAGAGTCAACATTTCCCTCTCATGCTTCCTCTGATGATCCTTTTCTTCGGCTTATATTTCCAAAGGCCTGGCCTCCAACTCAAGTCTCTTTAGCTCCAGCTGCATTTTTAAATCCACTGCAGAAAGGTTGAGCTGTCCATTCTCCAAGGATCTTGTATCTCCACTGCCAGTCTGATTGTCCTCCGCAGAAAGGTTGAGCTGTCCATTCTCTGAGGATATTGTATCTCCACTGCCAGTCTGATCATCCTCCTGGATAATGTTTTCTGATGCAGCTGTAAACATGCCTGTAATCAGGTCTGCCTTGTTCAGGTTTCCATGCACCAGTCCCCTAGTCTGGCACATCTCCACCAGCTGGCTCCTTGTCAGCTTTCCATACACCTCTGCTGACATGCTGACTGCTCACCCTGACTAACTAAGCTAACAAAAAAAATAAACAATTGTGATCTGAACTCTGCATATACACTGCATGGCTGAGTTAGAATACAAAACACCTTCAGAGATCACTCTACATAAGCTACAGGATTCACTCTACTAACACTACTACAAGCCAATTAGTATGTGAAGTAGATCCTACCACTGCAAACCACGATGAAGAGGATCCCACCACTGCCATCACAATGTGATGGCTGTGCCCTGGCCCAGCAATCAAGGAGCCTCAATCCTCACCACTAACACCAGGGAGGGCATCTCATATAAGAGGAAAGGATAAATACACACAGTAAAGTACAATTTCCCTTAAGTGCACACAGAGATCACAGTCAGTATGGGGCTGGTTGCTCCCTTTCTCCCCATGTCCCCAATAAAACTCCACATTGGCACAGCTATAGGGTCCAGATCTCAGCCTACCTGGCAAGCTAACCTCCAGTACCCTCTCTGTCCCAACAGTGCTTCGTGTCCCTGCCCAGGTAGCTGACACACCACACACACTTTGAAATAAGTATTTATGCAACTTCACAGACACTCCTGGGAAAGGCTGACACAGATTCTCCAGCCGTGCCCCTTTACCCAGACTATACAGCAGTAATTACTGCCATCACCAGCTGATACTTATCAGCTACCCAAAGGAACTTAAAAGGGTGTCCAATTACTGTGCAATATTATTATCCAATTGATAAATGTGACTAAGCAATCAAGGCTTACTGGAAGGGCTTATTACAGGAACACTTATAAACATGCAATGTACTCTAGAGCTTACTTATCTCTACACAAACCAACCACAGATAAAAGGTTTAAAAATATTTAATATTAAATAATTAAAAACACAAGACAATGCTACTATACCACAGTGCCATTCAAGAGTTCAGAGATCATACAGAAACTTAAAACAATACAGTAGGAAAGTTCTGATATAACAGAAAAACACTTAAGTCTAATCTTTATAGTCCTAGCTATTTCTACAAGAAAACATACTTCTAAGATACTACTTACATAAAGAAAGCATAAGGCAATGCTGAGAGTTGTATATCAAGATCAAAATGCTTACAGTTTCTCTCTGAATAATAGATTTTAAACTCACTAACAAATATCTCTGCTGGGCCCTCCCAGATTACATCATTTTGACACACAGACTGGAGTTCCCAGGCCAAAATGCTACACTATTTAACAATCTAACACCTGCTGATGAGACTACAACAGAAATTTCACATGTACACTCTAGTAATTATTCCTTAAGACAATAGAAATAATGTGTCCGGTTAACCTCTTCGGCATCACTATCTAGATCAAAAGGGTATACAAGACATACTTTTAACTTAAAAAAAAACAGATGAAATGCTTGGCTTAGTTTTCCTTACAGCAGAAGGCAATGTTGCTACAATCTTGAAGTTCACATTTTCCAGTGTTTTCTTTCATTTAAGAAACAAGGCTGTACTTTACATTTATATTTACAAATGATAGAATTATGTATCAAATTATATTTGTCTAGGATGGCAGCCTTCACCCATCTTCCCCCAATTTTCATACATATATAACACAGTTTGCGCAGGTGTGTGAGCTTTTTAACCTGAATAAGTAGATTCTGAACTGTGTAAGCACATGTGCGCACGTGTAAGCCACTGTGAGCGTGTTTCTGCTGGTATGCACGTTGCTCCCCCCTGAGGAAACAGAAAGGAAAAAGGAAGCAACAGAATTAGTAGGAACCTAGCAGGGAATACTGCTGAAGCTAGCAGGTGAAAACAATTAGAAGCAGGCAATTACACAGGCAGAATAGTAGCCCAGCCCAGCACTTAAAACTCTGCAAACAGTAGTGCAGGATGTTGACACTGCAAGACAGGAGTAAAGTAATAGAAGTGAAAACTGAGAAAGCTTCACTCAGAGCAGAAATGTTAGGGGCTGCCATAGCTGTCATAATGAGACATAAGTGACTTGCTGAGGGTGGTGACAATGCAGATGGTGCCAGACAACCCACTGTGAGGAGACGGAGAAGAGTGTACAGGCCCAGGGTCACCTACCATGGGTTACATGAGCTGGAGATAGTAGAGCGCTATAGAGTGGACAGAGAGCTCCTGCAGCAAATAGTTGAGCTGTGCAGGCCATGCCTCACACACAGAACCAACAGAGGGGAACCCATCCCAGTGGAAACCAAGGTATGTGTTGGCCTAAGAATACTAGCAACAGGTACCTTCCAGAGACCAACTGGTGATATGATGGGGATATCACAGGCATCAGCCTCCAGGGTACTGCACCAGTTCCTGGATGCCATGTCAGCACATGTCGGTGATCATGTATATTTCCCCAATGCCCGTGAGGTATTGGCCAGCAATATGCGTCTCTTCCAGCAAATAGCGGAATACCCTGAGGTAGTGGGAGCAATAGACTGCACACACATACGCATCAAAGCACCAGCCGGTGAGTGGGGTAGGGCCTACATTAACCGCAAGGGCTTCCCCTCCATCAACTGCCAGGTCGTGTGTGATGCCCAGGGCATAATAATGAATGTGTGTGCTGGCTGCCCTGGGAGTTACCATGATTCCCACATCGGGCATTTGACGCAGCTGTACCAGACATTTGCCAATGGGGACATCCCACACGGACACCTAGTGGGGGATGCAGGTTATGCACTGGAGCCGTGGCTGATGACACCCATCAGAAATGCACACACACCTGAACAGGAATGCCATAATGAGGCACAAGCACAAACACGTAATGTAATAGAGCATGTGTTTGGGCTGCTCAAGTCACGGTTCCGGTGTCTGGACACATCTGGTGGAGCCTTGAAGTACACACCAACTACATGAACCCAAATTGTCATGGTATGTGCTATGCTACATAATATGATCTTGCGAAAACAGCTGCAGCAGGACCAGCATAGAGCTGGGCCAAACAGCCACCCAACATTGCCAAGGCCATCACAGGCAGAGCGTGACTCGGAGGAGGAACAACCTGAGCCTGCCCCAGTAGGCAGAAGGAGGCATGACCAGTGTGCCCTGGCCTTGGCAAAGAGGCAACGCATAGCACATACACTGGCTCAGTAGGAACCCTGGGAATGATACCCCCTCTGACTCACTCAAATAATAACATGGATGCCTAAAATGACATGACCTGCTCACAAACATGTACAGGGAAGTGTAATATGTGCATCTGACAGAGGCAGCCCTGCAGCACCACCTGAGGCATGAATGCCATGTGTTAAGTAATGTAACACCATGTACTATATGCACACCTGAGCACCCTGACTAACATCCACCCTCACCAAGCATGAAGCCACAAAATGACGATGGGATGATCAAGTGCAATAACTGGCTGAAGTAATGCAGTTAGTCAAAGGGGAGCCAATGTGTTTCAGGCTGGGAAGACATGCGGAGCATGACATGATGCACCACCTGCTAGGGGTGGTGTGTACCTATCATTCCATGCCCAATGGATACTGGCAAAGGCTTTCAGTACCCACAGAATGCCCTGAATAGGTAAGCCTCAAAACACAAACCCACCTTCATAGGTACCACAAGGGATAGGAACCTAGATGTAATGCTACCCAATGCCAGAAGTCTAAACAGCAAGATGTGTGCAGTGTAAACGCACACAGTATGGAGAATGTAGATATCAGTCCTGTAATAGAGAACTGGGTCAAGGCTCACATCAGCACCCTAACACTACCAGGTCACACCTCATACTGTGCTGTACAGCCGCAAAACATGGAACAAGCTACAAAAGGAGGGTGACTAGCAATAAATGTCAAGGGTAACCACACCCCCATGTTGGTACCACAACAAGAAGCAGCATGGATTAGCCATGGTCAAATACCAATGGCTAAAACTGCCTCCCAGTATATAGCCTGCTGCAGACTACTGTCCTAATACCAGGAACTGCACCTGGCCTATGTTGGAATACATGAATATATCAAGCCCCCCAAACAACATTATATTGTTTGACTGAAAATACCCAGACATACACCGGGAGCATTATACTAGCACCAACACAGTTGGAGAAAAGTTCCCAGAATCCATAAACCAAAATGCCCAGGAACAACGTACCACTCCCACAAGAGGGGTAAGCATACTGGATGTGATAATCAGCAACATGTGTACTGGATGGCAAGATGAGAAGTGTATCCTTCACTGGTAAGACCAGACCATAGAGTAATCACACTGGATATACACATCCTGACCCCAGTCCCTGGCCAGAATACCACAGTGAAAAACATGTGTAAAGCATAGATTGCACCCCTCCAGACCAATGTGGAATCCACAAAAGGCCTGTGCAAGTGCAGAATATGGGACACACCACAGAACATGTTATACAGGAATTCCATGAACACAGCCAGGAATGCTTGGAGTATGCAATCACAAATAACAACAAGACACAATGCCATACACGCAGGCATCTGGCATGCTGGACTCCAGCCATTACCAAACCATGCAAGAGAATGAGGAAGCTACCACATGATAGAGCAAACGTAAAAAGGGAAGTAATCACTGATCAGTAGTATGGCAATAACATATGTCCACACATACAATCCACTAAGGCCAGCCACAACAAGTAGAATCTGTGAATCCAGACGCAATGTGACACCTGTCCCAAGTACACAGACAACCACAACTCCCCCCCAATAAATACAAATATATGTGATAGATGCAACCATGTATCCAAACCAGAGGCTGAGCTCCCCCAACTCAGTACTGTCAAAACTAGTCAGGAGGAGAAGGTAACCACATACACCACAAACCCAGTCCCACATAGACCTACCACAACTGTAAACCAAACACATAAACACACAAAAACATTCCTGGAGGCCCTAATTACAAAAACACCACACCAACAGAAGCCTCCAAAGCAGATCACAAGCAACCACAACCTCCAAACATAGCACATGCAACACATAGTACACAAAGCTGGTGTGCCAAACAGTCACAGGCCAGAAGGAGAAACAACATGCCTGATACAGTTGTAATAGGTGTCTGTATAGGCAGACACACTGCTGTCCCACTCACCAGACTGATCAAGGGAAAGGGTACAGTAAGCTGCCTGTAGGCTGCCACAATATGCCACATAACACAAGTATGCAGGTCACACCAAAGCAAACAGAAATATGATGCACTCAATGTCCATGCTGGTGTGAATGACCTGAGATGTACCTCCCTGGGCTGCATGAAAAGAGACATGGATGAGCTCTCTGAGTATGTACCCCAGGCCGGTATGACACTGGCCGTGTGCAGCATCCAACCCTCACCAAGAATGATGCCACAGTACAAACACAGAATGATCATGTTTAACAGGTGGCACAGTTACAGTTGTCAGCCCAAGAGGGTCTAATGTCTGTCTGCTTGAGATGTCAAGCATGACAAGCCATGCTGCTGTTCCAGGGATGGCTTGCACCTATTACCCCTGTGTGTCTGGATACTGGATAAGGCCTTTGCCACCTCCATAGAACTGTATGTAGGCAAGGCCAAAAAGACTATCCACCACCCTAGAAAACATAAGTGGTAAGAAACATAAGGGTAATGCTGACCAATGCCAGATATGTAAACTGCAATATGCATGCCCCTGAGGTACTTCCCTGTATGGAAAACATCGATGTCTGTGCAGTGACAGAAGCCTGCTGCAAGCCTAGTGATAGCACACCTGCACTACCAGGTTATACCACATATCATGCTTTATGGCCCCAACACCTGGACCAAAACATCAAAGGAGGGGGAGTATCCATATGCAGCACAGACACCCATACGGCCAGGTAACTGACAAAGCACAAAGCAGCGGAGACCACCCATGTGCACCTAAGTGTAGTCAAAACTGCTGCACAGTCTGTAGCATGCGACAGACCACACTCTCACACACAAGAACTCCACCCAGACATCCTGAAGACACTGGACAGTATGAATGTCCCACCAAATACCAGACAAGGTACACACAAATTACCACATAGGTTGCAAACCATTATGTATGCAAGGAGTAATCAGGGACCTAGGGACACAAGTCGACAGTACTCTGTCATGTGACACTCACAATGCCAATGTGGCTAGGAAGATTGTCGATATTTGACACCGTATCATGAAAGGATTCACATCTACATCAACAGAGGTCACTGTGCCGCTGTACTGTTCCCTTATCAGACCCATAATCTAGTACAATGACTCATATGGGATGTACCGTACGTGACACCTGCAGCGGTTCGAAATACCTCATAGTTACCCCACCAAGAGGATAAAGGGTGTGAAATATATGTCATATGCTGTCTGGGTGTAGACACCCCAGCTGAATGCAGTCACAGACTGCCTATACAGAGGCATTCTATGTCTGTTTTACAAGGTCATGTCCAACACAGGAGTAATGGACATGCTCCACCACAGGAAATCAAAGCCATTGGAGCTGTGAGAGTGACAGATGTCAGCCTCAACACATAATGAAATAGGATGTGCTGGAGGGACAGATACATAACCCAGAGGCTCCCCACACCAAGAAACAGGATCCCAATCCATGTTAGGCAGAACCCCTCACTGACACCCCTCAACAGGAATATTGCCAACTGGATGGATGATCGTACATGTATACTGGGGGTCTTCACTGTGTCACGACCAGACAGAGGCACAGTAAAGAAATTCATAAATGGCCATAATAGTCACAAAGCAAGGGGCGGCGAAAGACACACACACTCTGGCTAGGCTTACTAATGCCCTAGGGTGGATAGCCTAGTATGAACCCATGAACCTATGAAGATACAAATTGTACAGGATACTAAGGATAATCACAAGGCTTACTTAACTGATGGTAGGAACCATGTTGTGCATCCACAGATATGCTCCAAATCACACAGATATTACAAACAACATACCAAACACACACACATATTGCTAACATACAACCTGACAGGTGCAGTGCAACCCCCCCCCCCCAGAATGCAAAATATCTATCCTAGCAGACTGCTGGTCCCCTGACATTACAGATGCTGAGGTAACAGCCATCATCTGCAAAGCAAAAAACACAGCAGCAAAGGTATGTGATGGTGTCCTGGGCTGAGGCCAACATGGACACCAAGAATAATGGAATGCCAAATCACACTACTGCCCAATGTCAGCCCTACCACAGGATATGTACCCAAAGAGCAGTGTACAACAACAGTGGTCCTTAACAACAAAGGTGTTGCCTGAATGG
This sequence comes from Protopterus annectens, assembly GCF_019279795.1. NCBI lineage: Eukaryota > Metazoa > Chordata > Ceratodontiformes > Protopteridae > Protopterus > Protopterus annectens. The sequence goes on from NC_056733.1 coordinate 1,552,696,485, forward strand.
ATACTGCAAACTACCACCCCAGGATCCTGATAAGCTTGGTCTGCACAGATATGGAAAGGATCAGTATGTACCGCAGACATAAAGCTGTTGTGGACCTACTGATACTGGACCCTACACAGTGTGGCTGTCATAACTGCAGATCCTGCCCCTAAACATGTTTGACCCATTTGAAACAGTCATTAAGGTCATTGATGAGGGCAATGTGCTCCACACAGCGTAGCTGGACCGTGCATATGCTTCTAGACAATACCCTACGAGTTCAGTATGGATATGTTCACCAGCTTAAATATATACCCCTATGTCAGTAGAGGGGTTGCAAACCAGACCAAGGACAGAACTGACATGGTCAGACATGCTGCATCCATGTCAGACTACAAAGCAGATATGAGTGGCATCCCACAAGGCCTGGTCCTGCCCCCCCCATTCTGTATATATGTCCCATAGGTATAGGCCAACATGGAAGGACTGTGACTGAACATGTATGCAGAGGAGTACAAACAGCCCACCATATCCGACCGCCAGCTGACACAAGCAACCCACAAAAGGGCCACCTACAAACAGACAACTGGAGCCATAGCCATGTCAGCAAGCTAATTGCAGAACTGTGTATAGACAACCACCGTGGATATACAGTAAGTGCCCACAAATTACCACACAGGTGTTAACCCATTACGTACCTAACATGTAATGAGAGACCTGGGGACAAAAGGTGATAGATATCCTGCACTGGACAAACATGTGGCTGTAGTGTTCGCAGAAACATACTATATACCCACCCAATCATGAAGGTTGTCAGATGTAGATAAGGGGAGGTCACTGTGGCTCTGCAGTCATCCTTCATCAGCGTCACAATTGACTACAATAGCCCCTGTGAGATATACCTCAGCAGACACCTCCATCAACTGGAAAGTCCACAACAGTACCCCACCAGGAGTAGCAAAGAGCATGAACAGATGCCATGTGTTGCCTGAGTAAACAAACTGCAGCCCCACACACTGCCATACTGACCAGCTACAGGCAAGCTGTGCCTGATGTATGAATCAATGTCCAACCTGGAATCAATGAACATGCTGCACCTTGTACAATCTGAATGGCAGTGAGCTATGCACATGAGAGACTTGAACCCCAGCACTGACATACATAGGACAAGCTGTACAGAATGATCCATAACACAGAAGGCACCCCCACTCTTCAGTAAACTCCCGGTACAGGTCAGCCAGAGAGTCACCTATCGACACCCCTCAAGAGGAATCCTGATGAGTGGATGGGAGATGGTAGGCTAACCCTGGGTATCACTGTTATGTCAGAGGTAGACGGAGGCACAGTATTCTAACCATGACATATGTCATGGCAAACTCCAGTTACAATGTGTGTCGAAGGACAAACACACCCTGTGACTAGCATCAGAAATGGCCTAGGGAACATCGCTAGTGTTTGCCAATGTCCACCCATGTTGTGGAATACACTACCAATGTTGGACGAGCCTGGTGTAGGTAGTCCATATCTGAACATAATGCAACATGGTCATATGTGCACAACTGGCCCCTACACAGTCTGTTGTGCTCACTATGAAGATGTCAAGCAGTGATAGGACTAAAGCCCAGGATACTGTCCACCACAGTGAAAGTACTGAACCAGTACACTATACGGTACAACAGTGGTAGGTCATTATGAAAGTATGTTGACAACTGTCTGCAAAGTATCCCATGCAATCCCTGCAGGCACAGTATAATCCCTGTTGTGGCAGACACAAAGCAGTTGGCCAGTTAGTACACAACATGACACCCAACACACAACCATAAACGTGAGATATTGTTGAACTTCACACACACCCAAATATGTGGTAGACTTCAGAGTGCAACATATGGAAAGCTCACACTGGGCATGCTCGCACACTTTGATAAATGAGGCATATGTCAGACAACATGCCATGGAAAGGCTGAACTGGGCATGCTCACACACTTACGCCATATCTCCGTTTAGCAGTTGGCCACACATATCTGGTATTTGTACGTGTCATTCCAGGAACCAACCACAACACAGCAATCTGCGCAGTGCACACAGTAAATGACTACAGAGACATAAGTGATATAGTGGATCGCCATCATATGCAAACATCTTCCACAGATACACAAGTTGGTCATAGGAACAGGGAATGCTATGGCAATAAAGACCTGCAAACAGTAGAACAGCACAATAAATATTGTGCATCTGACAATTGAACATATTGGTGTAGAGGTCAATACTAGGCTTGTTGCCCTAGGGAATGACAGCTCAGCCAGAGTGTGCTTGGCATCTGCATCCCCAGTACAGTAGGCTACTGTGCCACTGTAAAGTAGGTCACATAAGGCAACATGTGGGGCTAGTGAGCTTTGCCTCTGTCAAGCAGGGGCACAGTGGAGATCCCAGGGTTTGAATGTGCTAAGCCACAGCCATGTTGTCGGTGTGTGCTGGAAGATGGTTGCTGAGGATCTCTAACAGTAAGTGGCATTCAATAACAGACTGAGGGGAGCCCTATCTGCATTCTCTGGACAATTCCACTGTCAACACTGTGTTGTGATGATTATGTGTGAATGAAGTGCCATGCCAGAACTGTTCACAGATGTCCTCCCTCTGTGGGCTACAGCTCTGCAATGTATTAGCTCACTCTGTCTGTTGTACGGCTCATATATGGCTGGTGTACACCTGACAGGTGTCTTGTTGTGGAACAGTCATGGGTATATGTGGGATAGCATGATCAATGCAAACAGTACACATGCTCAAAGAATGCAATTGTCAAGGATTATGCTGAGTGGCCAGTATAGTCCCCCAGCATGGGTCCTCTGAAGTTGTCCACCCCAGTCTTCACAAGTGTAGAGTCTGCTTGTGCTAAATACAGTTTGTGTGCAGTGACAACCTTGCCTGGGGGTGGAGATGGGATATGGATGTCCAGGGAAAGGTGGGTATGGTCAGATATCAACAATGGTGGTCTACCTCTGGTGTGGAACAGTGAGTACCAATGTTGCAGATGGACAGGTGCAATATGTATTCCCCCATGTGGCTGTGGTGTGTGGTTCTGCCATAGAACATGGACCCACAAATTGTAGTGGCTGTAGGGTAAAGTGGTAGAGGCCTGAGTAGTTCTCACACACAATATGCCTGTACCTGATGTTAACAACTGGAATGGTGTATGTGAACACATGCATATCCCGGCACTGTTCCCAGGGAAGCTAAGTGTGTGTCCTGGATGTGGGTGTGGTGATCTGGACTGGTTGTGTTGTGTGTTACAGGTCCTGTGGTCACAAAGCATGGTATAGAACATAACCTGCCAGTGCGATGTGCATATCTGACCCTGACGTAGGTGGCTGCAAATGCATATATATGCTACCCCCCACCTGACAGGTAGTACTACATGTACATACCTCTGTAGGAATAAAGATGTCAGCACCCTATAAATACTGCAGGTGCAAAACAGATGCTCAGTAATTCGGATAGTGCGCTCTGCTAATGCATTTCCCTCAAGTATCATAATATAGTTAGGTAGGGGGTTGAATCCTGCAAATGCTCAGTGTGTGTGTAGGTGGGTGAGTGGGGTTTGTGTGTGTGAAAGTCTGTTTGAGGGAAATGTCCCTTTTGGCAAATGGGAAAACACACTACAGGATGCACATTCCCCTTTCTTAACACCGATGATGTCAGCACCCTATAAGTACAGCAGGAGAAAGGAAACCTCTCAGTAATGCGAATAGCATGCTCTGCTAATGCGTCGGTCTTGAGTGGCATAACATAGTTAGGTAGGGGTTTGAATCCTACAACTGAGCAGTCTTTGTGGAGGGGGCTTAGTGTGTGTGCAAGTTTGTATGAGGGAGATGTCCCTTTTGGAAACTGTGAAAGCACTCTACAGGATGCACATTCCTCTGTCTCAGCACGGATGATGTCAGCACCCTATAAGTACAGCAGGAGAAAAGAAGCTTTCCAGTAATTTGAATAGCACACTTCGCTAATGCATCTGTCATGAGTGTCATAACATAGTTAGGTAGGGGTTTGAATTCTGCAAATGCTCAGTGTGTGTGTAGAGGGTTAGTGTGTGTGCAAGTCTGCATGAAAGAAATATCCCTTTTGGCAACTAGGAGAACACACTACAGGATGCGCATTCCCCTTTCTAAACACTGATGATGTCAGCACCCTATAAGTACAGCAGGAGAAAGGAAACCTCACAATAATGCGAATAGCGTGCTCTGCTAATGCGTCTCTCTCGAGTGTCATAATATAGTTAGGTAGGAGGTTGAAACCTGCAAGTGGCATGTTTGGATGTGGGGAGTTTGTGTGTGTGCAATTTTGTATGACAAACATGTTAGTTTTGGCAATCAGGAGATCACACTACCTGATGCACATTACCCTTTCAAAACACTGATGATGTCAGCACCCTATGAGTACAGCCAGAGAAGAGGAACCATCTAGTAATCCGAATAGTGCACTTCGCTAATGCGTCTCTCTCAAGTGTCGTGACTTAGTCAGGTAAGGGTATGAATCCGGCAAGTGTGCGTGTGTGTGTATGGGGGTAGTAGGGTGTGTATAAATGCAAGTGTGAGAGAACAAATACTACAATACACCAAATGCTGCATATTCCCCCAGTAAACACAGGGGATGTCACCACACTATCAGCAAAGCCGAACAGGGCTAATTTGCCAGTAATGCCAATAGTGTGCTCTGCTACTGGGTCTATTAACATTGTCAGAGTACAGATAGGTATGTTTTGATAACTCACAACTGCCACGTGTGGTTGTGTCACACATTATGACCTTGTGTGTGTCTTTGTGCATAACAATGCATGCCATTGCCTAAACCAGCAATGGCATTGCACACATGAAGTATGTGTGTGACACATACACATAAATACCTGTGACCTGCAGTAGTTACCATGTCTGACACATGCCTCGAGTGGATAAATGGTATTTGCAATGCATAACAATATGACTGTGTCTTACTGTGCAGGGCGCACGGTATGTGTCTATACAGTGTGGGTGTATATGGTAAAATACCTACAGCAGGGGATACACATCTGGTCTGGGCCATATAGTCTACATGTAGTCGATGTACAGGTGCTGCATATTCCCACCTGTTGTGGGAGTGGTAATATGTCATTTCACTGCAATTCAGTGACCACATGCTGGGAACCCTTCAACTAGTGTGTTGTAGCTACAGTAATGCTCACGCACAATGTTTGGCTGGATGCAGTCCAGCCATATGAAGACAGTTCTTGAGACTGTCATATTGCCAGTGTTGTTATGGAGGATAGGTGGTTTTCCTGTGTATGGGAGGGTTGTGTGTGCCAGGCTATGAACCAGACGGCAGTCCAACACACTGTTAGCTGCACATGAATAGGCCCTGATGCTTTGTGCTGTGCCAACAACCTGGAGGTGTGTGCATCTGTGGTGCCTTGGGATACCACCCCCCTGTCCATGTGTGTTACATGTGTAGGGGATGACAGGCATGGTATGAGGCATAACCTGGCAGTGATGGGTTGCACCTGTGAGCCATGAATCAGGACTGTGGTACTGCACAGACATTGCAGTTCACCGTGCTGAGGACAGTGTCCAGTGCATGCATCTTGCAGTGTACACTGCTGGTGTTGTGTAGCAGCATTGTTAGTGTCCTAACCTGTGTGATACCCATGGAGGTGGCTATGTAATCCGTGTCCTGCAGCATAAGGCAGTATGTGTGTATCAAGGAGCTTTGCCAATATACATTGGGCCATGGGTGTCACGTGCAAGCTCCCCCTTGCACATCATTGTGGCTTCCCTAGCATGTAAGCACACGTTGACAGCCAGCAGATACCCTATGAATGACATTGGAGACTGAGCAGAATGTAGACATACAACACCCTTCCTACATATAGTGGTAGCATACCTGGTGAGGGTATGTTGGCAACCAAGATCAGGCTCATACTGGCCCATGCCACATGCTGAGAGATCCCTTCTATGTTCCCTATCATGTAGTCCATGGAGGTATGTCTCAGGTCATCCATAGTGGCATGGTCAATGACTGAGTCATATGTGTCCATGCCTCTGACTGACCTGTATGCATGTGTTTTGTGGTGGACCATAGTGCCACTGAGGCATATCAGTGTGACGTTCACCATATACAGCCTGTTGAGCGGGACCCCACGGCAGCGCCCAAGACAGGTACCTGACACATCTGTAGCAGGTGTGTTGTGTAGCTCTACAGGCTGTGAGTGTGTGGCACACGGGATGTGTGTGCCATGTGTGGCATGTGCTCTGTTCTGACATAACATATGCCTGTGTGCCAGCTGCGGAGGTGTGCGATGCTCAGGCAGGATGCTATTCTGAGTCCCCACGTATGCTCCAGTGTGTTCAGCATGCTGTCAGTGCATGTCTATGTCTGACTTGTATTGTAGTCACTGTAGTATGACATGCCACCTGACAGGGTATGGCATTACTAGGTTCAGAGAGCTCAGTCCCCAGATTGGCTATGTGGTGGCATCCCACACATGTGTTGTACATTCCTGGCCAAGGGTGATGGTTGACTACATACATGTGGCAGCTGTGACATTGCCACATGACTCACATAAACCACAACTGGACCATAGAGGGGATTCACAGGTTACCTTTGCACATGCTACCCTAGTAGTGTGATTGCCATGGTGAGTACCAACACATAGGGCCAATGGGGAACAACATACTGAAGGTGTGTATGTGTGGGTGTACTGCTACTGTTTCATAGCACTGGCATATATGACTGCACAAGTGGGTAAATGCCAGGTAAGACATGTGCAATGTGTCACAGGCAACGTACATGCGAACAGGACGGACAGTGACGTTCTGTCATGTGTAAACTTGACATACGTATCGTACGCTATTCAGATGTCACTAGGAGTCCACAGAAGCACTGTAACTCTGCATTGCAGGTGGAAGCAGTGTTCCAGGGAACCCCAAGCGAACATGCATGCAAACAAAGCTACAGTAAGCAGGGCTGGAAGTAGTTCATTGTACAACAAAGAAGGGGTAACACTAACAGTAAGTAACAGTGCAAATATGTAGGCACTATCAACATGTACCCAGGAATGCACAGCTCAGATGCCCATGGTAGAACTGATATTATGTCATAGTTAATTGTGATTTGGATTACATTGGTACTGCACACATATCAACATGCGCAAACATCCACATTGCATAGTCGTTGTGGGCAACTTGACACCATTACTGTACATTTCCATCATTGCATATCACTACTTGCATTAGCTTCCCTCCTGTGCTACCCATGTATGTGGCTATCTGTTGACATCCTTACCACCGGCATGGAATAATGTGCAGCTGTTACACTTTGGTACGTACTGTGGGTGCTGATAACAATTCAGGACAGTCATATGGTTACTGCATCAGGCATGCTGGGATATACACACAGTCATATCAGCACACTGTACTGTTACCAACATGATACTACTAATACACTTCTATGTAGTCACCCTGTGCATCAGCAACGTGTTTACCTGTTCCCGCAATGATGTTGGAGATTGCAGGAGGTGGCACAGTGTCATCATATGCACAGGGTGTGAATTAGGTATGCCTGAGTCTGCCACTGATACCACCAATTGATATGTGTGTGTATATGTGTTGGTGAGGGACAGCAGTACAGTGTGGGGCACTGTTGGTGTAGTGTGTGTGTGTATGTGGTAGCCCTAGGTGTTAACATTTTGCATGTGTGTATGCACGCACACAGTTCCACCTCATGGCTGCCATATACAGGGGTTTGTGGACAGCCACAGACTGCACCTGGCAGGTCATACAGATCAGTGTCTGTGGGCATGAACACGGTACCTGTGCCTGGCAGGGGTGCTATGGACCGTATCCAGTACTAAGCCAGACTGGGTACTGTCATCAGAAGTGGGAGTGTGTTGACTGGACACAGGTCCCAGTTGGGACTGTCCAGAGCCACGTGCACGTGGTCTCCTGGGGTGTTCCGATGACAGCACAGACCCAGCATTGCTGGGGCTGCTGCTGGCACTATGAGGGCATGTGCGGGCCTGTTGTCATCTGTGCCGACTGCCAGCTGCTGCTGTTGCTGGCATACGGCCATGTCGACGCCGCAACCGCCCACCATTGCCCTGGCTCATGGACATTTGGTTCTGGAACTGCTGTAATATGTCCCCACAACGTCTGTCTATGACATCAGTGAAATTACGGATAGCATCCGCGATGTCACGCATACTGTCAGTCATGGCTGTGCGACATGCTCTCAGCTCCCTCAGACCCTGTCTGGTGTACCTTTCCATATGCGACTGTGCCTGCATGACAGCCCGAAACATAGCTGAGGTTGACAGACTTCTTTGGGCACATCTGCCAGAGGCAGTATGCCCACGGATGCTCCCACGAGAACCCATGGGCAACTGTCTGTGTGGTACCATTGCAGGACCCTGCCCATGGCTGCTGTGAGGGGAAGCATGTGCCACAGATACCACATTACCCTGGTCAATGCCCACTGTATCCTGTCCATCACCTAGGGACAATGGTGACAAAGGATGTACTGGCAGGATGACTGTGCGCAATGATGGGGTTGACAGCTGTGTACTGTCAATTGGCTGACCAATGGTGGACCCTGACACATCTTCCTGTACCATTACACAGATATCATCATTACCAGTACCTGTGGCACCAGATTCAGGTTCCCTGCTGCAGGACACCAGAACAGCACCAGAACCTGTGGGAGGAAGACAGAAAACACAGTTTACAGCGTCCACACAATGTTACCAGTGATGCACTTATGCACACATGCACACATGCACACATGGACACATGCACACATGCACACATGGACACAGACACACATGCAGACATGCACACGTGGACACATGCACACATGCACACATGCACACAGGCACACATGCACAAATGCACACATGTACACGTGGACACATGCACACATGCACACATGTACATGTGGACACGTGCACACATGGACACATGCACACATGGTCACGTGTACACATGCACACATGGACACATGCACACATGCACACGTGGACACAGGCACACATGCACACATTCACACGTGGGCACAGGCACACATGCACACATGCACACATGCACATGTGGACACAGGCACACATGCACACATGCACACATGGACACAGGCACACCTGCACATATGCACACATGCACACATGCACACATGGACACAGGCACACCTGCACACATGCACACATGCACACCCCGCAGTATACACACAGAGCACTACTGAGTTACACTAGTGTTACTAGCACTATCAGGACTATTATAGGTATTGTTAAACACACTCACCAGCATGGATGGCCTGCCTTGCTGTAACTCCAGAGGGACCTGCAGAAATGAGGAGATTAATGTCAGTGGGCACAACTGTGCCATTGATACTGCATATGATACAGTGCAGTAGTACACCAGTTGCCTTTCACACATCAGCTGCTGATATTGCCAATATCACACATGCACAATTGCATACTATTTTGACAGCTACATACCACTGACACACCTTACACATGCATAAACTAACAGTGTACAGAACAGTCAAGTGTACATATGGCATATTACCTGCATGCTCCATGTTGTGCTGCTGTGTGGATCCAGCCTCCATCATGATGCAGGTGTATTGCTGTTGCTGTTCCGGGGCTGGAGCCACAACACTTAGGAGTAGCCCCTCCAGTCTGGTGAGGGGGGGTGTGTGGCCACCCCACCTCCTGTGGCAACCTGTTGCCTGTGGATATCCGACGCACGCTGATGGACATTTCTGATTAAATCACTGCAGTGATGTCGTACCTGCTCATGTGTCCTATTATGTGTGCCAATGTCATTTACCCTATGGACAAGGTCTTGCCACAGTGAAGCCCTCTCCTGCTGATTCTGGCTGGTGCGGGAAAACAGTATATCATACTCCCGTACCAGGCTCTGGTGTATCTCCTCATCTTCCGCTGCAGAGTAGGCGGGATTACGCTGACGCGCCATCTCCCTGGAAGAGAACACAAACAGGATATCAGCAGACTAGGTCAGCAATATATGGCACACATACTATACATGATACTCAAGTGTAGTGATATACTACTACTCCCATATGTTGCATGTGTGTTTGTCTCGTGGTGGATTCACAAGTACATGGCCAGATATCAGTGCTCAGCCAACACCTGTGCAACAATACCTGCCACATTCCATATAACATAGTAGCATGCCCCATCGGTCAGCACACTGCGACAGGTCCAATGCACAACCTCACTCTGGGGGTTCATACCAAGGTACTGTATGTGGAACGCCATCCACTAGTGTGATGTGGACACAAGTTACTCGGCCTGGATATACATATCCCACCACCACCACCAGCACAGTAGACTACTTTGATATGTATGTGATTAGACAGTTATTCACTTGTTAGGACTGAGATGGTATCCATGCAGTCCACTGGACCAGTGGAAGCCACACCCCACACTGCTGACCCCTTTGAGAATGCTTACCACAGACATCCCACAGATTGCATGGAACTTGCACACACATTTCTAACCCAGACCCTAAGCACAAAGGTTAGGCATCCTGTCCGGTGGACCCCAGCCAGAGGCAGATTGTATAACAATAGCAGGAGGCTACTGCAGGACAGAGCAGATTCACATTAAGGGAAGGCATCTGTGGTCAGCACTGGTAATACGCTACGGTCTCTCATAACAACGGCCACGGCCTACTCTGGTAGGGAAATGGCCACAAACACTATAGATAACCACAAGGCCTTCTTCAGTTATGTTACACATATTCATCAAATGCCTCAGATATGCTCTGAGTTAATACACACCTACTTAACATTCACTGAACACACAGATATTTCGCAACATTCTTGCAGACAGGTTTGGTGCACGTATCCCCCCTCCTTCTCCCCCACAAGTTGAAATACTTATCACAACTGTATGTAACCTCCCTATCATCTCACATGTCCAGGTGAGGGCCGCCCTCAGCAAAGCAGAACACACAGCATCACTGTGACCTGATGGTATCCCTGGATGTGTGCTACGTGCAGTCCAAGAGGACATACAACCGCATATAAGACTGATATTTAACCTTGGCCATACTACAGGATATGTACCTGGACACTGGCATACAGCAACAGTGGTCCCACACCACTAAGGAGGCACCTCTACTGACCCTGGGAACTACCACATCATAAGCATAACCGGCCTGGTCTGCTAAGCTATGGAATTATTCAGTATGGGATGCATATACAGCGATATTGGGTACCTGCAGACACTTGTTCCCAGACAGTTTGCCTTTGTGATGGGCTGATCCTGCCTTTTGAACCTGGCTGACCTTTCAAAACAGTCACTACAGCCATTGCTGAGGGCAACGCACAGACAACTGCTGCCAGGATCATGGCCTAACACTGACTGACATGTAATGTATAGTCATCCCCTTTTGGTGGAACTACATACACACAACATATCACATGGACATACCTATAGATACAGACCTATGACACATTTGGGGGGGTTCACAGTATGCAGACTATTAACCTGCTACTTTACATTACCTGTGTTTGTCGCAGCTGGTTGTGTTACCACTACTTCTGCTTCCTGCTGCTGCTGGCACGGCTTGCTACTGTCACTGCTGACAGCTTAGACACAGTGTGTAGCGTGTGTATTTTTTTTTTCTCTCACTCTCTGTCTCTGTCTGTCTCTCTCCCTCTGTCTGCTTCCAGACAGTGCAATGAACGTATTGCATGTGTGGAGTGTTAGTACAGGATGCTTTTGTAGGTATCTGCATAGGTCCATGTGATGGCCTCTGCACCAATTGTAAGCCAGCATTTGCTAATTGCATGCAGCCAGTTGTGTACTGATTGCAGTTCTCACTGTGATTTCAGGACAGTGCTATAAAAGGGTATGTGAGATAGGCATTGCCTTTTCAGATTGTAAGGGCGGGGACCATGCTGGCATGCTGTGGACACTGTTCTGTGAGTGTAAAGGTTAGTATCTCTCTCATGATTCAGGCTGTGTTGTAGATTCACATTTCTCCATTCCTCTCTCCTGTTCCCTGTAGTAAGTATGTATGCACAATGACACCTACAACTATATATATATATATATATATATATATATATATATATATATATATATATATATATATAAATATACGTACATTTATATATGTTCATTAATTGACATTATTACCTACTAGCTACCAACTAGCATGGCTGTTTCTGTTCACACACTACTATTATGGGAATCCACTAGTTTTGACAGTAATTCTAAATGACATGCTTTGTGTACTACACATCCTATATTCCCTTTACATTCATTCCTACTATTACATGATATATTTATTTTAGCACAATGTTCTTGTATAAGAGTCATGGCTTAGTGGTAGGTCATACAGACTACTGTTTCCAAGGTCCTGGGTTTGGGACTGACAGTGGGATTTTATTTTGCTTTTGAACTGACTACAGGACCTGTCAATCAGAGTGACTCAGGCACTTTTAAGCAGTTGTAACTGGGTTAGCGCTGGTTTGTGCAGAGCTCACGCATGTGCACTGTCGTTTAGCTCCACGCACACACGCACACACCCACTTACAACCGCTTAACAGTGCTTACTCTGGCGCACACCCGCGCTATTTTCTTTGAAAGAAATGAAAATGGGGAGACAGGAAAGTGGTGAAAAAGGGGCCACAAAGAGGGTAAGACAGTAGGGAAACAAGCTTGGGATTTGCAGGAGGGATGTAGGTAAGGCCCATAGCTGCCCATTTCTTCATCAGCAACAGCTGTGCATATGTATGTAATTTGGTGTGACATTTGAAACCTTCCACCCCTGAGAGAGGTGTCAGGACAACAATAATACTTGTTGTACAGCCAATTGTAATTGATAGTTTCCATGTCCAGCAGACATGTGTGTGGAATGGGCAGCTATGTATGGGGTGTAATTTTTTTGTGGGTACAGATTGCCCTTTTTTTTTTCAGGTGAAAGTGGTATGTCAGGTGAAGGAAGTCGGTATAGCTGGGGAGGTAGGTTGGGTAGGTCAACAGACAAGACAAACAGGATGCATACAGGCGCAATGTATGACATGTGTGTGGGGGGGTTACACAATTGACGGGGACGGAGGTTTGGATATCCAGAGCCCATGAGCCCACAGATGGCAGCAGTGGAACTGATATCCCCACCCATAGACAGTTGCCACTGTTCCTTCACTGCCCAGGATGGGGCTGTGCTGGGGGCTGTGTAGGCCAGGCAACATGCATGCCCGTAAGTTGTGCCACCTGTGCCTCAAGCTGGCATAGGTGCCCAAGAACAGAGTCCTGGATCTCCCTACGCACCACAGTCCGGACGCTACGGAGGGTGAGTGGTGGTTCTCCTCTGGCCACACTTGCAGAGGGGGGACGAGCCCCATCCCCTGCAGCGCTTAAACCCGCAGGTGGCACAGGGCCACCGGAGGAGGGTCCAGACTGGGCACTAGTGCCAGGTGCACTCACCAGCTGAGGTGGGAGAGGTGGGTCCACTGGAACCTGCCTTCCCTGTCGTCCTATGTTTTGCATTATGTCATGACAGTTTGGGTTAGTGACATATAATACCATTCACAATTAGTTGTAACAGCATGCATTAGTATTCCCATTAACCAAACACCCAGATATTCACACCATTGAACAGCGAGCATAACACATACATAATTTGAACAGCAATACACAGTCCAACAACATGCAGGGTTGATTGATGGCAACAGGCCATCAGGTTTGGATGTATGAACAGGGCAGATGCATCAACGGACATGCAAATATTTATGACCCAACAGGACAAATGTCCAGGGGTGTTAATTGTGATTGCACATACCATTTTCACGTGGAATGCGTTATATGTGGTTATAGGGTGGGGTGAAGAAAATAATATTAACACCTACAAATACCAATACATATGCTGTACATTTCTAATAGCTGCACATATATACACACTACTGTTCTAACTACAGTTTCCTATATGATAACTACTTCAACTTGGTGATAGGACTGTTACTGCTACATCAATATACATTTTATTGTTCTTCATACACATTCATATCTAGCTTTGTTCAGCTACATCATCCTGCTACATTTGCTTTATATAGCTATACACAACTGTGGATGATTGGTATATCAGACAATCATACTATCTGCATATTGCAGACTGAGAGCAACATATCCAGATTTTGGGATACACATTCCAGCTGCAGCAACACTTTGAACAGATTTCGCTCTTTGGTTTTGCTTCTCACATGCATTTAATTCTGTACTGACTGCAGTATACTTTATTCAGGGGTTATTACTACTGTATTGCTGAATTCATGACACTTTCTCACACTCTCTCACTTGTTTTCATTTTACTATTCAGGATGGTACTTACTTCTAGGCTTTATTGACATGTTTTACCTGTAGTTATTACAATCCTTTCCAGCAGTCTCACTTCTGTCATGTTTCAGTATTTCAACAGGGGTATATTTCACACATGTGATTTGCTCATCTTCTGCAGCTGTACTTTTCAGCCTGCTGCAGGTTGTGTACTATTATATTACAGGTGGGGCATCTTTATTTCAGACTTTATTTCAGACATTTTAATTTTTCTGTTTGGATTACAGACTGCAACACACTTTTGTAATCAAGCAATACTTGCAAACACTCTTACACTTGTTACTTTCACATTCTATTACTTAGTGACTACACTGCACTCTTTTGCTAACTGTCATACTTTTATATTTCTTTACAGTTACTGGGAGAGGATTACTGACCTGCCTGGTGGCGCAACCGCACCAGCCTATCGCCATAGGCTCTGCGGTTCGCAGAACGGACACCTGCAGCTGTAATATAAATGAAGTAATATTGGAATACACATCTCCATAATATCAGCTAGTTTAAATTCTTACATACATAATTACATGTAACTTACTCAGTAGTGGGGCGTTGGGCATTTGCCGGGCCTCCTGGATCCAAAGGTTCAGTTGGTCCTGCTTGTGTCTCTTCAGGTCCGCATGGTGGTGACGAACCTGTTTACCAGTCCTTAGAATCCCTATGGCACTGGTGAGATCATGAGCCAACCGGTCCCATGCCTCAGCCCTATATGCTCCCCACAGGACCTGGCCCTGTATGAGTTGGGCCTCATGATTGTGGACTAGGAGCCAGACCATGTATCTGGACTCCTCAATGCCCCACCTCTGTGCTCGAAAGCAACTACCCTCACCTACTCCTGTCATTCTGGCTGCAAGTCAGTTCTACAATTGTTTATGCTGTGTATTCCTGCCTATGGGGCTTATATAGGCTGTTTTTCCCGCACATATCTGTATTGGCCATTTTGGAATTGTATCAACTTCAGTAAATCTGCTTTGTCATGCTCCACTTTGTATGCATTCCTATATATTTGCTATTACTGCATTTATAGGTAGTGTTGTCATGGCTTAGTGGTTCAGTACCTTGACTATGGTTTATAGTATCCTGGGTTCGAACCTGGCCACTGCTTTTTATTTTTTATGACTGTCTAGACAAGCTGAGGGGTGTGTCTGTCTAAAGGCAGTTTTGATACAGCTTGCTCAACGTTGCCCGTCGGTTAGCTTGTTGGCACAGTGCGCAGCTCTGCGCAAACGGGGTACGCTGGTTTAAACCTCATTTGGCTATCAGCATGTATATTACGCTCAGCTCAGCTAGGGGCACATAGTTTCAGCATGTTAAACCACTGCTCACCTACGGGCACTCATTTTGCACCTGTTAAACCACTGCTCACCTACGGGCACTCATTTTGCACCTGTTAAACCACTGCTCACCTACGAGCAGATGCACTCACCTTGTTAAACTGTAGCTCAGATATAGGCACATCTGGCTTCTTTTATTATTTTATCTCAAATTTCATCAAAATAAATGGACTATTTCATTACATTTTACATAAACTATGATTTTATATGTGTACATGTTTGCCAGGGACTTGTTTCGTGCTTATTTTACTAGAAATAAAAATTGGTGTTGTGGGGGCTTGAACCATGAATGCCTGCTCTTCAGCCGACGTCTCTACCGCTACGCTATTGCTTCTTAGCTTACTTTGCATATTTAGTTCTTATATCCTTTTCCACTGACTGCTAACTGTGGCTAAGCTACGGGCACGCCCGCGCAAACGAGTGCACACACGGGCAAACATCTTTACGATTGAAAAAAATATATAACATGTTCATTTATATATTTTATGTTCATAGTCTGTGGGGGCATGTGTTGTGTTGTGTTTATTCACATTTCCATAGCCTCTGTCGTGGGTGTTTACTTTGGGCAATTTTACTCTTCTGGGGGCGTGTCCGCTTGCAGGGCTTGGCCTATGGACACGCCCCCTACTGTCTTCCACGGACTGTGTTAGCCTTAGGTGTGATTCAGCATGCTCTCATGAATATGCAGAGCATGCTGACATCACTCCATTTAACTGCAGCCTCCGTGTAAGAGTTATAACTCTTACACGGAGGCTTTGTGAATCCTGCCCAGATATTAATAAATTTTCTGCCACTGTCCCAATCCAGCTGGCCAAACTAACTACTCACTTACACCAGATGCAATTATTCATTGGATATGAGAATGAATAGGTATACTGTAGACAGCACCTAAATTAGTGTGAACTAGGACACAAAAAACTATTTAAAACATGGAAAACAATATAAAAACTACTTGGTTCCAAAACCTTTTATCACCAGTTAAGTTTTTTTGTTCCCCAAACAATGGAACCTCATCAGAACTGGTCAATTAATATCCAATTATTAAGTTATACAATTAAACAACCAATCAGGAGTTTGAACCCATCACATGATCAACTAAATAATGAAATAATATTATTTAAGAAAAAGTATTTAAGAAAAAATGTAATATATAATAAAATTTAAAAAAATTGAATTTACCATTTAAACACATTAAAACATTATTATTATTATTATTTAATCTATAAGCTTCATAATGTTTTAGTTTTAAAACAGGACTCAGAGAATAATATTCATTTACCCCTGGTAAACTGTGGCATTAAGTTTAATATGCCATTGTAATTCCTTAACATTTAGATGTTCATCCATAATTCTACCCTGAGCTTCCATCTTAATCTGATCGATAACTAAAAAATCCAAATTTATGTAATGCACATAAAGAAATATATTTAAATAAAGTATTAGTTAATTTTTTCTTCCGAATATCTAATGGATGTTCATATATATGATCTCTCAATCTTCTGGAAGTTTTTCCTATATAAAATCTTGGACAATTCAAACACTGGCCTAAATACACCACATTCCTTGCAGTACAATTAAAATGACTCTTGACCTCATATTTTACACCTCTGATATAAAATGTATCACCCCCCCCCCTAAAATGTGAGAACACTGTGGATAAGCACCACATTTATATGTGCCTGTTTTCCCTGGGGCCACTCTAATAACATTTCCATTTTCTAATGGATATTTAAAGGACTTGTCCTATTTGAAGGTAAAGGATGGTTTTATTCCCACCTTATCAAAATGACTAGGCTTCATTAGAAACAACTTCCAATACCTGGTGATAACCTCAGAAATAGCTACACCATCCAAGGAATAAGAATGCCCTTTTTGATTCCTTTGTGCCTTTGGGCATCCTATAAACCACATTAGAGTTATTTAAAATAGGTGGCAACGCACCAAATTCCCTTTTAATGTTCTCTTCCTTTCTAATGTCTTTTAAAAAATCTTCAGTCACCTCTATTTGCAAACATTTCCATAAGCTTTTCACATTCTAAAATAAAAGTATTGTTGTCAGATACCATTCTGGCTAGACAAAGTAGTTGGCCATTGACAATCAATTTCTTTTGATGTTGGGGTGCCAACTTGAAAAACGAGGTAATCAATTAGTAAAAGTTGGTTTATGATAAAGATTGGAAATAAAGGTATTTTTAATTAAATCCTTACTGACAAATACATCTAAAAATGCTATTCTCTTATAATTGTATGCACGAGAAAAGGAGAAAAAATTCACCGTATTATTTATATAAGTAAAAATCTCTTGGAGCTTTACTAAAGAATCTTCCCACAAAAAAAGATGTCATCCAGGCATCTGGTGTACAGACTCCAGCTATTAGCATAGGTATTGTTAAAAATAAAACTTACCTCCCATTCTGCCCTGACATTATTTGCAAACATGGGGACACAAGCCACACTCATAGTCACCCCCATAGTCTTTCTGAAATACTGATCCACAAAATGTAGAAAATTATTCTTTAGAAATACCTCGATAAGGGTGACCATTGCTTTAATGCTATCTGTGTTGTACTCTGTATGTTTGAAAAGTTGTTTTTCAATCCAACTGACACCAATGGCATGAGGAATGATGCGGAAGAAGTTGTGAACATCAATAGTTACCAAAATTGTATTAGACTGGACAGCAACACAATTTAATAACTTAAGGAAGTGCCAAGAATTTTTACAAATCTGCCAAACCTTAGTTAAACCATTTTTCACTTTTATATCTTATAGTCTGGCTATAATAAAATGTCTTGTATCATTTGTCATCCACAATAGGCCTAAAAGGAGGTTGTACTATGCTTTTATGTAATTTGAGAATCCCAAATATAGTAGCAATAACAGGCTTCTCATTTACCATGAAGTCAAATTAATTCTTAGTAATAAGACCTTCCATTAACAAATCAGTTAGACAAATATCAATTTTAGAATATGAAATATAAATCTCATTCCTGGAAATGGTCTCATAAGTATCATCCCTAAGTAAAATATTCATATAGTTAGAATAATCAGCTTGATCCATCACCGCCAATCCCCCAGCCTTATCCGGTTTCATAACCCAAATATTAGGGTCACTCGTGATGTCATGCACTAAAGAGCATTCAGTTATAGTCATATTGATAAAATTAGTCTTACATTTATGCAGACAATCCTTATGAATGTCCATCTCACAGAGGCTTTCAAAACAGTGTATTACTTGCTGTATTGATGGAGGGTGTTAAACACACTAGGCTGGTGTAAAGCATTAGAGTCTAAAGTTTTTCATTTCCTTTAACTTCCTAATAAACAATTTTAAATCAATCAACATACTGTTGGCATTTGACCCCCTTGCAGGCACAAAGGAAAGCCCTTTAGCCAACAAATCAGCATGTGTAGTGGAAATTCATTTGGAAAAATAATTAATTATAAATCTTGACATAATTTCTAGTATTGGTTATTATTTCTAACATCAAATGATCAGTACCCTGAGTCACATATGGATCCTTCAACCCCAGTGTTGGAAAGCAATCATTCCATTGTTGGTAGTTCTTGATCCTATCGGACCTTTGAACTTGTTCCTGTTCTAAAGGGCACCCCTCTCTCTACATTCTATATTTGAATGGTCAAAAGAAGTAGACAGATCCAAATCTATATGATTAACAGAAGGAGTCAAATTACCATGATGACCTGAAAAATGGAAAGGTTATTAGAGGGGCCCAGTAAAAACAGGCGCACATAAATGTGGTGATTGTCCACAGTGTACTCACATTTTAGTGGGTGATATGTTTTATATCAGAGGTGTAAAATATGTGGTCAGGGTAGTTTTAATTGTACTATAAAGAATGTAGTGTATTTAGCCCAGTGTTTGAATTGCCCAAGTTTTTCCAAGGAAAAACTTCCAGAAGATTGAGAAATCATATATATGAACATTTCTTAGATATTCATAAGAACATTTTAGCCAGTGCTTTGTTTCTGTATGTGCATTACATAAATTTGGATTTTTAGTTATTGATCATATTAAGATGGATACCCCGGGTAGAATTATGGATGAACATCTAAGTGTTAGGGAATTACAATGGCAGATTAAACTTAATGCCACAGTTTACCAGGGTTAAATGACTGTTGTTCTCTGAGTCCTGTTTTAAAACTAAAGCATTATGAAGCTTAGAGATTAAATAATAATAATAATAATAATAATAATAATAATAATAATAATAATAATAATAATAAAATATTGTATGTGTTTAAATTGTATATTAATTTTTTTTTAGAATTGTATTATATATTGCATTTTTTCTTAAATGCTTTTTTCTTAAGTACTATTATTTCATTATTTAGTTGATCACATGATGGGTTCAAACTCCTGATTGGTGGTTTAATTGTATAAATTAATGACTGAATTTTAAGCAACCACTTTTGATGAAGTTCCATGATTTGGGGAATGAAAGGGCTTAACTGATGAATAATGGTTTTGGAACCAAGTTGTTTTTAAATTGTGTTCCATGTTTTAAATTGTTTTCCATTGCACTGATTTGGGTGCAGTCTACAGTTTATTGGTTTGTTATCTTGTCTAAGAGAATGTGTAAGTATACTAAATACTATTAAAATACCATTCAGTAAGGGGGAATGTTTTGCATTTTATGACAGAAATTTGTCACTGAAGGCTGCAGAAAGCACAGTTAAATTGAAAAAATAAAAATAACACCTGTTCAGTTTTAGAATATCATTGGTCAGGGTAACTGTCAATAGCATAAATTAACATAGCAATTATTCTGTCTGAAAATGAAGGAAGTGTATAAAGGTATGATCTAAATTAGCCATATATGCTTGTGGTTAAAAGCTTTCAATAAATGTTGTATAATGTTGCATATTAACACCAACATCAATGCATGAAAATTAGGCCATAGTAACAGTCACTAGAGCCAAAAACTATGCAGAAACACGATGATCTCTAATGTTGTTGAAACATAGAACCTCTGCTGGTATGCTCTCTGCCCATTTGTCTTCTTCAAGCACAACCCAATTCCTCTTGAAAATGTAGTGAAGTGCTGATGTAGTTCACAGAGTACAGACAAATTATACAATGTAGGTGTGACTGGCATGTTATACCATAACATGTTATGTGAAGAGCCTCTCGTTCTGAAATGCATCCTGTACTTTTGAGTACCATATAGTGCCCAGTTTACAGCAAGTTATCTTTCATTGTATTTTGTACAGTGATGGTTACTTTTAAATTAGACTGATTCACACACATACAACTACCCACATGTCTGCATGTGTGTGTGTGTGTGTGTGTGTGTGTGTGTGTGTGTGTGTGTGTGTGTGTGTGTATGTGCACGCACATGTGTATGTGTCTGCGGGTGTGTGTAGTTTGTGTATGTGTGTGTATGTGTGCATATGTTACTAGACTATGAAGGATACCATGCTCCCAGGGCCAAACATCCAGGTGTCATTTTCATGCACAGTACCAGTGGGTAACATTTGCCAGACACACAGGCTAACATGTTTTACAACCTGCTGCAATGGACATATTTATTGCCAGTAGCAGTTTTAGGAGGTGATCATGGCTGTGTCTGTGCCATACAAGCAGCCAGGTGGGAGAAGGTTGTCTTTGTGCTGCTGGGAATCATAACATAGACTTTCTATAGACTACAGTGTCTTTGCATAGACTAAAATCATGGAATGCTTAGGAGGTTTCATAGGTTTATACTAGGATAAAAACCTAGCAGGGTCTTTACAAGCCTAGCAATGTAACTCAGCCCAGTTTTGCCCAAGAATTCCTTGGATTCCTATATTGTGGGGTATACTAGTAAAGAGGTACACAAGGGTTATGTGAGGGGGGCTACGTTAGTTGGGGATTCATTTACTTACTGTTTTCCGCTGCCACCAGAGACATTGGGCCAGACTAGGTGTTAGTTTGCAATTTCTCACCCAGTGATTAAGGTTTCTTCTGAATTGGATCGGGGATGAACACTGCTTCATATAGATGGGGAGCTTATTCTACAATGCACTGATCCTTTGAGACACATATCAGTCCCTCCAGCAGGTTCTATTTATGTCACTGGTAAAGTTCAGATCCTTGGAGCTAGTGTTTCTGGTTCTGTTTGTCTTGTGTAACTGCAAGTGATCCAACAGAGCTGGATCTGAAGATGCCATATACACTAGGCATACCTCTTATTAACCTGTAGGAGACCGAGTACAGACATATGACCTTAAAATGATCTGTGTAGGATAGGGTATTCATACCCTGGACTCTCCTGGTGAGGAGCATTTAAGAGCATTTCAACTGTTGCACGTGCCTGGTTTGGTACATGTCAAATGGGGCATTGTACTCAATGATGGGTCTGATATGTCTGAGTATAGTGGTACTATTACTTCTTTGAACCGGGATGCCATAACCTTGCTTATGAACTAGGAGACATAGAATGATTTTCTTACTTTCTTGGCTACATGTTGGTTGAATGCCAGATTCCTGTCTATATATGTTCCCAGATCCCTAAGTATCAAGTCAGCTCTTAGGGATGTTTTATAAAAGTAATTAGTCTTGGTTAATGATCTCCCAAAGGACAGTATAATGCACTTCTTTGCACTGACTTTTAATCCAAGGCCTTTGCACTGATCATTTATTTGTGTTACACCCTCTTGTAGGATGTCGGTGTCGTGGGTGAATTTATGATAGATCCCAATTTACAGTCATCTGAGAATTTGGTGAGACAAAGGCCTTTTCCATTAGTATTGACTTCTGAGAAGTAGAAGTCAAACAGGGGTGAGCCCAACAATGAATCCTTGGGTACTCTACTGGTGACCGGTCTCTTGGTGTAGGTGGTCTCACTGATCCTGACTTGCTTGGTCCTATTTGTGAGCCAGCTGACAATCCAGAGAGTTATGTATTGCTTTATGCCTAGATCTGAGAGTTTGTCAACAATACCTGAGTTGGGTATTGTATCGAGTGCCTTGGCCAGGTCAAGGTAGATATTAAGCACTGCTTTCTCCTCATCCATAGCCATGGTGACTTTCTCAAAGAAGCCTACCAGGTTAAGTGCGAAAGTCCTTCCCTAATCAAAGCCGGACTGGGATGGGTTCAGTGTATGTAGCTTGCCAATGTCCTTGTTGATCATTTCCATGATAATTTCTTCCATGGCTTTGCATATTAGACTTGTCAGCCTAATGGGTCTGTAGTTCCCAGGGTGCAACTCTCTCCCATTTTGGTGAGTATAGGTCCAATATGTTTGATCCTCTAGTTGGGGAGTGCACTATCTGGTCCAAGGTGTCTGTGTTGATAAAGCTAAGAAAACATTATGCCTCTCATTTAGAGGCAGTGTATGTTTCCCAGTCTATAGAGGAGCAGTTAAAGTCTCACATGAATAGGATATTTGTCTGGATGGTTAGCACATCTAATAGGTCTAGGTAAGAGTTGAGTGCTTCATGGGTCATAGATGGTGACCCGTTGCTGGAAGGAATATGGTAAGAAACCTAGTCTATGGAGACTTTGATGTGGATGACCCCAGGGCATCATCCTGTTTAACCAATTTAGAGTTGTATTTGCTGCTATGTAGATTGAGATGCCTCCATCTTTATTCCCTCCCTGTCTGTGCTGTTGTTGGTCTAAATGTGTGGAAGGCACTTTAGCCTTCCACTGCTGGAGGCAGAAGAGAACTGATAAGGACCTCAAAATAACTATTGTCACATTCAAGTATTATTTTATAAAATCTACCATTAATGAAAATAAAGTGAGAAAGCATAAAAGGTGCTAAATGATAAAAAAAATTGTAGTAGCATGTCTCAATCAGCATTTGCTGCCTTGATCGATTGATTTTATTTCTTTTTGTTAACTGAGATAATGCCATTGGAGCAAATTGTCTCTTATAGATGGTTCAACCAGAAAAAATTCACAATGCAAACCCTGGGACATTTGAAAGATGTAGTTATATTGTAAAGATCAGAAGGAGAATATCATTTAGAAGAATTAAAGCAAAGAGAAACCAATGTACTAAGAAGAATAAAGTAACTCACTTGTTTGCAAGGAAATTCTTCAATTGGCAAAGCTGTCCCAAAACAAAATTGCCTTGGCTACAACAATTTTGCACTCCTTGTGGAAGTACAGAGTATTGTCTAGGAATGAAATACATCTATGCAATTATTTTGCTAGCTTCATCACTTGCTTTTATAATGAATTGTGATAACATTTTTGGTTCTGTACTATTTTAAATTAATTTGGTTAAAATATCCTATCTTTCATGTGGAATACATTTTGAAAGAATTTAAAGTCAGAGAAACAATTCTGTAGATTAAGGAAACAATCATGCAGAACTATTGGAAGAGCAGGGATATGATATCCTGTAAAAAAGTAAAGTAGAATCATTAGCTCGTTAAAGATCAGACTTAAAAGACTACCACATATTACATATGAATACAGTGAGCAGTAGTGGTCCTAACACAGATTTGGCAAGGCCACTTAAGGCCCTGCTTATGGGATATAAAATAATTTTCTGTCTGAGTGCACCAATATGAGAATATTTTGTTGAGAAAATTATCTGTTCACAGGATGCTGTGATTTATAATTCATACATACCTTCAACACTTTCTTGCGTGCTTCATTTTAACATCCATAACTCCTTATGGCACCATGATATTTGGGGGCTAGACAAGAATGGTCAAAATATAAGAAACAACATGACACAAACATTTTATCGTAGGAAGTCATACAATGATAGTATTAATCACAAGTTGTCAGTTGTTATTCATATCTTCATATTAACATTCATATTTTCGTGCGTGAGCTACATGCTACTGCAGGGGATACTGGGAAATGTGATGGCAGGAGGTAGAAAAAGACATTGTTACTGTCCATGTTTAAAGTCCTATGCTAGACATATTTCTAGTTGTTCGCAAGTAATAGGCTCATACAGTCAAAGGTAAGCATTAGACTAGCTGCCATTATGGGCCATGTTAAGCCTAGTCAACTTCCCTTTTGGTGTGCGAATTACCCTGTCCTGTTCGGTGTTAGATTAGCTTTACCTATTCCGTGGTTGATAATTATATATTACCCCTAATGAGAATAACTGGGATCATACCAAGAATAATTTAAAGGGAATCGTGCATGGGATACAGCATTTAGCAGCCACCTATATCCATTAGTAGTACAGGGTGAAGACCTGTACTAAATTTTCTATTACCCATCCAAAGGACCAAGTTGCACTTGAACATGGACAGGAGTAAGTTTTGGTTAAGTGGATGGCAAGTCTATTTCAGAGCAGTGTTAGCCTGTGTGAGATATACCTGTCCCTCCAAACCATACTGCTGATGCGGCAGAAGAGGTTTATATTAATGGACCGAGTATTTCTGATGCCATTTGACTTGCTGATGTGCAGTAGGTCCATGTCTATTGGTTCAGTGGATTCCTTGTATGCCAGATACAGGTCACCTCTTAGCAGTCTATAGGATACTGAGGTGGTCCACATGGGATATATTTTTGCAGTTTGTATCCTTTTAGTAAGGCATGTGAGCGTTCCCAGTGGTAGCATGTGTCTGGACAGATGCATGTCAATGGAAGTGGGGGGGGGTATTATGCTCAATGACTGGCTTAATGAGAACTGAGTAGAAGGAAACAATGACATCACTAAATCTAGTCGCAATCCCTTTCTTTATTTGCTGCACAATATAGAAATACTTTCTTATGACAGTGGACACATGTTGGTCGAAAGCTTGGTCACTGTCCAAATAAGTTCCCAAATCCAAAACAGCTTGGTCATCTCTCATGAGTGTATTGTCAATGTGGTAGTCTGCCGGGACAGAAAACTTCCTAAGGATATGATAATGCTTTTTTGACATTTAGTTTCAGATCGTGATTCTAGCACCAGTTATTTGCTTGGGACAAAACATCCTACAGGATGGCTAAGTCATTAGGGGATTCAATAACTGCTCCTATTTTGCAGTCATCCACAGCCCTTTGGTATTGGCATTTACTTCACTTAAGTAGATGCCAAACAGAATAGGTCCCAGCACTGACCCCTGAGGGACTCCACTGGTGACTGGTATCTTTATGGAGGTAACTTCCCCCTTTTTTGATCTCCTGTCACATATCTGTGAGCCAGTTGGTAATCCATTGTGTGACAAAGGAATTTATTCCCAGTTTATTTAGCTTTTCTGCTATGACCAAGTCAGTGACTGTGTCAAACGTCTTGGTCAGGTCAAGGTATGCAGTGTGTACTATTTTACCTTCTTCCATTGTTTTAGTGACCTTTTCAAAGATGTCCACCAGAATGAGTAAGCATGACCTGCCTTTGACAAATCCAAACTGAGATGAGTCCAGTATTTAGAGGTTCCCTATTTCCTTATTGATTAGTTCCATGATAAATATTTCCATGGTTTTGCATATGAGACTCATCAGACTTGTGGATCAGTGGAAGGTCCTCCTTTATGTAGGAGCTTGATGGCATCTGCTCCCTATTCACTTGTACAAAACCGGTATGGATGCTGAGGTTTAAAAGTGTTGTTGGGGGGGTAAATCATATTTCATGCTATTTAAAAAGCAACCAGTGACATGTTCAGGACCCATTGATGCAGTATTTTTAGCTTTTGATAGCACTTTCAGGGCATGGTCTTGTGTGATAGTTGGAGACAAGTTGGTTTCAGGCATATCTTGTGGGGTAGACAGAGGTAAGAGGGAGCAAAGTTAGAGGTGAACTTATCATCCACTAGGTTAGCTATATCTTCAGCCTTAGTCTAGGTAAAAATTGCATAAAATCAGCTCAGCACATTACTACATTATGCTTCTATAATTATGACTATAACTACAGAAGGCCTTGTGATTGTCTTTGGCTAAGGCAATTATATTAGCCTCAAGCTTAGCTTTGGTGGATTTTACTAAGCTCTGGAGTTGTCTGTTTATTTCAGTGATGAGGTCTCTGTCATTCTGTGAGTTACTGTTTTTAGTTTTAGTCAAAATTCTCTTCCTTTTATTGAAAGTTTGCTGATATTATAGTTCCACCAAGGAGGTTGATTTCTGAGGCTTATCCTTTGTTCCTAAAGGGTACAGCTGGATCTATGCAGCTGTTTACATGCTAGTATACTGTAGTGGTTCCATTTCTGATTATTCGGTAGATTTATCCAGATTTGGTTGGGAACTGAAACTTGCCAATGTATCATTTAAGAGTAGGTATTTGGTCTTAGAGAAATTTTTAAAGGTACCATGAGTAGAAGAGTTCTCTGGTTTCAATTTTATTTTGAAGGAGACTGTTTTATAGTTAACATATGTATATATAATGGAGACTAGTTGAAATACCGGTTAAGGTCTTTACCTCCCATCCACAACATACAAGGTTCTGTCCTGACCTCCTGCCAATGCCTGTTTGGAATTTGCATGTTCTCCTGCTGTCTCTATGGAGATCCTCCACCTCCAAAAAACATGCTCAGTATTTGGATCTCAAATTTACACATGAATGGAACTGTGGGCAGAGACTCTAGATGGTGTCCTATATGGGGAAGAGTTGCATAGACCAACCGCTTTCTGCATCTACTGTAGTGTGCAGTATCCTCAGGATAGGAGAACATGGATCACAGAATGTGTGCTGTTGCAGGGATAGACATTTAACCATGTAAAAATACGGCTGTAGATGATTTGGTTGTGTTGACTAATGTAGCTAAGTGGGTATGGGCATTTGCTGGTGATTAGTGGGTTGAGGATCCAGGAACCCATGCTCATGGTGGGAGGGGGTGTATGTGCCCCTATTGGCCAGTGTGTGACTGCCATAAAGCCCAGCAGCCCTGGATCAATAAGCTACTGGTCAGCAGGTGTCCAGTTGCCTAGCTTGGGTTACTAAGATATCTCCGTTTACCAACAACCTGCCAAACATGAACTGAGAATTGTTACAATCAATGAGGGGTTCACTGACAGGGTGGAGCTTGGAAGTGTATGACATGATGGCAAGGAGGAGGCTGGACATCCTATGTATCCAGGAGACAAGATGTAAGTACCGTGCAGCCACTTGGATTGGAATCCAGAGTCTACTACTCAGGAGGAGTGCAGGCTACAAATGGTGTGGGGATTGTGGTGAGGAAGATGCATCAAAAGGCAGTGAGGGATGTCATTAGAATTAGTAACAGACTCATGGAAATCAGATGCCAGTATAATAAATGGGCAGTATACATAATCTCAGCCTATGCCTCGCAAGAGGGTTGTGATAGACAGGAAAGGAGTGCATTCAGACAGCAGTCACAGGACCTACTAGATGAAGCAGGGCAACATCATTTGGTAATGGGTGACCTGAATGCACAAATCTGGACAGATAGAACAGGGTATGCGGTCTGCCTGGGTCCATATGGGTGGGACAAAAAAATACAGAAGAGCCCATTCTAGACTTCTGTCTAGCAAACGGCTTGTTAATAGCCAAAACATGGTTCAGAAAGAGAGGCAATCACAAGATCACATACAACAGTGACCAACATGCAACTCAGGTAGACTTCCTCCTAGTAAAGCAAGAGTACTGGGGTAGAATCAGAGATTGCAAAATCATCCCCACTGAAACAGTCAATGCACAGCATAAATCACTGTTGCCGCAGTCAGCTGTAAGCAGTAGTCAGACAAGGCTCTAAAGGCAATAGAGGTTAAGCTGAAGACCTGGAATTTGACCAGAGAGAAAGCACAACAGTTCAAGGAATCACTCAGGGCTCTAGCACCTCAAGAAAAAGAGGAAATAGGTGGAGTTGAAGAGAAATGTCAGCACTTGAAATCAGCATGTGTGAGGACTTTAGAACAGATATGTGGCCAAGCCAAGTATGAAAATAAGGTACATAAAGAAAGTTGGTGGTAGAATGCAGAAGTCCAGGAAGTCATTAAAAGAAAGAAGGAGTACAGAAAACAATGGAAGATAAAAAGTTTTGAACAGGGTAGGAAGGAATACTGGGTGGCTAACTGGGTGGCTAACAAATAGACTAAGAGAGGAGCTGCAATAGCAAAGAACAAGGCATCAGAGGCACTCTGCCAGCTTCAGGAAAGTGACCTGGTAGCTGACACAAAGAAACTCTATCAGGTTACAAGGTAAAGATATAAAGCTAAAGAAGATACCAGACACCCTTCATTAAGGATGCCAGCAACACCCTGCACACCAGTCCACAGGACATCAAAGGCAGATGAAAGGAATACTTCCGGCAGCTTCTGATCAAAGAAAATCACACAGAAGCTGTACTACTCCATATGCAAACTACAATGAGAGAATAGGAGGAGTAGCGCTTTCAATCACTTTTTAATACTGTGATCTTCATCAGAAACAAAAAAATACACAGCCCACCCTTCCTTTTATATTAAAATAATTAACTAAAACAGGAAATGACATATTAATTAATACTGAAATGATTAAATAATATTTTGTATATATATGTATAAACTGTTATATTAAAAACGTATATGTATAATCACCATATACTCATTCATAAATATAATGACATTGTTTTCTAATACTAAAATAGATTTTTCTGACCTATCTATACAATAAAAAACATTTTAAACTAATAACTTCATTTAAACCTGGGGCTCTATCTGCACCCAGTAACAGTTGCCAAAAGGCTTCTTTGCATTCTAATATGTTGTTTAAATCACCAGCAAATAATGCTTTTTCTACATTGTCCAGAATAAAAAAATCAAACTTCTTAAATTCATTACATATCATAGCATGCCTTGATAGTACATTCATTCTATCCTTCTTCTTTATTGCCAAACAATGCTCATATATCCTACTTTTAAAACATCTTTTAGTTTTGCCAATATAATAATTTCCACATGTTGAACAAGTATCCACATATACTACATACTCGCTATTACAATTGTAGTATTTTTTAGCCCAAAATGTTTCTTTGGAATGTCCTATTGTTACACAGGATGAATTACTGATGAACCTATACTGTTTACAATTATTACAGCTGAACGTACCTTTTTTGTTAGTACATGGACGAATGGAACTACCCTTCTTCTCTTTTCCTGATTCCAACATATACTTAATATTAATTTTTTTTTGTAGGTGAATCTAGGTACCAATTCCAATATATCCACTAACTCTTTGTTATTGAATTTGTCCACCTATTCCATGGCAGAAAATGGTGACAGTAATGTGCAGACTCAAAATTTCAAAGACGAACTGTTAGAAACTATTGTCACGATAGTGAAAGACTGTTTTCAAGATTTAACAGCTAAACAAAGCAATGAGCAAAAAGCGGCCACTGTACACACTGGAAATGATGTTGTTTCATGTAAAGACGTAGGTGGTGGGGAAGCCGGCAGTTCAGTAAATTCCATTACTCCTGAAGGTCCAAATGAGCAAGACACTTTACGGGGGAGTATTGCTGAAGCTAATATTTGGAATTACATTTGTAAAGAGAGTGCAAATCCTTTCGCAAACATGGCAGATGCAACTAAAAACGAAAAAGTGAGTAATTCAATCAATGACAGTTTACAATGTAAAAAAAAGTATATATGACATGGAGAGGTTAGTGTTTAGACACGTAACCTTAAATCTTGAAATTCAATACTTAAAATAATGTATTGTGCATAAAGTGGTACCACAGGGCTTGAGAACAGCCAAATTTCCCAATTGTGTTACACAGGGAGACAATTTAAGTCAAACTTTAATCAAACTGTATAATGAAACTGGCCTACAGATGATGCAGTTATTAATAGAGCACTACGAGAAAGAAATTGTTAAAGTCAAAGAAAACATAAAAAATTTGGATGAATTTATAAAAAAATCTGTTTCTTTTCCGAACTTTTTAACATTGTATAATGGGGTCGAAGCGAAGGCTGACCGACATAGGGCCACTATTATTCTTAGAAAACAGTCAAAACTTAGAAAGGACACATTGGCTTACAATAACAATCGGGCCTACATTATACAAGAAGTTTCTGAAGGAAGAGACGTAGGGGCCATAGTCGAGAACAACACACCAGCAACAAAGGGGTTTGAAAAAGAACCTGATTTAACCAACATTGTGGTCACTAATGAAAATAAAGTGGGAACAACACCAAATAACAGCACAATTCCCACTACAGTTGTTGCTGGCCCTTCTAAAGATCAAGTAAGAAACAACAAAGAAGGGAAAACAACCTACAGAGGCAATCACATTCACAGTAGACCAAGGTGGTGCTCCTTTTTTCAAGGAACAGGTGCAGAACAAACAGACTACCAAGTGGTACAATTCCACACAGACGAAGGGCAAAGGGAAGGGCAAGAACAGGAGGAAATGGTGAAGGAAAGGGAAGTCTGTAATTATGAAGTGGACATTTTAAATTTGTCAGACATTTCCCTTTCAAAAGATGCAGAAAAAGTTTTGAAAAAAGGTTTCTCATTTATTCCTAAGAACAAAGTTAATATTGGAAAATTGTTGATTGATTTTAGGCTGTATCTAAGAAAATTGAATTTAAGTTATATTATGCATGATGTATTACAGTCTATTAGTACCAACATTAGTGAAACACCTATAAGATGTAGCACATTTAATCCCCCTTTACAGAGTACATTGCAAGCATTTCAGAATATTTGTGCAGGTGAATTTAGAAAAATCCACTCAACAAACAAAGAGAAAAATTTACCCTCGGAAGAGTATTCAGCTTTACAGTTGTTAAGCAATAACACTGGGATAAGAATAATGAAGGCGGATAAGGGTGGTAAAATAGTAATTATGAACACTAAAGATTATGAGAACACAATAGAATCTATGTTAAAGGAAGTAGGTACATACAAGAAAATAAAATAATGAACAAATAAATCAGAGTTATAAGAACATAGATGTCACACTTTTTGATATGTTCTGTCAAGGAGAGATAGATAGTGACAGCTATAATTTTTTATTGGTTGAACAGCCTAAAATGGCATCTTTCTTTGGCATTCCGAAAATTCAAAATAACGAAGGAATTCCACCCTTTATACCTATCATCTCAGCAAAACATTCTAAGACTGAGAATATTTCTATTTGGTTGGATGATATATTAAATCCAATAGTGCAACAACCTAAACACTATTTGAGAGATTCTTGGCATCTTTTAAAAATTCTGAGAGAATATGTAATAAAAGACAAACAAATTTTGTTTGGTACTTTGGATGTCAAGGATTTATATACTTCCATAAATCAGGAGAAAGGAATAGAGTGTCTCAGAGAATATTTAAGTAGAAATACAGAGTTCACTGGGGAAAAAAATCAACAATAATGGGGGCAAGAGTAGCTCCTGCTTTTGCCAATTTGGTTATGGCCAATTGGGAGTCAAAATTTCTTGAGTTACACCCTAGTTTCAACAAAGTAGAGATATACTACAGATATATAGATTATTTGTTCTTTTTGTGGTCAGGAAATCAATGTGAATTTGAAGACCTAGTTAGAGATCTGAATTCCACTACGACTTTTTTGCACTTTAAAATTGGTGGGTTTGGTAAAACTATTCATTTTTTGGATTTAAATTTAGGAATAAACCAAGAAAGAAGGGAATTCACGAGTAAAATTTATAGGAAACCTTACTTCGCCAATCAGTATTTACACAGACAGCTTGCATCCCCCCCATATAAAAAAGGGTGTCATCAAAGGGCAGATGATAAGGCTGAGTAGACTCACTTCAAACGATGATATATTTGAAAAAGAAGTGTCTATTTTAAGATCACTTTTTCAAAATAGGGGGTATGACTCAGACTGGGTTAGAAAAATAGAGAGTGAAGTTAAGTTATTAAGAAATAGTGTGGCCAAGCCCATTTTACATTCTAAGGATGTCATGATAGATACAGTGTATCAAAGTAGTTTGGGTGACTCAAGGAGACAGGTAAATGAATATAGAATTTCATTTCCTATACCAATAGTTAGTGAAATGTCGTGCATCAAAAATATAATAGAAAACAATTGGAGAATAATAATGGGTAACAAAGAGTTAGTGGATATATTGGGATTGGTACCTAGATTCACCTACAAAAAAAATTAATATTAAGTATATGTTGGAATCAGGAAAAGAGAAGGAGGGTAGTTCCATTCGTCCATGTACTAACAAAAAAGGTACGATCAGCTGTAATAATTGTAAACAGTGTAGGTTCATCAGTAATTCATCCTGTGTAACAATAGGACATTCCAAAGAAACATTTTGGGCTAAAAAATACTACAATTGTAACAGTGAGTATGTAGTTTATGTGGCTACTTGTTCAACATGTTAGAAATTATTATATTGGCAAAACTAAAAGATGTTTTAAACGTGGGATATATGAACATTGTTTGGCAATAAAGAAGAAGGATATAATGAATGTACTATCAAGGCATGCTATGATATGTAATGAATTTAAGAAGTTTGAATTTTTTATTCTGGACAATGTAGAAAAAGCATTATTTGCTGGTGATTTAAACACCATATTAGAATACAAAGAAGCCTTTTGGCAACTGTTACTGGGTGCAACTAGAGCCCCAGGTTTAAATGAAGTTATTAGTTTAAAATGTTTTTTATTGTATAGATAGGTCAGAAATATCTATTTTAGTATTAGAAAACAATGCCATTATATTTATGAATGAGTATATGGTGATTATACATACAAGTTTTTAATATAACAGTTTATACATATATATACAAAATGTTATTTAATCATTTCAATATCAATTAATAGATAATTTCCTGTTTTAGTTAATTGTTTTAATATAAAAGGAAGGGTGGGCTGTGTATTATTTTGTTTCTGAAGAAGATCTCAGTATTAAAAAGTGATTGAAAGCACTAGTTCTATGTGTCCAAATTTGGTTTATTTGATGAACTTTGGAGCTGGGTATTCTAAGTTTCAAATGTTTCTTTTTGGTTGTTCTATGTGTTTTTTGAGAATAGGAGGAACTTACCATAGAAGAAGTAAGAACAGCACTAGGAAAAATTAAGTCAGGGAAAGCAACAGGCTTAGATGAGGTCACAGCAGATATGATCAAGATGTTACATGAGATGGGGAGAAATGTCTCCTGAGGGTACTCATAGTAGTATGTAGAGAAAAGCATATACCGGATGACTGGAGCACAAACATACTAGTGCCAGTGTACAAGAAGAAAGGGACATTCACAACTGTGGGCTGTACAGAAGTATCCAACTCCTGTCACATTGAATGAAAGTTCTAGAGATGGTGATTGATAAATGAATATACAGATTAGTAGAAAGTAAGATGGGAGGTGAGCAGTTTGGATTCAGATCAGGATGCAGTACAACTGACCTAATGCTTTTCATACTGGTGATGATCTGCATTAGCAAACAGGTCAGAGGGGAAGGATTAACAAAGTTGCTAAATGCAGACAATGTGGCATTATATGCAGACTCTGGGCAAGAACTTCAACAAAGGATAGTGGAATGCAATGCAAAACTGAAACCACATGGGATGAAACTGAATATGATAAGACAGTTGTAATGGCAGCAAATGGGGAAAATCCGAAGAAGCTGAGAATTGAGATAGAAGGGAAAAATGTGGAACAGGCTAACAGCTTCAAGTGTCTGGGAGGGGTTTGAGGAGAAGGGAAGTCTGCATGAAGAGGTCAAAGCTAGAATCACTGTGGCCTCAGCCAAATGGCATAGGGTGTCAGGTGTAGTGTATGACAGAAGAAAGCAAAGAAGCTGAAAAGTAAGGTGTACAAAACAGTGATGTGATCAGTAGTACTATATGGTACAGACACCTGGCCAGTAAAGGCAGAGCAATTCAGAAAGCTAAGCATAATGGAGATGAAGTGCATCAGCTAGGTGGTAAAATGCACACTGTGGGACAAATGAAGAAAAAAGGCCATAAGAGCAGGAGCCAAAATAGCTCTAATTGCAGGAAGAGAGCAGATTAAGGAAGTTTGGGCATAACTGCAGAAAAGCAGCATATGGTGTGGTGTAGAAAATTTGGACAGACAGGGAGAAGGCAAGAGGAAATGAGGGCATCCAGAAAGGAACTGGATGGATTGTGTCAGAGAAGACTTGCGACAGTTATACATGAGTGTTGAAGAATATAGGAGAGTAGCATTGAACAGTGAGAGATGGCAGCAGTTGACACAATACCCCAACCCCATTTAGAAAATGGGAAAAGGGGGTTGATGATGATGATGATTGTTTTATGGTCAGATCTAACATGGGATAAAGATATGCAAGGGATGGTGCAAGATTTCCCCTGAGTTAGTAAGGACAAAATCCAAGATTATGTTCTCCCTATTTGGTACCCTGACTAATTGTTCATAGGTTTAAAAGTAAGTACTAGGCAAACTGCTTGCAGGCCATTACAAGCATAGCCAAAAAAACATATTCAAAAGTTCTCACTAGCTTCAAGGAGAGCAAGACAATATAGACCAAAGGAGAATTTGAGGCTAACCTTCCAATTATCTCAGATTACTTTGAAGGTGGCAAGGGTGCTACCTTTCTTTGCATGTAGTGGCAGTTTGTTCCAGACCTGAGGGATATATTGGGATATGAATATTCCATGCTAATGTGCCTTATTTATCTGCTGATGAAGGTTTAGTTCATTTTATAAAGTAGTTGATGTACCATTAGTTCTTTAAAGGAATAGATGTTCAAATAGGGTTTGATCTTTCATGACTCAAAAGGCTAGACATAGATCTCCATAGAGGAGTCTTTAAAGAGACAAAGCACAGAGAAAAAGGTTGCAAGCCTTTCCTGATAACTAAGATTTTTGAGGCCACAGATCTTTTTTTGTTATGAATCTCTGAGGTCTCTTAAGTTGTGTAATATGTTTAGGACAAAATATATGCCAAAAGGTGCATTATACTCAATAATGAGTCTGATAAGACATGAGTAAAGGGAAATCATGACTTATTTGTATCTAGTGGAGATGCCTTTAGAAATGAGATGAGTCAGATAAAAGGTTTTCCAAACTACTGTGGAAACATGATGGTCAAATTATAAGGAATTATCCACAAGAGTGCCTAGATTCCTTACAACAGTGTCTAAGTGTTCATATTACGTTATCGAAAAATAATGTAATCAAACCATCAAAACTTCGAAATGACAGCATTTTGAAGCTTGTATTGTGGGGGGGCTGTGCCCCTCACTAAATATATATTCCAACTCCGAGATCGCACTACAGTGAGGAAAGGTCAAATATTTCAATCCTCACTGTACTGCGATCCCACAATGCGATCTTCAAAATGCAGCCATTTTGAAGTTTTGATGGTTCGATTACATTATCTTTCGATAACGTAATAGGAACCCGTGTCTAATTGGTGGGTGCATCACCTAAGTGGTAAGTGAAGCTGTTTTCTTTATCAAAATTAAGTATGCTGCATTATTTTAAATTTAATTTGAGACCATTGTCTTTGTGTGGATTGTTAACATTGTCTAACCCATTTCTGAGGAATTGTGAGTCAAATGAAAATTTAATAATGACACCAAATATTCAGTCATCTGGAAACTTTGTTAATCATAGGCCAGGAGTGCTGGCCTGAATGTCTGAAAAATAGATGCCAAATATGAAATGGATCAAAAACTGAGTCCAGTGGTACAGCACTGGTAAATGTTTTGCCTTTAGAAGTTGCACTTGCAACTGTAACATGTGGGTTCTGTCAGACAACCAGCTATCTGTCCATCATACAATATTTACAGTCAGATTTAGAAGTCTATAAATCAGGCCTGTATGGAGAATAGTGTCAAAGGTCTTGGCCAGTTCTAGATATGCTGCATGCACTGCATAACCACTAGCAGCCTCTTTGCTCAACTTTTCAAAAAAAAAATACTGAAGTTAAAGAGTCAGGGCCTTCTTTTGACAAAGATGAATTGAGTTCTGAGATTTTCAATATTCAGATTAATGAGTTTTGAGATAATGCACTCCATAGCTTTACATATGAGGCTAGTGAAACTAATAAGTCAAGTTTCCAAGGTCCATGCTTAGGCCACTCTTGTATAATTTCATTACAATGCCTGTTTTAAGGAAATGTAATCACTGGAGAGGCTTAGATTAAAGTTATTAAGTAGGGGAGTTCAGAAATGCATTAAGCAATTTATTTATCTTGTTATATATATTATTCATATGGGTGTCCCACCACAGGGTTTTGTTTTTAAATTTCTCAGTATATTTGGTGCAGATAGGGTCTGCCTTATCAATACAACTATTTAAGTGGAAGTAGAAGTCAGAGACCCATGTAGCAGCTTTAACAACTGAATCATTCATAGGAGGATCACAACAGAATTTATTTAAGTCATCAAGTAACTGAAGAAGGTTTGATTTTGAGAAGTGTCTAAACACAGAGGTATTTACAAGGGAAGCACTACCGGTTTTAAAGGAAAAGGACACTAAATTCTGATCTGATTTAATAAGGTGTGATGATATATTTGGAGCTGTGCAAGAATTGGCCATGTTTAGAGAACTAGATCAAGGATATTAGGGCTCAAAGTACGATTGCTAATTATTTGTGAAACAGAATTAGCATTTAGACTGTCAAGGAAGCACCAGGCATGTTGTCCATCAGCAGTGTAGGACAGTCGGTTAATTGATGGACAGCTGAAATCTCCAGGTAGGAAGGTCTTGGGTTTACTGGAAATTTCAGCTAATGTGTTAAGACAACGATCATGCTTCAAATGTTCTAGAACTGGCTATGAAGTGGTAACTAGTCTATTTTATGGTGTTCTGGACTTCTAGGAGTTCAAATGTGATGTCCCAGGAATCTGTTGTGAGTTGATGATATAACTGACAAATACTGATGCATCCCCAAAACTGCCAGTAGGTCTGACGATGTGGTAAGAATTATATAATGGAAAAGAGAGAGTGCTTTCATTGCTCTGAATCCATGTTTCTGTAACTACTCATATATGAATGTGTTCAAGTTGCAGGAGAACCTTGAGTTGGTCCATTTTTAATTTGTAGTTTTGTTTTTGTTAAAACTTCTGGCACTGAATAGAGCCACACTAATTTGTTACAAACTAAAATTTACTAGGATCCAGGGCATTTGTGTTAACAAAGTCTAGAATCTCTTTCCTTGTGCACAAGTTCATAGGTTCATAGGTTCATACTAGGCTATCTGCCCTAGGGCATTTATAAGCCTAGCCAGAGTGTGTTTGGCTTTCGCCACCCATTTTAAAATAATTTTGCTATGCCCTTTTTCGAGGTAAGTATACTGTGCTCTGTCTAACAGTGACAAAGAAGTGATACCTGGGGTAAACCTACGATCTCCCATCCACTGATCAAGATTCCTCTTGAAGAGAGTCAATGAGGGACTCTGCCTAACATGGACTGGGATTTTAATCCAGAGCGAAGGGAGCATCTGGGTTATGAATCTTTCCCTCCAGCATGTCCTATTTATTTCAGTGCTGAGGTTCAAGTCTCTCGAGCACGTAGCTCGATGGGATTTGGATTTTCTGAGGTGCAGCATGTCCATTAATTCTGGGTTGGACATGGCTTTATACGTCAGGCACAGATCGCCTCTGAGCAGGCGGTATGCCACTGAGTAGAGCTGGAGTTTCTTTAACCAGGCAGCACATGGCATCTGTTTGAGCCCTTTGATCCTCTTGGTGAGGTACTTTTGGGGTCTTTCCAGTTGCTGCAGGTGTCTGGTAAGGTACATCCCAAAAGGGGTATTGTACTAAATTATGGGCCTGATGAGGGATGAGTAAAGAGGCACGATGACCACCCCTGATCTAGATGTGAATCCATTCATGATGAGGTGGGCTATATAAAATGTTTTTCTAACCACTTTGGCCACGTGGTTGTCAAATGAGAGATTGCTATCAACTTGGGTCCCCAGGTCCCTAATTACTTCTTCTGTACTTAATGGATTACCACGTATGTGGTAATTTGTGGGCACTTTGTTTTTGCCAAAGGGGGTGACTATACACTTTTTGGCGTTTAGCTTGAGGCCATGGCTCTGGCACCAGTTGTCTGTTTCTATGAGGCCCTTTTGGGGGATGCTTGTGTCGGCTGGAGTGTCGATTATGGTGCCCAGTTTGCAGTCATCTGCAAACTTGGTTAGCCACAGTCCTTCCATGTTGGCCTGTACCTCTGAGAAATATATACCGAACAAGAGAGGTCCCAGGACTGAGCCTTGTGGGATGCCACTTGTAACTGGTTTGGAGTCTGACATGGTTCCAGAAGTTCTAACCATGTGGGTTCTATCCTGGAGCCAGTTTGCAACCCATCTAGTGACATAAGGGTTTATATTTAAGCTGGTGAGCTTATCTATAATGCCCGAGTGTGGTATTGTATCGAAGGCTTTTGCAAGGTCCAGGTAGGCTGTGTGGACCACCTTCCCCTCGTCAATGGCCTTAGTGACTGTTTCAAAGAAATCAACCAGGTTTAAGAGGCAGGATCTGCCCTTAACAAAGCTAAACTGGGTAGGATCCAGTGTCTGTAGGTCCCCAATATCTTTATTTATGAGGCCCATGATGATCCTTTCCATAGCTTTGCAGACCAAGCTAGTCAGGCTTATGGGGCGATAGTTTCCAGGATCCATTGAGGCACCACCTTTGTGGAGAGGGACCACTGTTGCTGTATGCCACTCTTAGGGTACATATCCTGTAGTAAGTCTGAGATTGAACAGTAGTTTTATGTTTGGGTTTAGCTCTTCTTGGAGTTCATGTAGGACACAGCCCGGGACACCATCTGGTCCCATTGATGCTGTGTTTTTTGCTTTGGAGAGGGCAGCTCTTACCTGAGCATCTGAGATGTCAGGGGTGCAGCACTCTGCTGGGATAGATATTTGCCCTTTTTGTGGGGAGGGGGGGGTTTGCGCTGAACCTGTCAGCTAGGATGTTGGCAATGTCTGTGGGTTTGGTGTATTTTTTGTCATTTTGGACTAATTCTGAGCATATCTAGGAATTCCCACCCAGGTACCTACCATAACTAAAGAAAGCCTTGTGATTATCCTTAGTATCCTGTGCAATTTTTCTCTTAAAGCTGGCCTTAGATGATTTTATGAGTGCCCGTAGTTTTTTGCTAATACTGATTCAGAGATGCCTTCCCTTTTTGGGATTTTGTTCTATCATGTAGTAGCTTCCTCCTTCTATTGTATAGTTTGTTTATGGCTGGGGTCCACCAGACAGGATGTCTGCCTTTGGAGGATTGGGACTTGGTTTTATTTGGGATTGCATGATCCATGCATTCCTGACGGTGTTCATAGAATGCATTTATAAAGGATTCTGCGGTCTGGGCCGTATTTTCCACAGGCCCGGGGGCTTTGAAGGATTCCACCTCAGTTTTGAGGAGTGTGAAATTTGCATTAGAGAAGTTTTTTTCAGGGCAGGGGGTGGAGTCGGGATGAGAATATCCAGTGAGATTAGTTTATGGTCTGATCTTACCAATGAGGGATACACTTCTGGTCTGGAGCATAGAGCCCCCATGTTGGTGATGATCAGGTCCAGTATGTTTTCCCCTCTTGTGGGAGTGGTAACAAGTTGTTCCATAGCATTTGAGTTTATAAATTCTAGGAACCTTTGGGCTAGGGTGTTGGAGCTAGAGTAATGCTCCCAGTCTAGGTTTGGGTAGTTGAAGTCACCCAATATAATGGTGTTTGGAGAGACCTTCATATTTTCCAGTGTTCTCAGGAAGGCCGAGTGATGTACAGGTTTCCCAATCTCTGGTTGGATAGTATAGATAATCTAGGAAAATGGTACAGGGTTTTCCTGCAGATAGGCATTGTGACTTTCTTGGGTCATACATGGAGTTGTATAGCTAACTAATATATGGTATGGGACCATTCTGATGGTTATTTGGATAGGGAGAAGCTCTAGTGGATCCTGCTGCTTTATCAGCCTTGACCTGAATCTCTTCAGAATGAAGGCTGAAACAACTCCACCTTTTTTCCCTCTTGAGACGTAGCAGGTATAAAAGTGTAGAAGGCATTATAGCTCTGCACAGCCAGATGGCTCTCAGCCATTTTAAACAACGCCTCAGTCACTACACAAACATCTATGTCTTCCAGGGTGAGATAAGCTTGTAGGCAGTGGAATTCCTTGTTTTGGCTTATAACATTGACCGGTTACACCTTCATATTTTCCTTTGCTTGCTTTATTATGCTGGTAGCTTTATCAGACTGGCATTGTCTAAAAAAGCTCTATGAGGTTGACAGTGTCTTTACTAATACTTGAAACCCTAAGAGGAGAGAGGCAGGCATCCCGGATTCCCTGGCAAAGCAGAGTAGTCTGTCAATCATATCCTCCCAGGCTGACAAATATCGAACCCCATTCAAATGACATCAAAAACTTAATCAATTATTGAAATAAATTATTTTTCTCATATTGTGGCATACTCCTTCAAGAAGGTAGAATGCTGCTCAGTGCTAGACTCATGCCTACCTAAAACACAGCTTACAATAGCCATCATGTCTCTCTTCATATAGTTTAGGCAGGTACATCTCAAGTCTTTGACATCCACACATACTATAAAAGAGTCGTACTAGTAATTGTTCAAGGATTTGAGTGCATGTGTGATCTGTTGGATTCAAGCACCAGACACGCAACTAACCATCAATCTTTCTTGCTTAGCCTGGGAAGAGGTACAACTGTATGTATTACAGTGGAGTCAGCTATAACTACAGTGTTTGTTTAGTAGATGCCTGCCTTATGGGCTCAGCATCTGTGACTTTGGAACTCATTGTGTTACATGAGGAGGTAGGCTTAACTTTCTGAATCTGCTTTGTGCCTATGTTGCATCTTGGAGGTCATTGAGGTTAGACAAGTTAATCATCAGAACCTCAGCATATGGTGGATTATATGTATTGTGATGGCATTGGTGAGTTGTGGTGTGGTATACTACTGACGATTTTGATGTCTGAGTTTACTGAGTGTGATATTTTTGCCTCCAAGAACATTATAAATGTACATCTCTTACACACTGTGTTATGTTGTTTGAGGAAAATATGATTGTGTGTAATCATGAAACAATTCTTACATTGTGTAAAGATATCTAAAGTGCCCAAAATCAGGCAAGCTACAGAAGTTAACAAATGGATTAAAATGAAGATGCAGCCAGACAGATAAAGGGAAACTGAATTCTTTATTACTCACACAAAAGATTTAACACTTTCATCTGGTGTATAACAAAGAAACTTCATCAAAACTAAGCAACAGTAAATCACATCTGATTTAAATAACCCTCTTGAAAAAAAATCACATTTTATCAAAAAAAACAATAAAAAAAACATTCTCCAACCACTCTATACATATGGCTAAGCCTAATGTTAAAACTATACTTAAAGTGATACACTCATACAAAATGTTCTTACTCAAACCAGGTAAGAAAGCAATTTTAAAATGCTAGCAATATACAAACTGTCATTTAAACCTGGATTTTTTAAAGCATTAAGCTTAATTTGCCATCTTAATTCATGATATTCAACAATACCTTCCCATGGGCCACCTCTAGCATTAATTATTACCATATCCTAAACATAAAAATAAAAATTA
The DNA here is from genome assembly GCF_019279795.1 of Protopterus annectens. Classification (NCBI taxonomy): domain Eukaryota; kingdom Metazoa; phylum Chordata; order Ceratodontiformes; family Protopteridae; genus Protopterus; species Protopterus annectens. Next base: position 1,552,738,558 of record NC_056733.1, read on the forward strand.
TGAGAAGAATATTGTATAATATGTTTATACAAAGCATGATTTACATTTTTCTTGTTTATGTCTAAATTATATGCTTATATTCTGTCTCTCAAGTGTCTGTTTTTCCTACATAAAAACATTTACAATGTTTACATAAGGCAGCATAAATAACGCCCACTGAATTACACCTGACATGATACTAAGAAATTATTTTGCTTGCATTAATAACAGAATCACTCTCCAAAATGGACTTACATTGTGGGCAAAACCCACATTTAAATTTTCCACTTTTTAATTAGTTTTATACACCCGTTCATTCACAGCATGGTTAAAAAATTGCTTGAAAGGCTTAGCTTTTCTGTAAACCACTACAGGAGCTTCCCCCAAAACTTCACACATATTATCAAAACACAACAAAAAAACCCCCAGTTTTTCTTAAGAATATAAGTAATTTCACGATAATAACTGTTAAACTCAATAATAAATGCCTGGGAATAATCTTTATGTGGTCATTGACTCAAACTGGCATTAGCACAACTAGTAATGCTTCTTAGTAGTGATCTAGAATTGGCACTGTTTCTTTTTCTAGTAACTTCTTCAAATACTTCATTAATAATGTTATAGGGGTAACCTCTAATCTTAAATATCTGAGTTAAATTATGGGCTTCCATCAAAGGCTTAACTTACAGCCTTCCATCAAATATGTGCCATATTTAGATAGTGTTCGAGCAAGTCTTACATATTGATATTTTACTATTGTTTTTTTCTGATGTTGGGGATTGCAACTGGAATAATGAAGGGAAATGTTTGAGTATGTGCACTTCCTGTAGATGGTGCTAACAAACCTTTCATGGGTATTATCTTTACTAATCAAAACATCAAAATAGCTGATCTCTCTAGCATTATGCATTTTAGTAAACTGTAAAAAATATGTAGTCATGTTTAAATAAAATATAAATTCCTCAATCTCCCTGTCAGTTCCTTTCCAAATCCAAATCATATCATCCAAAAAGCGGATGTAAAAGGACCAGGGAGGGGGAGTAAATGCATTGAATAAGTATTTCATTCCCCATTGTAAAAGTATAATATTGGCAAAGGTGGAGGCACAAGATGCCGCCATAGCCACCCCCATCTAAGGGATTTAGGCAGGTACATCTCAATCATTGACATCCACACATACTATAAAATAGTCTACTAGTAATTGTTGCTCAAGGAATTGAGTGCATGTGTGATCTGTTGGATCATGGCACTAAACAAGCAACTAACCATCACTCTTTCTTGCTCAGCCTTGGAAAAAGTACATCTCTATGTATTACAGTGGAGTCACCAATAACTAAACTGTTTGGTTGGTAGATGCCTGCCTTATGGCCTTAGCATCTCTGACTTTGGAGCACATTGTGTTAAGTGAGGAGGTAGGCTTAACTTGCTGAGTGTGCTTTGTGCTTACATTGTATTTTAGAGGTCAGTGAGATTAGCCGAGTTAGTCATTAGAACCTCAGCATATAGGGGATTATGTGTATTGTGATGGCACTGGTGAATTGTGGTGTGCTATACTGCTGACAGTTTTGGTGTCTGACATTACTGAGTATGAAATGTTTGCCTCCAAGGACATTATAAATGTGCATCTCTTACACACTGTGTTATGTTGTTTGAGGAAAAGATGATTGTCAGTTAGCATGAGATAATTCTTACATTGTCTAAAGATATCCAAAGTATCCATTACAATCAGCCAAGCTTCAGAAGTTATGGGAATATGCTGTACCACAATTTAACAGGGGTGACTCAGGGGAGTGGGGGGTGACAATAACTGATTCGAGTTTGGTTTGTTTATAACACTGTTTGGGTGGACATACTACTAAAGCTTTTGAAAAAAGCCTGGTTATTTGGTTAGAGGTGTACTGCAACTCAAAGCATGTTTATTTGCACTTGACACAGGTTATTTGAGCCTCAGACCTGTATCTGGAAGGTTGTATGCATTTTGTAGGTCTCTTATAGGGAAAAAAATTGTGCAGTGTACCCACTATAGATTGTGTCCAACAGTGGTGTTATCCTGAGCACAGCTCAGTGCAGATTTTTTCTTTCATTTTAGATAAAAAGCTGACTTTATACAGTTCAGGGCTTTTCATATTTCACAGACTCTTGAATAAAACTACTTGGGTAGCTGTAGCTCTGTTCTGGTTATAACCGACTAGCTAGAGAGGGGTACAATCAAATAAAGCCAAAAATAGAGCTTTGTGACTTCAGAACCTGTGTAAGGTTCATGTAAGATGGCTATGAATTATGAATAGATGTCATATTTCAATGCATGCATTAATATTTCCAACAAGCGTAGCCTAACAAATAAAAGTATAACATCAGAGGAATCCTTATATGATGTTGAAGAAAATCTGAAAGGCAGTTAGTGTAGAAGACAAAGGCTTTGAGTTGTTAATGAGCTCTCAGCAATCATAAATCTGATTCCATCCACCTGCATTTTCCTGCATGAGATTCTAAGAAGGTGACTTAACAAGATTACTCCTGGAAATGGGCAATTGTCCAACGGGTTTAGGGAGCTAACAAAAATACAGTTAAAAAATGTCATTAATAGTTGTGCTGTTAATTGTACTAGTACTAAGTATTAATTACAAAATATCCATTATTTTCACTTCTCTGAAAATACTTGTGTAAACAAGCACTCAGAAAGTCATTTCTTGATGTCTTGTTAAAAGTCATCCAAGAGATGGATTAACATTCTGTGCTTGTGCAGAAGCTAACATGATTGTCCATGTTAGTACAACAAGCAGCATTGCTAATCAGTTATGCAGGAAGCCAAGACACATAGCATGACAAGGAGTGTAATATCGAGTTCACAGCATTCATGGACACATTGTGGTAAGTTAATGCAGGAACATATATGCGTGCACGTTGTAAACAAAACAATGAGCACAGCACATGTGCAATTCAAAAGTGAGTACGCACACACTCTACAACATCAGATTGGTAAATTGTGAATACATGAGTAAGGGAAAGCCTAGAAGCAAATGGATAATGAAGGATGATATTTTTGCACAGTGCATTGTGTGAATTCACAAACATGTTGAACATTATTTGGAATGTCATTCTCATTAACAAAGGGTCATTAAATGTTCAGGAGGGATAGTGTTGTAAGAAAATAAAAGGAATGTAAGAGTTTTTAAACTCCACACAGAAACATCTCTCAGCTTGTCATTAAACATTTACTGTGATCAAACTCTTGCCAGAAAACATTCATATGGAGGAAGTTAATTAGCAAATATGTGTGAATGAGTATGGCCATGGTTAAAAGTGAGTACAAGAATACCTATGATAGGGTCATATCCAAGGGGAATTAATAACAACACATTTGTGCATTGTGTCAGTTTAGTCAAGCAACAATTATTCCATACGCTGCTTTGATATATATATATATATATATATATATATATATATATATATATATATATATATATATATATATATAAGAAGGTGCTGGAAAGCCTTTCAACCTAAGTCACAACCGCATATCATGTATTATCTAATGTTGACGCAAACCATTTTTACAACAATAATGAGAAAATACACATCTGAAGAGTGCAATGTGACAAAATTATTGAAAAAAAACTACTGAGTTAACCATTGTGCAACAGACAACAGTAATTGCTGAATCACAACACTCAACATACCTCACTGGCAGTTGCAATATCACATCAGTGAACAGTGGAAGCTGCAAGAGTTGAGGTAATCAATTTGTTGACAGCCATAAAACACTGTTGTTATCCTCTGCTCTTTATCAGAGCCATGCAGTGCAGCCAAAGATTTATTCCCTGAGTTTTTGCCCAGTGACAAGAAATAAAAAACATTGATTACTCATGCAGCTTTGTCCTAACAGTCAGGCAATGAACATGCAAAACAGAAATCATTAAACTGGGCATGCTTACAAGGAAGTACAGCACTTAGGGAATGAAAATCATAGGCCCATCAAATAAACAATAAAATATCTCACATTGGGTCTATGTCAGAAGCTCGAGTTTTCAGAAACTCAAAATTCATATTGCCAAGACGATCTGATTGAGTTTCAGAAAACTCAAACTTCAAAAAACAACAAAAATCGACCTTCTTTATATGTTTTTGCAGGGGGGCTGCCCCCCCCCCTGCAACACCACACCCCCTGCATATTATGAATACCAACTCTGGCACTGCACTACAGTGGGGAAAAGGGTAAATTCCCTGATCTTCACTGTACAGCAATTTTCATTCAAAAGCTTTGAGTTTCCGGAAACTTGATCTTATTGTCTCGACAATATGAATTTTAAATTTCTGAAAACACAAGCTTCTTAAGGACACTTCTCATCACATCTGTTAAGAAAGCCATTCTAGCCTGTCATCAATGTCCTCTTTTTTATGTTTTTCTTTGTTTTGCATGCTCATATAAGATAGACAATGAAGGACGTGAGTACATGCCCTTGTAAAGCACAGTGTGTAGACATAAACAGTAGCTGCTAATACCACAGAAGAACTCACCTCACAACACAGCTGTCACAATGCACAAAGTCCAAGATGTAACCTGAGCATTGTGTTTGAATGCATATGGTCTCCCTTAAAATGGTGTCCATTGCCTGGGAGATCAGAAATCAGCACCTGTGAAAGCATTACTTATTAACAGAACTGTATACATCACATTCTTATCTCTTACGACTTGATTTTTAATACAGTAATTTAATAAACACAGGACCAAATAAGAACACCTACCTACCTAAAACAACATTTTCTAGATCTGTGCACTAACTGGTGATGTCAAAAATGAAGTCAGACAGTACAAATTTGAAAGGAAAACATGAGAATTGTGTTAAAACACATATGGCCACCTCAAAAGACAGTACAACCCTTGCGAGAATAAAACCCTTTCTCTGTGTAAATGTGAGCCCTGAGAAAATTTTCGCAACAATTATATCTGTTAAGTAAGACAGTACTGTCTGTTACAAAATCCTTTTCTGATACACATATACTGGGTACAGACTGTAGGATTTGAATACCTGCCTCACTCAGTTTTTATTCAGTAGGCTCTTGCACTAACTGTTGCTATCACAGAAGAAATAATTTGAAACTTTTGAGAAAGAGCACAGTTGAATTGTCAAGTTAAGCTTATGTCAAAATGCATATGTGATCTTTTAAAAGGGAGTACAACACTTGGGGGGGTAAAAACCATCCACCTGTGTAAATGTTAATGCTAAGTTTAAGTATATACATCATATTCATTTAATAACCCAGTCCTGCATGTCACAGGGTGCGTTTGTATACACACCTTGCTGGATTTGAACTCCTGGCTACTTCACTTTATATTTTTTAGTCCTTGGTATTATTTGCTGATTTCACAGAGGAAATCATAGCAGACATGTGAGAAAGCACACAGCTGAAGTATCAAGTTAAATAGATTGTTGGAATGCATATGCCCTCCCTTAAAAGGGAGTACATCACATGGGGATAAAACTCCTTTACCTGTGTAAATGTTAGCACACAATCAAATTTACACTTCACATCCATCAAATAAGCCAGTTCAGTCTGTTTTATGTTGCTTTTGTACACACACCCTGCTGAACTGAACTCCTTTCTACCTCATTTTACATTTTCTAGGTCATGTACTAATTGCTGATGCCACTGAGGAAGTCATATCAGAGTTGTATGAGAGCACACAGTCGAAGGGAGCATGACACATGTATGGGTGAATAAGCACTGTGATTTGTGAAACTGACATCATTGAGGATCACAATTCTCAACATACTGTATTGATAATTAAATCATCTTCTCATAATTATATAAAAGCCTGGGACCAGTTATGTGTATAATAATGGCCATCTACTCATAGTCTTACCAATATTGTTTTCTGTTGTACAGCAAGACTAAGCATATCAGAGCAATGAGCACCATATGAATGCAGACAAAAACAAATTCTCATCATTTCTTTCTTTCTTTTTTTTAACAGAGAGTAATGTTGGAGAAGGTATTTCAGAATGATGATGGACATAAGAGGGGAGGGAACACAATGACTGTGTTTGGGTATCAGACATCCCAGTCTAGCATGAATACAGTAGGAATCTAATCCTCTCCTGCTATAGATACCTGTGGCTGTGCTAGATACGGCAGTGATGTGGCAGTTTGCTGCATGATAATTTCCACATAGCCAATGAAAGCAACAAGGCCCCTCTCCATAAACTATTCCACTAGCCCTGTCAGCTCTTGTAGGGTGACATAATCGCTACCTTCACTGTACCAGCCTCAGGGACATGTGTGGTGCATGTAATACAGGTGGTGCAGAGGCAATGGTGAAAGATTGTGACCCAGAAGTGCTGGGTGCGTCTGCTGCTGATGGTATTGATTCCTCAGCCAGCTGTGAAGGAATGGTGGCCTGTGCCACTCTAGCTGGTCTAGCTCTCTGTACTGAAATTCATTATGCATGATTGATTTATTCAAATACTCTACACAATGTTCCTTTTTTGCAGTAATAATTTGAGGCAAAGATGGCTTTTATATGGAATGATTTCTCATTGCATAGATTGGTTTAATATCTTTTATGCTAACAGACACATGCCAAAGCGAAGCTTGCTGATAGCAAAGTCTTGGTACATGCATAAGTATTTGTTGAGTTTTTGCCATATGATGAGAAGTGCCATTTCTCTATAGTCATTTCTATGTGCTGACAGTGCTTTATGCCAACTGTTGAGCAAAGAATTAAAATGGCAGTTGTTGTTCTTTAAATAGACATCGTTATTTTTAATGAGAGGACAAATACTGAGTGAAAAGACATACAGAGTGTACAGGAAGGTATGTCTTCCCAAGCATATTACAGGACGATTTACACTTGATCATTTTTACAGATATGCACATGGTATTGCACATGTACTTTTTTTCCACAGCATGCACATATTATTATTATTATTATTATTATTATTATTATTATTATTATTATTATTATTATTATTATTATTGTTGTTGTTGTTGTTGCTGTGCTGTTGTTGATGTTGTTATTATTATTATTATTATTATTATTATTATTATTATTATTATTATTATTATTATTAGTGAGGTGAGCATATGCTGCAATGATACAATTATAAATTGCAAATGTGTGCAGAAGATGTAGGGTACATTAAAATGTAACAAAGAAATGACCACATGTATTATGTCACATGAAAGTACAACATCCATTACATGGATTCAAATCCTGCACCTATCATACTGTCATTCAGGATATACATCATTAACTGATGGAGCCATTCAGGCAGCCACAGATAAGTTACTTATTTGCATTTAGTTGGAAATGTTTATTCCCTACAGGGCACTGATGACAAACAGCAATGCATACTCCTAGATGTCAAGCAAAGGATGAAGTGAAAAAATATCGATAAAGTTCAGTGTAATGATTTCTCAACTTTGTGGGTTTCTACAAGTAAAACATTAACAGTAATTACCCTTATTTCACATAGATAATACACTGACATGATTTTGAACACTGTACCTTTGGCTTTATAATGGAACACTGACATCAGGAACATGTTGTGTTACATGATCATTTTAATAAAAAAAAAATCAGAAAGTCAAGCATGTGCTGAGTATTGTACTTATGAAATGTACAGTTATAACTCCCCATACACATGGAATCAGATGGTTGTTATTTTTCTTTACACAATACAATTTTGTGACTGGGATCATTGAAAATGTGAGGAAGATAAATATGTGTGAGGGTAGAAACAACTGTCTGCAAGACAGTTACTGATGACAGTTGCTCATTAATTAATTTTTCTACCCTTTGTTCAAGGAATGTCTTAAAGGTTTGCATAAATATAAACAAAATTGTCTTTACTATGTATATCTAAATTATATATATATATATATATATATATACATATATTATATACACACACACACACACACACACACACACACATAGATATATATATATATATATATATATATATATATATATATATATATATATATATATGTATATTCTGTACGTTTTTCAGCCACATTGTTAACAATTTCTATCCTGTGCCTGAGATGGGTGCACAGCCAACTCACATAATTTGTAAAATATAATGGTCAAATATGGGCATCGATGTTCAGTGCCACTTTTAAGCGAGCATACGTTAAAACTTACTTGTAAGTCTTCTTTGTCTGACACACCCTCTCAAAGGATGTTTCTTATTAGCAGAAATCCTTAACACATCGTTGACTGGCCACTATTGCTAATGAGGCATCCTTGCAACTACTGTATGTAAAGACACACACATATGATAGCAACCACTGGGATGAATTCACCATGATTCTCATGAGGCCTCCGGTGAGGCTGTCAGATGTCTATGTTTCCTGTATGGTGTTCCTATCCACCCAGTAGCAGTCCATTTTTGGTTGATGTTTGGAGGAGGGAGCAGCTGCAGCACCTTCTATAACAGCCTCTTGCAGATAGATACAGGCTTATGATGGATGCTGCAACCCCTGCCATTTTTTTATTATGTTTTCCTGCGTATGTATTCCTACACATGTTGAAATTCAGAGCTAAAGTGTGCACATCATGTTCTTCAAATTTTATATGTTTCTGAATTGCTCCTCCATGGTTTTTGCTTCATTAGCATAAATCACAGCTCATTCTATGCATATTTTATTGCCTACCCTTGTATTGCATCTGGATACAATGTGCACTACTGCTTTCCCGGATTGTACACTATTTACTTATTGCTGCTTGTTGAAAGGACAAGCTTAGCACAAAGAACAGACATTCATGAATCCTGTCCAGTGTCTCCTGAATGAAAATTATATTGACACTATATGTCAAAGCTGTACATTTTCCAAAAAATAAAAGGTTATTTGTGAAATATTAGAAAAATATAATTTTGACTTATTGTGCATTAAAATACATGGCAGTCTGGAAGTAAATATTGTGAACACACTCCCCCAGTTCAGCAAACTTCCATGCAAGAATAACTTATTCTTGCACAGAAGGGACCATTCCCATGCAGCATGGCAGCATGCCATGCATATGTATGAAGGCGCTCTGATGTGCTTTAAAATGGGCATGGTTCTGTGTGTGAGTGCAGGGGGCATGTCCGAGAGCAGTGCTCTCACAATACACATGCCCCCTGCACTCAAGAATTGCTGTTCAGCAACTCAAAATGAATGAAAGTCTCCATGGACACTTTAGTGTCTGTGGAGAAAATATGAGACAGCCATACCTCTCAACTTTACAAATTTTCACAGAGTGTCCAGATGTCTGCTTCATATTTTTCGTGTGTTCCTCCTAAAATTTGCACCTGTCTGGCAAATAGCTAGAAATTGAAGTCATTAAAGAATGACAAATATTTGAGTTTAAGACTCTACATCTTCAGAAATTTCATGCTAATCCAAAGCCTGTCATTCTACCAATGTTCTAAGTGTCTAATAGCAATATTTAAAATATATTCCTTAACTTTGTTTTACTGTCTGCTATAAAGTTTAAGCATAGTTTAGCAGGTGGGCCCGTCGCACAGCTATGCATAGCAAAGTTTAAACATCAAAAGAAGCTTAACAGAAATATACACAGTAGCAATGGCAAAATGGGAATAGCATAGCAGTTAGAGCATTTGCTTAATATGCAATCAATTATGGTTCGAGCCCCACAGCACTCCATGTATTTTCATATCAGAAACACAATTAAAATATATTTTTCATAAATATTTAGTAAACGTTATTACGTACATGCTAACCACAGTAGTGCAGCAGCCCCAAACATGAGGTGTCATTGAAATTTAAAGTTTAAGCAAGATTTAGCATAGCTAAACGTATTTGTGCACTGGTAAAGAGTGCTAAGCATCTACCCCTTTAAGCAATAGTTATCTTAGCTAAGCAGGTTTTCCCGGCACTTATCATAGCTCAGCAGTTTCAGAACTGTCCAATCAAGGTAAAGGGAAGGAAATTAGCCCTATTTAAACCACATAGGCGGGAATACAGCTCATAACCAGTTGTAGATACCCACTGTACGCACTATGGCAGGTGTTGGTGAAGGTGTGTGCTTTTCGGTGCAGAGCTGAGGCATTCAGGAGTCCAGGGTCATGGATGGACTCCTCATTAAAGACCATGAAGGGCAACTGCTGCAGGACCAGTACCAGGGCTCCAAATACAAAGTGGAGGCCTGGGACCAACTTGCCCGAGATCTCACCACAGCCACTGGCATCCCTCAGACTGGTGAGCAGGTCCAGCACCACTTTGCCAACTTGAAGCAGAGGAAGAGGGACCTTTTGGAACAGTGGGCCCAAGATGCCCAAGTGGGGAATGCTCCAGCCATGTGTAAGTATTATTCAAAATAAGTGTTATCCAAAGTCCAGCCTGTGTATGCGATGGATAAGTATGGATAAATGTTTTCTCTTATCTCCTATACAGCTGCAAATGAGAGGACTGTGAACGTGGAAGCCCATGCCAGCAAACTGCAAAGGCTGCATTGTGAGGCTGGTGAGTAACAATATAACTGGTATTATGTAGGGCAAATAAATAAAATGTAGTAAAATGTCACTTTGCAGTATTTTAAAATGGGTATGGTTTTTTAGTGACTGAAGAAGCCAGAAGAAGATTAATAGTAACATACAGGTTATATATCAATAAAAGTGTAATTACCTGCCAATAAAAGTGAAAATCCCAGACTGGTTGTGTTTACTCTGGTACTGTATGACTAGAAAGTTTCACGCACCAAGATATGATATCAGAATAGTAATGTTGTGTTAACCAATGTTTTCCACACCGTGCTATGTCAAAATGTATGTATAGGAATATATATAAAACAATGTTGTAATCACAAGGTCAGATTGTACAAGCAGGACTAAGCCTGTTTGCGAGGTGTTAAGTGATGCTTGCACAGGTTAAGCACTTTTAAGGCTAACTGTCTGTCAGCACAGTTAACTGGAAGTTAGCATTACTTACTACCATGAAAACATGCTTAAAAGTGCCTTAATCACTTTGTATCCATCAGCTCTTGTTCTGCCAAGCAACAAAATAATCAGCCCTTGCTAGACTTGAACCCAGGACCCTGCACACAGCAAGTTACCACTAAGCCATCTAAGCTGCAGACATGTCTCATGTTTATTCAAACATATCATGCAGTGCAGCCATTCAACAGTAGGGAAAATGTATGTATGTATATATAATGAAGTTCGCAAATGACTAAAAACTAGGAGCCATAGTCAAGTTCCCAAATGATGTGGACATCCTACAGAAGGGCCTCACTGAGACAGATGCCTGGTGTCAGAGCCATGGCCTCAAGCTCAATGCCAAAAAGTGCAGTGTCACCCCCTTTGGTAAAAACTCTGTACCCATAAACTACCACATAGGCAGCAATCTACTTAACACTGAATGCGTGATAAGAGACCTTGGGACCCAGGTGGACAGTAGTCTCTCCTTTGATAGTCACAGTAGTCAGGAAGCCCTTCTACGTGGCACACCTCATCATAAAAGGGATCTCATCCAGGAAAAAAGAGGTCATTGTTTCCCTCTTTTCATCACTCATTATACCTATTATAGAGTACAACGCCCCTTTTGGAATGTACCTCACAAAATATTTGCAGCAGCTGGAAAGACCACAGAAGTACCTCATAAAGAGGATTACAAGCCCCAAACAAATGCCCTACACTGACTGCCTCAAAAAACTCCAGCATATCGCCTACTCCGAGGTGATCTCTGCCTAACATATAAAGCTATGTCAAACCCAGAGCTGTTGGACATGCTACACCTAAAGAAATCCCACTCCCTCCGAGCTACACGCTCTAGGGACCTAAACCTTGTCACCACAATAAACAGGACATGCTGGAGGGATAGATTCCTGTCCCAGAGACTTCCTATACTGTGGAACAAGCTGCCCATCTATGTCAAGCAAAGTTCTTCATTCGCACTCTTCAATAAAAATTTTGATGACTGGATGGGAAATAGGAAATACACCCGGGGGATCACTTCTGTGTCTCTGCTGGACAGTGGCACAGGAAAATAACTTTCTTGGGTGGCATAAGCTATGGAACCTTACTGGCTAGGCTTACGTAGGCCCTTGGGCCGACAGCCTAGTACCTACCTATGAACCTATATATATATATCTATATATCTATATATATATATATATATATATATATATATATCTATATATATATATATATTATATATATATATATATATATCTATATATATATATATATATGTGTGTGTGTGTGTGTGTGTGTGTGTGTGTGTGTGTGTGTGTGTGTGTGTGTGTGTGTGTGTGTGTGTGTGTGTGTGTATATATATATATATATATATATATCTATATATCTATATCTATATATCTATATATATATATATATATATATATATATATATATATATATATATATATACTCTGGAACAAGCTGCCCATCTATGTCAAGCAAAGTTCTTCATTCGCACTCTTCAAGAAAAATTTTGATGAGTGGATGGGAAATAGGAAATACACCCCGGGGATCGGCCCAAGGGCCTACGTAAACATATGTATATGTGTGTGTGTGTGTGTGTGTGTGTGTGTGTGTGTGTGTGTGTGTGTGTGTGTGTGTGTATATATATATATATATATATATATATATATATATATATATATATACATATATATATAACACTGGGTATGCACAAGCCAGTGCATTTCTTTGTGCTGATCCCAAGCCCGGATAATTGGGGAGGGTTGCGTCAGGAAGGGCATCCGGCATAAGACTTCGCCAAAGCTTTTCATGCAGTCACCAGTTACTATTTACATACTGGATCGGTCGAGACCCGGGTTAACAACGACCGCCACCAGTACTGTTAGCCAACAGGGTGTTGGCAGAAATTGGGCTACTGTTGGCCGAAGGAGGAGAAGAGACGGAAGGTATGGCCAACGGCATGAAGAGAGGAGAAAGGCTAGGACTGTGGTAGTGAGGATAGGAACTTTGAATGTTGGTAGTATGACTGGTATAGGGAGAGTGCTAGCTGATATGATGGACAGAAGGAAGGTTGGTATATTGTGTGTGCAAGAGACCAGATGGAAGAGAAGTAAGGCTAGGTGTATCGGCGGCGGGTTCAAATTGTTTTATCATGGTGTGGATGGGAGGAGAAATGGTGTAGGAGTTATTCTGAAGGAACAGTATGCGAAAAGTGTTTTGGAGGTGAAAAGAGTGTCGGATAGAGTGATGTTTATGAAGTTGGAAATTGATGGTGTAATGATGAATGTTGTTAGTGCATATGCTCCACAAGTTGGGTGCGCAATGGATGGGAAAGAAAAATTTTGGAGTGAATTGGATGAAGTGGTGATGACTGTACTCAAGGGTGAGAGAGTGGTGATTGGAGCAGATTTCAATGGGCATGTTGGTGAAGGGAACAGAGGGGATGAGGAAGTGATGGGTAGGTATGGTGTTAAACAAAGGAATACAGAAGGTCAGGTGGTAGTAGATTTTGTGAAAAAGATGAACATGGCTGTGGTGAATACATATTTTAACAAGAGGGGGGAGCATAGGTCACATACAAGAGTGGAGGAAGATGCACACAGGTGAATTATATCTTATGTAGGAGGGCCAGTTTGAAGGAGATTGGAGGCTGTAAAGTGGTGTCCAGAGAAAGTGTAGTTAGGCAGCATAGGATGGTGGTTTGTAGGATGATGCTGGTGATCAAGAAGAGGAGGAGGAGTGTGAGGGCAGCACCAAGGATCAAATGGTGGAAATTGAAAAAGGGTAATTGTGAGGTGGAGTTCAGGGATGAGTTAAGGCAGGCAATGGGTGGAAGTGAAGAGTTACCAAATAGCTGGGTAACTACAGCAGAGCTTGTAAGGGAGACAGCTAGAAAGGTAATCGGTATCACATCTGGGAAGAGGAAGGACGACAAGTAGACATGGTGGTGGAATGAGGAAGTACAGGAGAGTATACAGAGAAAGAGGTTGGCAAAGAAGAAGTGGGATTGTAGGAAAGATGAAGAAAGTAGACAGGAGTATAAGGAGATGAGGTGCATGGCAAAGAGAGAGGTGGCGAAGGCTAAGGATAAGGCATATGAAGAGTTGTATGAAAGGTTGGACACTAAGGAGGGAGAAAATGACCTGTACCGATTGGCTAGACTGAGGGACCGAGCTAGGAAAGATGTGCAGCAGGTAAAGGTGATAAAGGATAATGAGGGAAACATACTCACAAGTGAGGAGAGTCTGTTGAGCAGATGGAAAGAGTACTATGAGGGGTTGATGAATGAAGAGAATGAGAAGGAGAGAGGGTTGGATGATGTAGGGATAGTGAACCATGAAGTGCAATGGATTAGCAAGGAGGAAGTAAGGATAGCTATGAAGAGGATGAAGAATGGAAAGGCTGTTGGCCCAGATGACATACCTGTGGAAGCATGGAGGTGTTTAGGTGAAATGGCAGTGGAGTTTTTAACCAGATTGTTTAATGAAATCTTGGAAAGTGAGAGGATGTCTGAGGAATGGAGGAAAAAGTGCTTTGGTATCGATTTTTAAGAATAAGGGTGATGTATAGAGCTGTAGTAACTACAGAGGGATTAAACTGATCAGTCAAAGCATGAAGTTATGGGAAAGAGTAGTGGAAGCAAGGTTAAGAATGGACATGATGATTCGTGATCAGCAGTATGGTTTCATGCTGGGAAAGAGCACTACAGATGTGATCTTTGCTCTGAGTGTGTTGATGGAGAAGTACAGAGAATGTTAGAAGAGTTGCATTGTGTGTTTGTAGACTTAGAGAAAGCATATGACAGGGTGCCTAGAGAGGAGTTGTGGTATTGTATGAGGAAGTCAGGAGTGTCAGAAAAGTATGTAAGAGTGGTACAGGATATGTACGAGGGTAGTGTGACAGCGGCGAGGTCTGCGGTGGGATTGACGGATGCATTTAAGGTGCAGGTGGGGTTACATCAAGGATCAGTTCTGAGCCCTTTCTTATTTGCAATGGTGATGGACAGGTTGACAGACGAGATCAGACAGGAGTCCCCGTGGACTATTATGTTTGCAGATGACATTGTGATCTGTAGTTAGAGTAGGGAACAGGTGGAGGAGACCCTGGAGAGATGGAGATATGCTCTAGAGAGAAGATGAATGAAGGCCAGCAGGACTAAGGCAGAATATATGTGTGTGAATGAGAGGGAGGATAGAGGAATGGTGAGGATGCAAGGAGTAGAGGTGGCGAAGGTGGATGAGTTTAAGTACTTGGGGTCAATAGTTCAGAGTAACGGTGAGTGTGGAAGGGAGGTGAAGAAGAGAGTACAGGCAGGATGGAGTGGGTGGAGAAGAGTGTCAGGAGTGATTTGTGATAGACGAGTACCTGTAAGAGTGAAAAGGAAGGTCTACAAGAGGGTAGTGAGACCAGCTATGTTATATGGGTTGGAGACAGTGGCATTAACAAAAAGGCAGGAGTTTGAGCTGGATATGGCAGAATTAAAGATGTTAAGATTTGCACTGGGTGTGATGAGGGTGGACAGGATTAGGAATAAGTATATTAGAGGGTCAGCCCAGGTTGGAAGGTGTGGAGACAAAGCCAGAGAGGCACGATTACATTGGTTTGGACATGTGCTGAGGAGGGATGCTGAGTATATTGGGAAAAAGATGCTAAGGATGAAGCTATCAGGTAACAGGAAAAGAGGAAGGCCTAAGATAAGGTTTATGGATGTGGTGAGAGAGGACATGCAGGTGGTTGGTGTGACAGAGCAAAATGCAGAGGACAGGAAGAAATGGAAACAGGTTATCTGCTGTGGCGACCCCTAACGGGAATAGCCGAAAGAAGATGATCGATATATATATATATATATATCCCTCATCAAATACTATAAAGTTAGCTGTGTGAACATAATTTGAGCACATAGTAAAGACATCCACAAGGCCTCATACAGTTATGTAAAGAATCTCAATGCCAATACCAAGATTTGTTCTGAGCTACTAGATAATGGTACCTCCCAGACTGAGCCAACAAATAATGCCAATATACTGGTTGATATCTTGAGTGCAAACTTTACCCCTCCCTCTCAAAGGACCAATCACAATACCAGTACACTCCCAGACACCCAGTATTACTGCAGCACAGGTTAAAACACCACTGTACAAGGCCTAGAATATATCTTATATTGGACCAGACAATATCCCTGGCTGTGTTCTGCATGAACTACAGACTGACCTGGCACCTCACCTGTGTGCTGTGTTCAATCACAGCCTCACCTCAGGCTTTGTCCCTACTGAATTGTGCACTGTTACATCACCCCTCTCCACAAACGATGTGTGACTACAGACACTGGGAAATACCGCCCCGACTGCCTGACAAGTCTGTTATTTGAAGCTATGGAATGCATCACCATGCACCTAATAAACAGGGATATGGGAATCTGCCGACTCAGGATACCACACAGTTTATTTTGTGTAGGGTAGGTCATACCTGCACAATCAACCTGGTCAACATCTTGGCGTCTGTCACCTGAGCTGTGGATGAAGGCAAGGTGGCACATACAGCTTACCTTGATCTGGCCAAAACATTTGATAACATTCCCCACTCAGGAATCATGCAATAACTCACTAAGCTAGGCATCAACCCCTATATCACTAGGTGGGAACAGAGACACACACACAGAGGTAGATTGGACATACTGCTGTCATGCATTGAGACAGGTGCAGATGTCACTGGGTTTGTTGTAACATCCTTTATGAGGAATATGACATTGGTAATATCAATAGATGTGAATATTTATTGAATGCATTCCCCAGAGTCCACAACTGATTTACCAAGGACACCACCTGTCTGGGGAACAGACAAAACATAACAGGCAGACATGTGGCCAGTCTATGGATAGCATGGCAGTGGAGAGGTATGTCAGAGACATACTGTGAGTCGTGACGTCACACACTAAATGCATGTCCACACAAACCCTGTCAATCTATCAATCTACCATGTGTATAACAGCAATGATGACATAGAATTTGTCACAAATCTGGGGATATGTCCCCCATGTTGTTTGGCTGTCTCCATATGTCCTGTCCTGTGATGTATTGCCACCTGCTATATGTGAATCTGTAGGCCACCATGTCTGTAATGTCTCTCACACAGGCAAGGAAAAGGGGCAAGGGCCACATTAAGTAATGTCCCATATGTTGGAACTAGCAGCAGTGTCCAGGCCCACAGCACAATACAATGTGGGCACTTACATAGTGGTATGGCTGTAGCAATACCTGACATCTGCACATCTGTACAGAGGACAGACAGAAAGTAGATAACCAACGGGTTATGCATTAGGATGAATGTTTTGAACGATAGATGTCTGAAACTGAAAGGTATGCCATTACTACATGACAGTGGGTCTAGGAGTATTGCACGAAGCTGCAATAGTCAAACCCAACATCACTGAACACATTTTAACGAAAGTGCTTTCATTAAAATGTGTCAAAAAAAAAAAAAAGAAAGAAGCACACACCCCCCACTTTAATATTCTCACTCAGAGACTGCACTACAGTGGGGAAAAGGGAATCTTCCATTATCCGCACTGTAGTACGGCCTCCGCAACAGACATACTTATGCAAAAATGCTGCTTCGGTGAACAGCATTTTTACGTAAATATGCTCGACCATGAGTGATTCAGGAAAAAAGTGCATTGGGGATCAGTATGGAACTCATGACAGCAGTCCTCAATGTTTTCAAAAAAACATAGCCGTCTACAGTTAGTATCAACATATCAGATCAATATCCAATAGGAGATACATATAAAAATACAGCCCAAACACCAAGAACAAGATAGTCAGTACTCAGAGTCCAGCTTTGCATACAGGGGTGTATGGTTCCAGTACTACAATCTGCAATCTAATCTTATTTGGAATAGCGCTGATAAAAGTACTAAGGTAATGATACAATATGTGTTAAACTATTTTTTTCAACCAGTGCACTGTAGTTGGTGTAACATGTAAGTGTGACTGCATATAACGTGGGCTATTACCCATGTATGAAACAAATACAAAGATAAAAGATTGTGGTACTACCCATGTATACTCAGGTGTCCCATACAGTATACTCACATCCCTTGCTACTGTACTGACAGCACATAGAAGCATGTTATGTACAGGGAATTAAATACACTTACGAAAGATGTCATTACCCTGCTATTTTATCAGACTAGAATGTGATCACTGGTTACAAGGGCTGAGCTATGTTTATCATGTTTAAGCATTGCTTAAATGTAAATGCTAAGCAGATTTGTGCAATGGTAAGCGAAGCCTAAATGGTGTAATTGCATATTTGTTTAACCGTACATTATCACTGCTTACCATTATGCAAACCCACGCTCAAAGCTGCTCAAAACTGCCTTAACCAGTCTGTATCCAACAGTTCTTGTTCTCCCTAGCAACAAAATAAACAGCTGTTGCAGGTCTTGAACACAAGACCCTGCACACCATAGCCAATGCAATTTACCAGCAAGACACCTAAGCTGCATGGTTTTAGGATGTTTTCTCAAACATACCATTTTTTACAGCCAGTTTACAATAGGGAAGAGACATTGTGCAATTAGGAAGGATTGGTATCTATAAATATATATATATATCTGAATAGAAACATACATAGAGATAGAGAGATATGTAGGGAGACGTGTACAACAATATATAGATATATTACCAATAAATATTGGGGTGTATATATATACACACACACACACACACACACACACACACATATATATATATATATATATATATATATATGTATATATATATATATATATATATATATATATATATATATATATATATAAGATCAAACATCCGAATCCATTTAGGGCAAGCATACTTACGTAAAAGTGCTTTTCACCAAAGAAGCACTTTCGCATAAGTATGCCTGTTGCCGAGGCTGTACTATGGTGCAGATAAGGGAAAATTCCGTTTTCCCCACTGCAGTGTGGTCTTGGAGGGAGAATATTAAAGTAGGGGGGTGTGGGGGGCACAGCCCCCCACATGCCGTGTGCAGGGGGGCAAAGCAAAAACGTTAATGTAGTGTTTTTTTTTTATTCACACGCTTTAACGAAAGTGCTTTTCTGATGAAAGTTCTATCATTAAAGTGTGTTCAGTGGTTATCAAACGTCCTAGATCCATATATATATATATATATATATATATATATATATATATATATATATATATATATATATATATACATATATATATATATATATATATATATATATATATATATATATATATACACACACACACACACACACACTCATATATATATCTATCTATATATATATATATATATATATATATATATATATATATATATATATATATATATATATATATATACACATGTCACAAAATGCCCATACAAACCTATGCTGCTGTTAGACCACCCACAACTGGAGCAGCATGCAAAGTTGGATACAAAAGCAGCCATGACACTCACATCTGCCCCCCCCCCCACTCCAAATAAATAAGTGAACAGTACTCTGCTTCAAAATCATTATAGGCCATATACAATGGCCAGACATACAACAACCTCTTAGCAAAACAAATAACATATCTGAACATAGCAAAGAAAAATACAACCAGCCAGTAATTCACACATGTGTATTATACTGTGATGTCTTGGCCAAAGCCTTCAAGGAGTGAATCATTACCAGAAATACATATCTTAATCTCAAGAAGCAATTAACACCTAAGTACATAATTGAATACACAGACTCTAATTACACTCCTCATTTAACCGTCTACGGGATAAAGTATCACAGTTAATATTAATACATTGAGTCTGCATATAACAATTGTCCTTTTATGAATGTTTCATCAAACTGAGGAACAGACTTTTTCAGAAACAGTACCTTGGGACCCACTACTGTCCCCATGGTGAGATTTAATCAAATGTACGGCTATATAACTGTCATATTTCTTATCAGTAATATGTCTCACATGTTCTAACAGCCTAGTTTTAAAACGTGTTACTGTCCCCCAAATAAAATATGTTACAAGGGCATCCAAGAGCATTCTCTATACATCAACTTCTTGAATGTGCAAACTTCAACATGTTTCCCAGCCTTCCCCTCAGCAGGAATGATAGCACTGTATGACATCTGGCCAAAGTCTGACATAACTGGTGGGCAGAGGCCCAAATACTTGGCCATACTTGAAACATTGCTGTTATACACTGAGAAACTTGCTGGTGTTACAGGGTTTGCTGTAACATATCGTTTCTGGGGATATAATGTTAGAAAAACAAATGGATGTTACCATTTACATAATGCAATCACCAAAGTATGCTAATAATTTGCTAAGGACAACACCTGTCTGGGGAACAGCCCACACATAACAGGCTAACCTTTGGCCATTATGTGGATGGCCCTACAGTTGAGAGCTATGCAGAGACAAAACTTTGTCAGACTGAAACCCATGCAGAAGTAGCATGTGCAGACATCCCTGTTAAATTAGCAGTATTCCAACCATATAACAGTAATACTCACATTCTGCCCCTAAGTCTTGAACCTTCTCCACCATTTAGTTGGCTTGTCTCCACAAGTCTTGTTGTAAGAGGTAGTAGTTCGCACAACTCCAGGATCTCTTCCTCACAAGTAACGGAAAGGGACAATGCCATCATGGAGTACTCATTTATAGGAGTGTGTTGCCAAGCCATTTGCTATTGGAAGAACTACACAGCTGCTCTGCATGTAATTAGCAAGTAATTAGCAAGTAGGGAACCCCAATAAGTACAAGGACATCACTTGGTCATGCACATCACCTAAAAAAGCCATGCAGCTCTATCCCTGTAGTAGAGAGTGAGACAGAGTGAGAGAGAGAGAGAGAGAGAGAGAGAGAGAGATAACAAATGAAACATAAAGTGGAAAAGAGAAGAAAGAAAAAAGATAAGTGGAATATGTAAGCAAGTAATTGAATGTAGTACCTGGTCTGTAATAATGGGAAATATGATTTCAAGGGATATATGTCCCAACAAGACTTGCTGTACTAATGTCCTGCTAAACAAATGCTATGGCCTTAGCATCTGGCCCTGTCTGCAGTGGCAGATATCACAGACATACCTCTCAACTATACAAATCTTCACAGAATGTTCACATTTTACCACCATATATTTCTGTCTGTTCCTCCTGTAATCTGTACTTTTATGGCAAATAGCTGAGGATTACCATCATCATCATCTGGCTTAAAAAGCAACAGTAAGAAATAATGGTATGAAAAGTAAATTGTACAACATTTTGTAACAGTCCTCTAAAATAAACTTAATACCATGATTAAAATCATAAAAAAATTCAGGAAAACTTCTTGTTATAACTTCAGTGCCCTTTGCTTCAATTCAGGCACCAAGGATAAATAATCATTAATACCAGGGAGTTGGTTGGCATTTAATGACAATTGCCACTTTAATTCCTTTCTTCCTATTTCGTTAGACCAATCCCCTCCCCTCTCACTATATCTCACCACCTCTAAAATACCAAACCTGTAACCTTTAAAATTAATACATTTCTGTGTGTGTCTATATAGGGAATTATTGTTGTTGTGGGTTTTCATTGCATATAGGTGATCGTAGATCCTTTTTATTAATGATATTTCGGTTTTACCTACATAAAACATGTTACACCCCCGGCAAACTGCCACATAAACCAAGTCCTTTGTTTGGCAATTACCCCCTGCCAAATATAGTCTCTGCTGGGGGTCCCCTATCCAAATCTCCTTACTTTCCAAAATGAATGGGCACTGTTTGCATCTGCCCCATCTCTTAGTTTCTCTTTTTCAGATTTATGTAAACAGGGATGTTGCAACAATTGTTTCATGTTTAGTCCTACCTTGTATGAAAATAATGGCCCTTTGCATAGGGAAATAATAAGATCCTCATTCCCTTCCAGAATAACCCAATTTTTGCTTAAGATGTCTTGGATTTATTGTGTACAATAATGGAACCAAATAATTCAACTATGTCTCAGACAGTCAATTTGGAATTAACTAATTCCGAAACGACAACAGTTGATAATGATAACATTGGTTCAAATGTATTACCTTGCAGTATCAGCAGCTGCAAAAGACGTTAGACAAACTACAAGTTCCAGCAGTCCATGTGTTTACTCAGCTGGCAACAATCATGACAGCTTCCGTTCCTTTTGGCCCAAATGGGGAAGGAACAATGAGGCCACAACGAGCAGTCGGACAATCTCCAACTAACAGTATTCTCTATGGGCAGCAGAGCAATATTAATTTCTCGCAGGAGAATTCCAGGAAGGTCCAATTCGAATGCTGGGTTCAGAAAGAACCCCTGCTTTGTACTGAAGAGAGATCAACGAGAAGTTTGGATATACACCAACGATTGAAGGATTTTGAAAAGAACATGAGCAAGGTACGTAACCTTCAAGTAGACAACATATACCTTGCTGAGTGTATTAAACAGCAAAGGATACCGAAGGGGTTACAAATGAGTAAATTCTCCAATGGACTGAAAGTAGGACAGCTAGAGTTAGACAAGTTAATAGCCATGTTTGATAGACATGGCATTGAACTACTTCATTTTATTGTATGGATTAATAACAACAAAATTAATGGACTACTTGAGGAGATTAATAATTTGAATAATGACTTTTTAAATGAAACAAATTTCCTCAATTTTGAAACTAAATATGATAACATTTTCATTAAGATTGTGCAGCAGGTTAAAGACAATATTAACAGAAAACAAAGGAAAGTGAGGAAGGATGAATTAGAGTACAAACACAAGGAAGCTTACCAGCTTCCCAAAATATATTATGACAACAACATAAAAAACAACCGTGTAGTCCATTATACTAATGACATGGGTTCAACAGGTTATGATGCAAGGAATGTGAATGGAGATTAACAGATTGAAGATTATAATAGGGTCAATGAAGAGGTTTTGACCAAGAATACCTATCTTTATGTAGGTCAGAAAGAATTTCAAATAGGAATAGAAACAGGCAGAATATGTTGGGGGGGGGGGCAACCAACTCCGAGAGGGAGGACACAGAGAGGTCCCAGGAGGTTCTGGAACAACAAGAACCTCAACAGGTACTGAGTTCTCATGCCCCCCACCCCCATGTAGGATTATTTCCAGTTTTGAAGCCAAACTAACAAGCTTGAACAATTTTAACATTTTAATTACACAGAGCATTCCATAACGAGTACCCATTTTTCCTTATTTGAAAAAGGGTTTAAATTCGTACCCGCGGTTATTTTTTCAAGACACAGCTGAATCAACTAGATATTTACCTAACATGTTTAGGAAAAAGAGTGTATTTAACCCCCCTTTGCATACGGCCTTAGTTCATTTTGAGAATGTATGTACTAGATAATGTATGTACTAGAGAAATTTTTCAGGAGTTCCGTGGTTATAAGGAATTTTTTTTTAACCTTACAAAGGAAGAAATGACACTCCTAAACCAGTTAAGAAGCTCTGATAGTATACGTGTCATGAGGCCAGATAAGAGGGGTGGTATGGTTGGTAGATAAAATAGATTATGTTAACGACATAACTAATATCTTATTAGACACGGAGAAATATGAAATAGCTTCTATAAATGAAATTACTATTTCTCTTAGAAAGCTTCAATTGTTTTTGGAAGACAATTTACTGTAGGGGGTGATAAATGAAGAATTATACAACTTCCTGCAGAACAAATATCCTTACACTCCAACTATCTTCGGCATACCTAAATTACACAAAAATGTGCTACACCCGCCATACAGGCTTATAGTGGCAGCACATAATAGCTCCACATACACACTTAAGGATTTATTGTTTAGGATAGAACATGTACTTTCTGATTCCTGGGATTTCCTATCTAGGGTACAACAGGAATTTTACAAAGAAACTACAGGTTTTTCAACAATTGATGTAGCAGACTTGTTTGGTTCCATTCCCCATGAAATTGACCTTGAATTTTTTCAAGAGGCCTTACTGGAATATAGCGACCTGGATGGTAACATGATTAATTCTGTGATGGAATTAATGGAATTAGTCCTCAATAACAATTATTTTGTTTTTGAGGATAAGTATTATAGACAGTTAAAAGGGGTCACTATAGGGTCAAGTTCTGCCCTGATATATGCAAATCTGGTCATGACCATGTGGGAAAGACAGTTTATTTTTGGATCAGATTTTGTGAGACAATGGTTACTGTATTTGCGATACCTGGACGATATTTTTATTTTGTGGAAAGGGCAAGCCATTGTAGCTGAGAACTTTGTTGATTACATCAACAGTGTATGTGATTATTTTAAATTTACACACACATGCGATTCCAAATCCATTAATTATTTGGATGTCAGCATTACTAAGGATCGTAATATGAACAGCTTTACGTCTAAGGTATATTGCAAACCGACATATTCAAACAGTTACTTAAGTTTCAATAGCCACCATCCCTTTCATGTCAAAAATAATTTAGTGAGAGCTCAAATGATCAGGGGGGCCAGAATGTGTTCAACTCAAGACAGTTTAAAGAGAGAATTAGGTCAATTAACCCAAATGTTTATTGATAGGGGTTACCCGGAGGATTGGGTGCATGACCTGGGGGTTGACATTTTAAATGGATGTGGTACTAGATATACTCCATTGTTGGGGCAATCCCAGTCTGCCAAGAAACAATCTCCCCCAGTGATTAACAGCACTTACTCTAATTCCATGGTCACACACTAAGATTCATTCGGCCACAAGGTATGGGATATCATAACCAAAAAAATGGTTATCCTGGAAGGAAATGAGGATCTTATTATTTCCCTGGGTAAAGGTCCTTTATTTTCATACAAGGTAGGGCTAAACATGAAACAATTGTTGGAACATCCCTGTTTACATACATCTGAAAAAAGAGGAACTAAGAGGTGTGGCAGATGCAACCAGTGCCCATACATTTTGGAAAGTAAGGATATTTGGATAAGGGACCCCCAGCAGAGGCTATATTTGGCAGGGGGTAATTGCCAAACAACGGGCTTGAGTTATGTGACAGTTTGCCAGGGGTGTAACATGTTTTATATAGGTAAAACCAAAAGGTCATTATGAAAAAGGATCTATGAACACCTATATGCAATAGAAACCCACAACAATAGCACCCTATATAGACACACACATAAATGTATTAATTTTAAAGGTTACAAGTTTGGTATTTTAGAGGGGGTGAGATATAGTGAGAGGGGAGGGGATTGGTCTAACGAAATAGGAAGAAAGGAATTAATGTGGCATTTGGCATTAAATGCCAACCAACTCCCTGGTATTAATGATTATTTATCCTTGGTGCCTGAATTGAAGCAAAGGGCAAGTAAGTTATAACAAGAAGTTTTCCTGAATTTTTTTATGATTTTAATCATGATATTAAGTTTATTTTAGAGGACTGTTACAAAATGTTGTACAATTTACTTTTCATACCATTATTTCTTACTGTTGCTTTAATTTGCAAATTAAGCCAGGAAGTGGCAAGTATTTAAACACCTGCTAAAAACAAGTTAATGGTTTTGATAAAGTCTGTAATTAAATCAGATGAAAGCTCTTACCTGATTTTATTTCTGTGCTGTGGACTGTTAGTACATCCTGTTTTTACTGGACTACTATTTCATAGTTGTGGATTTTTTACACAGTATTGTTTTCTGCTGGGCTATTAATAAATTGTTGTGTGGAACCCCGGTCTGGACCTGGACTTATTGGGTAACTGAGTCAGTTAACAGGAGAGTTTTACTTGTTTTTTATGTCTTTTACTCCTGTGCGCTCATTTTTTTATCAGAGGTCAAAAATGGTATATGCCAGACAGTACATAATTCACACACACACTTGACAGTATTGGGATTAGAACTCCTGTCTACCTAAGTATGCCTTCTATAGTGTTACACAGTTACTGCACACACTACAGAGCTTACTGAGCTTTCACATGGCCAATGCTACTGATAACTGCACAGCTGTGGTAAAGTATTACAGGTGGCAGACAGTCTGCCTTCTGTTCCACCCATACATCATGCTAGTTCTTTCTGTTTTGCACTTCAACTAACATTCTGTCTTGGCACTTCACCAGGTTATTGTATCAAGAAGTGTGGCACACCTGGGAGCCATCACAGATCATATCGCAGATGTAGCCCCAGTACTTACTAGTTATGTCCGCCCCTCCTGGTATGTTTGAAGGGTGGTTATCTGTGCGTTCACCCATTAACCTGGTGCACTTGTCCATTCTGAGGCACTGTTGCAACTGCCTCATGTACACAGATAGCCCTCCCCTCTAAACTCCAAACTCTCAGACCTGTGAGGGTTATCCATACATCACCCAATGTGGACATATGCACTCTCCAGCAAAGACTGGACTAGCAGAGCAAGAGGATAAGATCAACACCTGCACCACATCATGTGGCACATGATCTTTAAAACTAAAACCTTCCCTGCTGGATTTAGCTACTGTGATGTCCTAGATGAGTGTATGTCTCTAAATTTACTCTACCAACCAGCTACTTAGAGTTATACTGCAACAGTGTGCTGATTTCTGTTCTCTGGACCTATCTGCAAGCTGCCTCTCAGTTGAACAGGATAATTTAAAAGCTTATCTTCTGGTGTCTTACAAGCTCCCTGTTTACTCTACCTACCAGCTACTTAGAGTTATACTGCAACAGTGTGCTGATTCCTGTTTTCTGGACCTACCTGCAAGCTGCCTCTCAGTTAAACAGGATAATTTAAAAGTTTATCTTCTGGTGTCTTACAAGCTCCCTGTTTACTCTACCTACCAGCTACTTAGAGTTATACTGCAACGGTGTGCTGATTCCTGTTCTCTGTACCTATCTGCAAGCTGCCTCTCAGTTAAACAGGATAATTTAAAAGTTTATCTTCTGGTATCTTACAAGCTCCCTGTGTAGGTTTACATTTAAATATCTTTGTATTCCTGACACTTTGTACAATACCATTTTGAGACTTGCACTCTAGGACCTGCACCCCCCCTGCATTTCTTGCAGGACTGTAAATTTTTTATTTCTACTTGGGTAATCTTGGGTTTCTGCTGACTTGCTTCCATTAACATTACCGTGCAAAGAACAGTGTATGTGTTCAACTTTCCTTATATGTAGGGTAGCACACACACTCAATCAGACCAACCCTGTCCCCACCTGAAACACTCTTTAGCCAACCCCACCCTTATGCCCACTGCCTAATAATTTCCTTTACAGTCATTCCCAGTGGAAAAGTTTGAATTTGGCTACAGAAATCAAGTATAGCCCAAATAGACTATCTTTACCACTTACCCTCCAATCCTTGCCAAAGGTTTTAGCCCACTCTAGGACCTGTAAATCCCCCTGCATTTTCCTTGCAGGACTTTAAATCTTAATTTGTACTTGGGTAATCTTGGGTTTCTGCTGACTCACTCCCATTAACAGTGTTGTGTGCTTTGAAGTGAGTTACTTCCCTCCCTCATTTGGCTCTCCTTAGCATTTCATTGGCTCACACTTTGTCATTCTTTATTTGCCTGCCCACTGACAGCAGATCAGAAGTTTTTTTTTACCCTACTTGCATAGCTTGGTGCCATATTTAAATCTAAAACCTTCCCTGCTGGATTTAACTACTGTAGTGTCCTAGATGAGTGTATGTCTTTAAATGTAAGTACATTGTCTTCTATTGCACAGAGTATAAGTTAAAAATACTAGTGACTGATGCATACTGATTTTGGATGCTGCCATTGGGAAATGTAGGCTCTCTTGTTTGTAAACACACAGACACCTTTCTAGTCCTCTCTTTTTTCCCCCTCCATATCGATACAACCCAGACAGCTTTCTAGCCCCTGTTCTATTCCAACCTACCACCGGAATTAGCCTAGCTGATTGTTTTTCGCTAACTGCTTCAGTATCTGTTCCTACCCGCTCCGTTTGCCCTGCAGGCTTAATTCGCTCCCCTTCCTACCCTCAATTCCCACCCACCCCCAGGGGTCCTATCCTTATACTTACTAACCACACCGCTTCCTCTTCCCATTACTCTCTAACTACATCTTTTCCTCTTCCCATTAATCTCTAACCACACCTCTTCCTCTTTCCATTACTATCTAACCACACCTCTTCATCTTCCCATTACTCTCTAACCACACCTATTCCTCTTACCATTACTCTCTAACCACACCTCTTCCTCTTCCCATTACTCTCTAACCACACCTATTCCTCTTACCATTACTCTCATTGCATACCTCTTGCTCTTACCATTACTCTTCAAAAACATTCTTCCTCCTACCCTTACTTTCTAAACACTCTCCAGTTGCCCAACTGTACTAATATTAACCTCTCACCACTCTCCTTTTATCACACCACACCCTACTCCCTTCTTTCATCTCCACCCAGTGAATTTATTTTTCTACCTATAAACAATCTATATTTATTCATACAATGGATAAACAACCCATCCCATCTTATGTCCCACTCTTATTCACACTCTCACTACTACCTCCTTTAATCCTCACCCATCTTTTCACCTCCTTTGAAAACCCACTAGGCCCATACCTAAACTACCCCAAGAAAGAAACCAACTCTCCAAACTCTCCTCTCCTTTTTATTCATGCTAATATAACATCCTCATCTAACTACATACTTCCTAATTACCATAGAACACCACACATAAAATACAACAATCAGAACCCCAGGAAAGGCCTACCTCTATACAGCAGATTCCCCAACCCAAACTAAGTGTATTACTCTCTCTAAAGGATGGTGACATCCACCCTAACCCAGGCCCACCAACAACTCCTATCTTTCTCCTCAACCACAAAGAATCACCTACTCATGCCCTGTCTAAACCATTGAACTCCCTTTTAATTGCTCATCTTAATATATGCAGCATAAACAATAATGTAACTCAACTCCAAGCTCTAACTTAAATCTACTCCTTTGATATTCTCTGCTTAACAGAAACTTGGTTAAAACCTGTAACCAAAAGACAATGAAATCATTCCACCTGGATATAATATCCTGAGACTAGACAGAGTATCCAAGAAAGTTGGTGGGGTTGCTATCCTATATAAATCTAGCTTACAATTAACCACTCACAACTGTAAACCACCTATAGACTCCAATGCAGAGATACTTATCTCCAGATTTCATCTTAACAATTCCAAATCCATCTATATTATCTGTATATATCTACCACCTGGTAACAACACTGCCACCATGGAAAACATACTTTGCTGGCTTTCCCAATACCTGCCCCAAGAAACCATAATCCTAGGCAACACAAACATTGACTGGAGCTGCTACTGCAGCAGCCTCCCCACAAACCATATTAACCTATATGGGTATTCCCAAACCATTACCTCCCCCACCAGAATAAATAAATCTAACAAGGAATCAAGCTTATTAGACTGGATTCTCATAAATCATCATCCTCACATTTATGATTCAGGAACCCTCCCTGATGATTTAAGTGACCACTTTCTTACCTATATCATCAGACATAAAATCAACTCTCCCATTCCAATATCTGTCAAAAATATCAGATCTTAAAAGTACTTTAACCCTGAACTATTCCAAATGGAACTAAGAGCTTGCAACTGGTCTCCCTTACAAAACCTCCCTTTAGATGAAGCTGTTAGTTACTTTAACTCCAACTTCCTTGCCATTCTCAACCACCATGCTCCAACCAGATTAATTAGAATTAAAACCAAATCTGCTCCATGGCTTTCAAAAGAAACCAAACATAAAATAAATCTTAGAAACAAACTTTGGGCAAAATGGAGGAAGACTAAAAACCCTATAGACCAACTAACATTTAGACAGCTAAGAAATGAAACCAAGAAAGCTATAATATCTGATAAAAGAAACTACTACTTACAATCCCAACAAGTTAATCAAAACAAACCACAAAAATTTTGGGCTAGCATTAACCAACTACTCCATCCAGGACAATCCACTACTCCAAATCCTCAAAATACTGACCACAAAAATCTATTGAATACAGCTAATGCTTTCAATACCTTTTTACTAATGCTATTCAAACGCTAGCTAGTCAACTATCATCTAATAACTTCACTCTACCTTCCTATAAATCAACCTTACCCCCTACTTTTCATATTCAACCTGTCCCAACAACAAATATTCTAACCCTTCTACAGAAACTAAAACCATGCTCACCCTCAGCAGACCAACTACCTGCTGAATTCCTACAACAATCAGCCAAAGCTATTGCTTATCCCATTTCTATTCTGATCAATAGAACTATTACTGAAAGTCATATCCCCAGTTTATGGAAAATCTCCCATTTTATTCCCCTCCATAAAGGTGGACACTCCACTGAACTCTCCAACTACCGCCCCATTGCCCTTCTCTCTCCTTTGGCAAAGATCATGGAGAAATGCATTCACAGACAATTGCTTGACCATCTAACCCAAAATAATTTACTTTCCAACTGTCAACATGGATTCAGACCTTCACATAGCACTAGTACTGCCCTTCTTTCCTTCACAGATTGTATCAACAAAAACCACAATCTTAACAAGCTTTCTTCAGCACTATTTATTGACCTGTCTAAAGCTTTTGACATTGTAAATCACCAAATTCTCATCAAAATACTGAAATTCCTGTCACTGGATACATCTTCTATAAAGTGGTTCCATTCCTACCTCGATAAAAGACAACAGGCCGTACTATGGCACAAGTCTCTCTCTCTCCACTCACCTGCCTGTCAAGCTTGGTGTCCCTCAAGGGTCCATCCTAGGACCTTTACTTTTTTCCATATTTATTAATGGCCTTCACCTTGCCATCCCCCAAGCCACATGCATACAATATGCAGATGACTCCACACTGATATGCTCAGCTACCACCTCTTCTGAACTTCAATCTCTTACCAACAAGTATTTAACACTGTTGAGCAATGGTTCACACATAGATGCCTTCTCCTAAACCCCAAAAAGACTAAACTCCTCCTCTTCTCTCCCACCAATAAGTCCTCTCCTCTTGATTTCTCAGTTATCTCTACCAATAAAACTATTATATCCCCTGATCCAACCACCAAACTATTGGGTATCACCATTGACAACAATCTGAACTTTGATATCCATATTAACAATACTATAAAAACTGTCAACAAAAAACTTGGCTCTCTCTATAGGGTAAAATCCTTCCTCTTATCTTCAGCTAAAACCACTATAGCACACACTCATCTAATCTATTCACTTCTTTATGCCTCACCCATTTTACTAATCTATCTAAAAATAATCTTAGCAAATTGGAAATGTCTTACAATAACATTGCCAGATTTGCTACAGGCAACCCATTTAGAACCCACCATTGCATTAATTTAAAGCAGCTGGGATGGCTTGAACTACAAAATCTGATTAAATTCCATCAACTATCTGTAGCGCACAACACTTTTTACAAACCTTCCAAAACTCCTATTCTATCCACACTCCTCACTCCCTATAAAAACCTGAAATCCTTAAGGTCTTCTCAGAGACTTCTAGTACATACCACTAAACCAAATAACAAGGCTGGTGACTCCCTCTTTTCTAATATTGTTGGAAAAGCCTGGAATCTCCTCCCCAGTGAACTCTCCTCACTTCCCTCAGTATCATGCTTCAAAAACAAATTGAAAGTGTTCCTCAGAACACAGCGGTTATGCCCCTGTACTAAGCTTGACTAGTTATGTATCTCTTAATACTTTGCTCTTCCTACCCGTTCTACTTTGCTCTTCCTACCCGTTCTACTCATTAACTGTAATTCCTTCCTTATTAACCATAATACTATCTCCCTCTAAAACATCTTGATTGTACTAGCATGCTATGTTATGCCTGTATTCTGCACTGCTGAATTTACTGTGATAACCTATAATATGCATTGTAAATATGATTTTTTTTTTGTTTAATGTTTCCTTATTTGTTATCTTGTTAATTTCATTGTTCTATCTTGGAACTTATCTCCCCGAGCCTCTACTGAAAATGGACGTGTATCCAGTTAGACTAGCCTGGTCAACAAATGTAAAATAAAATAATAAATAAATAAATGTAGCTCACCATGACAGCCACTTTGTCAGCCATGACATACAGTGAAAAGCCACACACCCACCTTCCGAGAGGCATTCAGTGGACATTTACACAAACAGCACAGACCAGCAAGACAGACACCCACTCAGGCACTCAGTGGACATTTACCCAAACAGCACAGACCAGCAAGACAGACACCCACTCAGACACCGCGACGTGGCACTTGCCAAGGGACACATATTTAATCTACACAGGGTAACTCAACCTAAGCTCCTAAGGCTAACCACCTTGTACAATACAGTGATCATGGGTAACTCAATACTGAGGCACACACATATTCCACTCACTAAGTTAAATATAGAGCAGGTAATAGCCAAATATCTATCACGTGCCAGTATCCAACACATGACACATCCAGGTATGGTGCTCCACAACAACTACAAGTATCACTCTGTATCCATGTGGGTGTGAATGACCTGGGACACACCTCCCTGTACTACATGACAAGAAACATTGTTGAACTCTCTGATTATGTAGTCCAGGCAGATGTGACAGCAGCCCTTGGCAGTGTACCGCTGTCATCCAGAATGATGCTGTGGTACTATCAAAAGAGGATTAACTGCAACATTGGCTTACATGCTATGTGTCATTCTCAGGGGCTCCAGTACCTCTTTACTTGGGATGACATGACTGACAGAACCCAACAACTGCCACAGATGTATTAAATCTGTCATTGCTGGGATTCTAGGTACTGGCTAAGTGTCTTGCCACCCCTATGATGCCTTATTAGGCAGTGTTCCTAATGTTATTACCACCAAAGCAGCTACACATGTATGCAATCTGATTGTCATGCTGCTCAACAGTAGATATCTAACTGTTAGGATGCAGTCACTCATAGCAGTCATTGGAGTGGAGGACACATGTCTGCTGTAATGGAGAGGTGGCTTACAGCAGCAGACAGCAGACCTGCAGTATCAGGCTATGATGCATTCCATGTCAGTCCCCAAACATGGACCACACCACATCTCCACAGGTGGTGTTGTCTCCATATTCATTATGGCTAGGAACACCTCCAGACTAGTATCCCATCATAATGCATTGGAGATACTTCCGGTACAACTGGTATGGGGTAATAGTGCAATCCAGACCATAGCCTGCTATGGGTCCAAATCTATGTCCCTAGACTATCAATGCATATTCCTTAACCCCTGCCATCTATGATGGTCCAACGCAACACTGACATAGTATGATTCTTCAACTACCCCTCCATCACCTGGGGAAAGTAACCAAGTGCCAGTACAGTTGCACAACACTTCTGGGATTCATCATTTACATTGCCCTGGGCCAGCTTATACTGACCCCTGGTAGAGGATGCAAGAACCTTGACCTGTGCTGACCACTTAAATATGGGACTGTTGCTCATTCACAGATGTCAGTCCCTGCATGGTGAGATTCACACAGGCTGTAATCAACATGGAACTCATCATGTCAGCCACACTCCCACAAAGGTAACCACCTTGCAAAAAATCTCCAAAGCTGACTTTGCAGCCATGAAAACAGGGGTGGATGTCTTCACTGCACCCATGGCAATGGGAAATAGCTACATGACTGTGGAATCATACATATAGGCAGTATACAAACAGGTACATGAATGCATGGTACTAGCCAGAGCCAACAGAACCCAGACACTGTCCTCCAAACATTGGGAGACAATGTAATGATCTTCTGCCATTACTAAAGTGTACAATAGAAGGAGGACACTGTTGCAGAGAAAGGTGGTGCCCCATGACTGTTGAACACCCTTATTAGCCTCAAACACAATGTTGTATCCCTCATAGAATCCCCTACAGGCATCTATGATGAAAGATATGCAGCACACACTGATGACAGTCGCAACAGCCTTTGATAGTTACATCAACAACCTCCACAGCATTAAACAAAAGTGCTGCAAGTTACTGCACAATGCTAATACCTATCCTGAGACAACAGATATTGGCCACAGTCTTGGCAACACATTCAGTGCCAGCTTTACCCCTCTCTCCCCCCACAAGTGAAGTGCTGAGTGAATGTGCTCTCGCATGCTGTATCACATCTCCTTTCCAGGCATCTGTGTGTCACCAGGATGTGGCCCTGCAGCACAATCACAGGGTATGGCAGTGTGGTAGCACATCTACCATGTCATAGGCAGGTCACAGTATGTGCACAGAAATCCCTGGTCTGTAACACAGCGATTACATATGCTTCACGGATTATAGGGCTGAGGGTTGTACATAGGTATAGGTTGACTTACAACATCTGTTGTAGAATGAAGAATGGTACATGTTGTGGTTTGGACACACCTCCGATTGCTAATAACCACAGCCACAGGGGATATTCATCAACCAAACACACTGAGATTACTATTCACACACACACACACACACACACACACACACACACACACACACACACACACACACACACACACACACACACACACATACACACACACACACATTTGCCACTACTGACCTCCATAGGTTCATTGCTTCATAGGTGTGTAGTAGGTGAATGGGCCTGAAGGCACTATGAGGCTAGCCCAAGAGAATACCCTGGCATCAGGCCACATGAAAAAAGTGTGGTTCAGGAGCATAGTCACTGGAGTGGTCCCCAGGGGTGGGTATTGTATTCCCCATCCACTCATCCAGATTTCGATTGTGGATGGCCAGTGATGTGCACTGTTTCATATGTATGTGATTTATATTCCATAACATGGACAGTGTCTGGTTTGTGCACTGGTTCCACATGGATGTTCTTTGAAGTGTGGAAGTGTGCTTGAAGTCTCTGGGGCATGTTGTGTGGACAGATTGGCATCTTCAGAAGTAACATTCTTGGCCTTGTTTGGTGAGACCTGGCTATGTAACTGAGGTAGTGATTGCACCTACATATATAGTATGATATGGGGATTCATTGGAGTTATTGGTGTCTGTCCATACAGGGCATGTGTATAAGGCATGGTATTCCCTTTGTGGGGTACATTTGCAGACTCTACAGTTGTTGCAGGCGTCCGATTGCTAATAACCACAGCCACAGGGGATATTCATCAACCAAACACACTGAGATTACTATTCACACACACACACACACACACACACACACACACACACACACACACACACACACACACACACACACACACACACACACACATACACACACACACACATTTGCCACTACTGACCTCCATAGGTTCATTGCTTCATAGGTGTGTAGTAGGTGAATGGGCCTGAAGGCACTATGAGGCTAGCCCAAGAGAATACCCTGGCATCAGGCCACATGAAAAAAGTGTGGTTCAGGAGCATAGTCACTGGAGTGGTCCCCAGGGGTGGGTATTGTATTCCCCATCCACTCATCCAGATTTCGATTGTGGATGGCCAGTGATGTGCACTGTTTCATATGTATGTGATTTATATTCCATAACATGGACAGTGTCTGGTTTGTGCACTGGTTCCACATGGATGTTCTTTGAAGTGTGGAAGTGTGCTTGAAGTCTCTGGGGCATGTTGTGTGGACAGATTGGCATCTTCAGAAGTAACATTCTTGGCCTTGTTTGGTGAGACCTGGCTATGTAACTGAGGTAGTGATTGCACCTACATATATAGTATGATATGGGGATTCATTGGAGTTATTGGTGTCTGTCCATACAGGGCATGTGTATAAGGCATGGTATTCCCTTTGTGGGGTACATTTGCAGACTCTACAGTTGTTGCAGGCGTCCAGTGAGGAATATGGCAAAAGGGCCACTGTACACATTGATTGGGCTACTGAGGGGATGGAGCAGGGTGCCATGTCCTTTTACTTGCTGGATAACACACACTCAGTCAGGAGATGTAACACATTAAAGTACTTTCTGATGTCAGTGGCACTGTTGTGGTTAAAAGCATGCAGTCACACCGCGGGTATTATCTGTGAGGTAATTTGCAGGAGAACTACCAATATAGTGGTTGCTGCCTAGCCAAGTGTGTTTGTGTATGATTCGTGGGAGGAGAGTGGTCTCTGAGTATTAGAAGGGTTGCCTTTATTGTTCAGTAACCCATACTGTCACATAGTCATTGCACATGTCACTAGACATTTAGGGCTGTGGATTGTCTACACCAACCTCTATGGTGTTTGACAACTGTTGGCCTTGTAATGTGGACATTGGGACATATACTAAGTGCTCAATATAATAATTTAGCAAAACCTGCACCCCATTGGATCCTGTTATTACACAATCAATCCTACACACACACTTGCCAGTAATGAGTTTTTAACCTCTGTCTAGTTATGTATCGCTACGACAGTGTTATGCATTTATTGCAGACACCACAGAGCTTATAGAATGGATGTTGTCCCAAGGTACATCTAAGGTGAGGAACATCACCAGCCCTTGTAAATACTGGCATTGGGTGATGTAGTGGGTGAGCGATTTCACAAAACACTTTGCCCTACGTACACATTTACATTTGCCAGGAGCTAGGTTCAGAACTCTTATTATGTTTTCAGACCATTATGCTACACATTTATCAAACACACCACTGACCTCACATGGTTTAGGGTTGCCAACAGGTACTTCTAAGGGGAATGATATCTGCAGGACTGCTAAAGTCAGGCACTGAGAAGTGTACTGGGTGTAAATGGGGCCACAATCTTTAAGCGACAGACATATATATGCACCCACACTTGCCAGAAATGAGATTCAAACCTCTACCTATGTAGTTATTGTTACTACATTGTTCCGCATTTACCACATGCACCACAGAGATCCTAAGTAGAGGATTGTCCAAACATGCCTCAATGGTGAGTGACATCAGCATCAGTGCTAAAGGAGGGGTAAGGGAAGTGTAGTAAGTGTGAATGACGACAAAATCAGGTCTCTACAAAGACACACACACTCTCTCACACAAACACACACATTTTCACCATTGCTAAAACTTGGATTAGAATTCCTACCTAATTAGTTTGCTACACTATAGTATTATGCAGTTATTGCAAGCGCCCCAGAGCTTATATGTTGAACAGCTATACAAAGGTATCTTTGAAGGTGAGTGATATCAGCAGCAGTACTGAAGGAGGGGTAAGGGAAGTTTAGTGAGTGTGAATGGCCTCAGCCACATTCATCTAGAAACACACACACACACACACACACACACACACACACACACACACACACACACACACACGCATACACACACACACAGACACACACACACACACACACACACACTCACACACAACTTTATATTTGACAGGACTGAGAGTACAACTACTAAATGGATGCTGTAGTGTTACACAGTTATCACAAACACCACTGAGACTGTAGGACTGAGGGCTAACCAAAGGTATTTCTACAGTGAATGACATCAGCACATCATGTGATATAGGCCAATGGGATGTTTACTGGGTGGGAAAGGCTTCATAATGGGATTCTTTCTGTCACTATCTGTCTTTCTCTTCCCTACATCTCTGTGTGTATATGTTTGACATATTACATTGGCCTTAGATATGTGTGAGTATTCCTATTCAACGTGTGTGTGTGTGTGTGTGTGTGTGTGTGTGTGTGTGTGTGTGTGTGTGTGTGTGTGTGTGTGTGTGTGAAGTATCAATGGTGTACAATTTGGTGTGTGTGCACAGACAGCTGCGAATAACCGATATCTGTAGTCCACTGTGATGTGAGACATGGGCTTCATTTCTCTCAGTGTAGGAGCATGCCCAGTATGACCTTCTATATTGAGTGTGTGCATCCATTCCAGGGAGGGTTGGACTCCAGTTCAGGGTTTTGTGTGCTACAGCTACACCTAACAAACTGTTTCTGCAGGATATCTCTAGATAAGTTGATAATATGGAAACACAATGGGCATAACATATGGGGAATACTGTAACTATTGCTGTCTGTGCTGCTTGTGTGACATGTTTGGTTGTAGCCTACATTTTCTGAAATATGTACTGTTTTACACTGTGATGTATCATGTCATTAACTACTGACAGTTATCATTCTTTGCTCACAGTTATTTTCCAGGGAAATACAAGATGAATGAAGCTGAGACCAATATTCTGAGACATATAGATTACACATTCTGGCACACACCTGCCATTGTGGAGGGTTAGCTGCAGACAATAGACTGCTGGTTCTGTGTAAATGGTCCAGCACCTTGTTAGTATGCTGGCTGAGGATCCCCTCCTTGTGCTTTTCTCAACTTTATGGAATGGCCATATCCTGCTGGGGCCATACCTCTCAGCTGTAAAGATACACCCAGGTTATCCTGAGGCAGGACTCATATATCTGGTCAGTTTACCTTCACATTGAGGTTTCCAAGCAGTTTTATGGCTATTCATTCTATGTGTTTGCAGTTTGGGAGTAGTATGGGCTGACATTAGAGTTTCAGACTTCACACACTCCATGCCATCCATGCTTCTACACCCCCCTCTGTTATTCTCTCCTCTTCTTAACATTATGTAAGCAATATCTCAGAGGTATCCCTATAGTTGGGCCTTTATCTCAGTAGTATTTATGGCTTGGTCCACAGTCCTTTCAGTAGGACATGGAGAAGCATGCTACTGGCATTTGTCAACATGGCCTTGCATTTGTTTTCTGTTTACTGTGTTAGATTGTTAGTTGGGACCCCCTGACATTCTGTACATTGGCACTATTGGCCAGGCATGGGCCTTTGCCAAAGGACTGTAAGCCATTTGAAAGTGTTGCAGGTAATCTGTTAGTGCATGTCTACATGGAATTGTGGGGGGGGGGGGTGCACACCTGCAGACTTTAAACATTTGCAATGACTGTACTGGTATTTTGGTTACTCTATTGGCTTCCATTTCATATTATATTGTGACCTATCATGCAGAAAGGAGGCATATCAGTAGAGTGCACATGTTAGATCTTAATGGCATAAATTTCTGTTTCAGACTTCTTACCCTTCAGAACTGGAATGCAACTGCCAGACCTGTTGTATATCTGTGTAGGTCTGGTGGTGGTGGTGGGGGGGGGCTGTTCACCTTTGCCATCATTTGGAGGCCTTAGCCCGGCCTTTCTTTATGGTCATCTACAACTGTCCTGCTGGGTGAGGCTGGTGGTGGGTATGTGACCTTCACTTACATCCATGTGTGTGACCTATTGAAACCAACAGTTATTTGGGCCATCACATGTACTGCGGTGGGGGTTGTCACCTTGTGTAGTGCTGCCTAGTATGTTGGCACCAATATTTGTTATGAACTTCCTGCAGTCCCATATAGCTGTCTGCTGCTATCCCATTCAGCCACCCAATTCCCTTGCTTGCTTGCATTCATATCATACATACAAGTATGAGAACATACTACTCCATTCAGTAAATGATTGGAAGAGTGACTTACCTTGTTGCTGGGCCAGTATTTAGGACTGTGCTGGAGGACTGACTGTGTTGGATGCACATAGTACACTCCCTATACATGGTAAAGCTCAGGTAGTGTCATGTTTGGCATCCCTTTTACTGTATGTGCGAGTCAGAGAGAAGTATCAGTCCCTGGGACCCTACAGTGTGTGTGCTATCCGTTGCCTCTTTACCAAGGCATGGGCATACTGGACACGCCTCCTTCTGCCTACAGGGGCAGGCTGAGGATGTTCCTCTTCCGAGTCCCTCTGTGCCTGTGCTAGCCTTGGCAATGGTGGGGGGCTGTGTGGCCCTGCCCAGTGCTGTTTCGGCTGCAGCTGTTTCGGCAGGGTCATATTATGGCACATTCTATGAACATTTGTGTACATGTAGCTGGAGAGTACTGCAAGGGTCCACAGGATATGTCAAGGCAGTGGAACCGTGGCTTGAGCATCCCAAACACATGCTCTACAATGATTGTGGTTTGTGTGTGTGCCTCATTATGGTGTTCTTGTTCAGGTGTGTGTGCATTTCTGATGGGTGTCATCAGCCACGGCTCCATTGCATAGCCGGAAACCCCCACTAGACAGCCATATGGGAAATCCCCCCTGGAAAAATGCCCAATACAGCTGTGAGAAATGCCAGATGTGGGAGTTGTGATAGCTTCTAGGGCTGCCAGCACACACATTCATGTTAATGCCCTGGGCATCGCACATGACCTGGCAGTTGATGGAGGGGAAGCCCTTGCAGTTTATGTAGTCCCTACCCCGCTCACCTGGTGGTGCTTTGATAAGGATTTGCATGCAGTCTATAGCACCAACTACCTCAGGGTATACTGCTATACAGTGGAAGAGATGCATATGTCTGGTCAACGCCTTACAGGTGGTGGAGAAATATATATGCTCATTGACATGTGTGTCATGGCATCCAGGAACTGGTGGACTACCCTGGATGCTGATGCCTGTGAGACCCCCATGATATCCCCAGTTGGTCTTTGGAAGGTACCTGTGGCTAGTATTCTTAAGCTTACATAAAAATCCCCCATCTGTGTACAGCAGTGGTGTAGAGTTTGTGGGAAAAAAACAATTTGTAGTGTGTTTGCATAGTTTATAGTAGTGTGCTGGGCTGCTACATATGTAATTGGCAGATTCTGAGACATTCCAGCTGCCAGCTATGCTAGTTTTCCTTGATTAACGTCCTACTGTTGTTTCCCCAAAAAACAGTCTGAAAGGTGTTTGCATAGTTTGTAGTAGTGTGCTGGGCTGCTGCATGTGTATCTGGCTGATTCTGATACATTCCACCTGCCAGCTATGCTTGTTCTCCTTAATTGCCTTCCTACTGATGTTTCCCCTTCCCAGTTCCTCCCTATTTAAGTCTTGAGGCATGCCACGCATACCCAGTGCTGAAATGTAAACAGTGCTGCCATTTCCTTTTTTTTTTTTTTGGTTTAAATCCCGGTGCGCGGTGCTCACACCCATTTAAGCTATGTACACAGTGCTCAGGCACATCTGATACACCCCCTTCCTTAGCTGTGCTTATCTAAGGGCACACACAGGCCACAGAGCTCCAATGAGCTTACAGCAAGCATGACACACCCCCTTATGAAGTCATTCATCTCTTACACTTGCACTGTTGTATTGCTGTACCTACACAGTTAGGTACAAGCTGACACTTTGAAGAAATCTGTGGCTCAGTATAACTCCCATCATTTGCATACTCCAGTGTGTAAGTCATTAGGTACTGCACTTGACAACCAGTGCTCCCTGGTATTGTTTACATTCTGAATGCCATTGACTATAATGGCAAAATGAAAATATAACTTAAAATTAAGTTTTCCCATTTTTTTTTTCGGCATGATCCTGGTTGCGTGCTGCCCTATGCTTAAACGGCCAAGATTGGACAAAAAACAAAGTTTAATTTTCATAATAATTAATCACTTTTCAGTGGCAATGGCCTAATATTTGGCCACTGGCATGCCTAATGTACATAATACATGCTTTTCCATGAGTTGCCATGCCCCCGTTTTGTCAGTTGCAGAAATGTACTCAGTTATTTTCTGAATACATTTCTGCACTGACACTGTTCTAGCATGGAGACCTGGCAGCTTTTGCATAGTTTTCACCAAAATGAGGTGATCTGCATATTTGCTGGTTTTCCTTGCTAGAACAGTATAGGGCCGCTCGTGCAAGTGAAAACAGCACTTTCCCGAATAGCTCGGTGGCCATTTTCCGTGTAGGGGCTCCTACACTGCTCCTGCATGGAAATTTCAGCTTGCTGAATCCTGACGACTGTCTACTATTTGAAAGAAACTTTTCACACAATATTTAAATTTGTTTACTGTATCTTCTTTAACTTGATTTTTCAGGAAATCCTGAGGAATATAAAAATGTGTGCAGGTTGCTGGAGGTGATGCATTCCACATCTACTACTTGTGAATGAATTAATTCAAGTATTACTTTGTGTATTGTAAAGAAGTGGACAGGTTTAAAAACGGAAGTCTGTAAGTGAGAAGTTGTATATGTCTTGATTGACAGATGTGGCAGTTAGTTTAAGGCTATATATAACGAGTTATATAGCTGCTTTTACAAATTTTCTAAGAATGCAATGTTTAGCTGACTTGATTTTTGAATCAAAGTGTGGTGAGCACTGCAAATGAGGAAATCCCCTTATCTCCAGTGAAAAAAGGTGTCCATATTAGATGGTTCACCAGGTGCATACCATGTATTTTAGAAGTGGGAGAAGTTCCCCATTAAAATTCAAATGATTTAGTTTCTTTGTAAATGCCAATTAATAGTTGATCTGCTTGTTTTTTCATTTATTTGTCTGTTTAGATAATTAAATGTGTCACTGTAGTGGTACAAATTAATAACTGCACTGAAACTGGCATACATCTATTACAATAACAAATGGAAACCTCAGCTCCTTCAGGAGGCATCAATTATGAAAATTATATGAGGATATTGCATGAGTGTTCTTCCATTGTCAGTTAAAAACCCTTCCAGGAGATTCCAAACAAATAAAATAATTTTGTGTTGAAGGTTAACGAAATAGTTGTGGTTTCAGTTGCAATATAGATTTTTATGCAAGCTGCAGTATGATTCTGAGACTATTTAGGGAGCTCAGCATCAGAGGTCTGCATTCCATTTGTGATTCAGTATTGACCTTGTAAAATATGCATTGTTTTGCATTTCTGTAGATATATATATCACATCATAACATGTCTATCTAAACAAAGGACTTCCATATCTTCTAAAGAATTTTTGGAAATCTTAATGCTCCTTAAATCAATAGGTAGCCTATTTAAAAAAGCAATAACTCACTGAACATACCAGTCCATTCTTCTACAGCTGTCTCACTTCCAATGAGACATAATGTGATATAATCAGCTATCAAACAAAGTGTGATGAGCAAATATTCTACTCTGATGGCCTTGTATGCCTGAATAAAACAAACAAGCTTTGCATCCTCAGCTAGGTTTTATAATCACAGTTTCAGACAATATCATCTCTTAGGTAGACCTTCAACCAGATTAAGTAAATACTGTTCACAGAAAGACCAAGTGTTTTATGATTAGTCAGTGACTTGGCAGAAAGTGCCATCACCACTGCTAACTGAAGATTAGATGCTTGTAGGCTATAATCTGGCACTAAGCAATTAGATTCATTTTGTAATACTGACTGCAGTGTAGCATAAAATGAAGATGATATTTCACTGCAAAGTATGACATCATTTGAGTTGTTTTGCTTCATTTAGTTGAGTTATTCGGAGCTATACAACAGTGCTATTCCTATTAATGATAAAGATCAGATTAACCAGTTCTGACATGAAATCATTCCTTACAAGAAGAGAGAAGTACATCTGTTTCCAAATTGTCCACGATCTACTCTTAATACATTGTTAATTTGCAGATTGTACTATTACTACTTAGAATATCAATATCTTGTCTGTTTTTCTTAAAAAGGTAGCCATGTTTATCTTGCAATAGATCGTAAATTGCTGATGTTGTATGTATTTAATGCCTATCACTGTAGCAAATGGTTTCTAATTGGATGTTATTTTTTTTTCCATCTTATATTGTTCTGCATTGAATGCCATTGCACTACGTTTGGATGAATTGTAAAAAAGCCATAACAACAGTTTAATATTAAGATGAAACTCATTCCTATAAAAAACATTAGTGGATTTTTTTAACTCATTTATCATCTACTGCTACTACATAACCAATTTGCTGATTGTGATACTGTTCACTGTTTCAAAGTATTGTCTATTTGGTTTG
This sequence comes from Protopterus annectens, assembly GCF_019279795.1. Classification (NCBI taxonomy): domain Eukaryota; kingdom Metazoa; phylum Chordata; order Ceratodontiformes; family Protopteridae; genus Protopterus; species Protopterus annectens. The sequence continues at coordinate 1,552,782,103 of NC_056733.1, forward strand.
GCTGACAGGACCATGCTTATCTTAAGAAAGAAAATAATTAAGAAGGGAAACAAGTGTTTTTGTGATTGGCCGTTACATGTTTAATAGGTTTATATATATTGCTCTGCTTTGCCCAGTGCACTCCATTCGGTTAGGTTACTGGAGCTGGTCTACCTGCAGTGGTAGGACACAGTATACTCTATAGACAGAAACACTTTTTTTCAGTTTACTACACTTACACTACACAAAACAAGTAATACAAGACTTTCATTAAAATGATTTAGTGCTTTTGCCTAGTTCTTTGAGACTTCAGAATAAAATGTGGCCTATCACTACACATATACAATAATGTGAGTAATACATGACAAAATAAGACAAGTTGCAACCTGAAATAATGTATACTCAAAGGAACTCGTTAAATTCAATGCCATACTATTTTTTAAATCCACAAATTTAAAATTGTGCTGTTTTCTTCATTCATAGACATTTAATATTTAGAAACTCATTCAAACCAGGTCTTGTTAACTGCCAGTGCAGCTATATGACCCCTAGAAGAAGCTCTGTGTCATCCTGGGTAACACTATGCTGTACAAAATAAATCTAAACAGAGAACAGATTATGGAATATTTGAATAAAGCATGTTTGCCTTATCCATTTCTAACAGCACAGAAATGATCATAATTTCTCTATGACTATCTGCAAAATATCTTATCTACATAAAATGCCTCATAGCTGTCAGAGACAGCCAGATATACTATGTGATTGCTGTTATGATAAAATGGCTTCAAGCTCATATTGTTTTTGTAGGTGAGAGAATTTCAAATTAGGCTAATACAACTATAATGGCAGTAATTACAAAAAGGCAGGAGTGAGTTCAAGTGGTCCTTCATGTATGTAAAATGCCATAATTTCCATAGCTTCATTTCAAAACAAACCTTTAGTTGTATTCTACTTTTTCGTGTAAACAAGGGGGGATATAACTCAGGGCCATACCTCAAAATATTCCTGTTATTATCAGTAATGTAGCTAACAAAGAAACGAAATAGTGTTTGGTTAAAAAAACAATATTACCAAAAATTAATCTCACCACTAGAATCTGGCAAGGTAATGGAAGAATTTTTTTTTGTTCAAACTATACTTTTTTCTTTATTCAGGAGGAGCTAAGCAGTATGATTTTATGCAGCTACTAAATAAGAGTAAAATGAATAAACAGTAATGATAAGAATAAACAGCCAGATGAGAGCTTGCACCTTGTGAATAAATGTGCTTTGGGCACAAACTAATTTGTCCAGAGCTACTTTAAGTGATTAAGGTAATGAAGTACAGGCTAGAAAAGAGAGAGAGAGTTAATGAAGGAGAGAGGGATCGGGGGATTTCTATAAAGGATAGAGAGTTTGAGTGAAGTAGTGTTAAGAAATGTCTAATTTGGAGGGAATGAGGGTTGGGGAGGAAGTGAGGTAAGTGTAGGGAGTGGTTTAAGGCAGTTATGTGAGAGCAGCAGAGTTGTCACATTGGTTTTAGGTGCAAACTTGCAGTGACAAGTATAACTTCCAAGATGACTTTGTAGGTAGCTGGAATACAGGTAGGCATTAGGTAATAATGGAGGCACGCTGGTGCTGGGTGAGTAAAATACAACCCCCTTCTCTCTCTTTTTTTTCATCCATTTGGATGTCAAAATATGGGGGGAGATGAATTTAGACATAGACTCTTTAGGTTAGAAACTAGAATTATAGTGAATTTAGGTACTTTGTTCCCCGGTGGGCTAAATTTTGAAATTAATTGGGATGTATAGGAAAGTTTGGATTCACATTTAATAGCTTGCAGTAACACAAGAAGAATATTAAAAGAATATAAATTAATAACATGATGAACAGTAGTAGGAAGTGTAATAACACATTAGTCATGTTAAAAAGTATTGGAATGAATGTGACATAGTCATATGCATTGAGTAGTGAAATGTATTTAATGTAAGTTTATTATAAAGTATTGGTTATTCATTACGTAATTGTTTAGATTGTTTAAATATTTACTATTTAATGTAGTATGTAAGAAATGGTTGTTTGTTTTATATGTTTTATATGTTGTATAAGAATCTTGGGCTTTTTATTTTTTATCTTGTTTATCTGTTTGATACCTGTATAAATGGGGATACACCTTTAAGTTTGGGTAGAAGTTCACAATAACTTAATAACTGAATTTGTGATAATTAAAAGTAGAATAATTGATGTATAGTAATTAAATGTATTACATTAATTAAGGGGATATAAAAAGGCTGCTTAAATTGCATTGATTTATTTCTTAGAAGGCTTGTGTAGCTGAGGTACCAGATGAAGTAAAATAAAGAAACAGCAGCTAATTCAGTGCTTCTTGACTGTGTTTTTCCCTGGGGAGAATTCCATGTTCCCTTTGGGAACTGTCAGTGTTTTTCCTGAATATGCCTTTGGAAGGAGCATCTGCAATTCCGGGTGTGTTAAAACCCAAGCTGATATGGAAAGATTAAGGTGTACTAAGATGTGGAGAGAGAGAGAGAGAGAGATGACAAAATGGTTAACAATGATCCATGGTCTATCTGAATGGAGAGTCAAATGGATGAGAGGTATGAACAGTTGGAGAAATTATTAAAAAAGGAAGTTTCCTTATACTGTGACATAAGACTGTTGCAGAAATATGTAGATATGAACATTACACCAAGGGGGCTAAGAGTAGATAGGTTCCCCTTATTTAAATTTTTGGAAGAAGAGCTAGATTTATTAAAGAAGTGGAAAGCAGTTTTGTTATTATGCACCACAAATTGGCTTACATTTTTAATTAAAAGGAATATCCATGCACAGGAGAAACCACAGAATGCTATAGTACAACTGCAGGAGGCGCTGATAGCTGAAATCGCTGAAAATAATTTTTCTAGCAAATTGCGCGAAATCAAGTAAAGTGTGGCCAAGGTAGAGTCAGAAGTAATAGAGAGAAAGAAGAAAAAGTTAAATCAAGATATTAACGACTACAACAATGGCATAATCTTTTCTTGGCAGCGAAAGGATGAAAGAGGGCCTATACATCAAGCTGGTAGAAGAAGTAGAACACGTTCAGGTCCATCCTCTCGTGATACATCTCTATCCTCAGGTGAGCTGATGTCCAATGGATGGAAGAGCATCTCTTTTGAAGATGTGAGCAAAGCGGCTGGAGGGCCTCCTCAAACCAAAAACATGGAAAATTCTGAGAACCAGAATCGAGGGAAAGGCAGAGGAAAAAGGTTCCAGGGAAAGGGGAAAAGAAACTGAATTATACTGTTAGACACACTAAGGTATGTGCCATTTCCAACATAGTGAATTTGTTCCCTGGTAACTGTATCCCAAATTCTGTGATTGTTGAAATACAACATGAAAAAATAACTGATGCTAATGTGATCCCTGATGAGACTGGGGAAAATTTAGTCTCAATATCTTGTGCATTAAAATTGACTAATGGTAATATTAGGGTGGATCTGGTGGCATTAGTAAATCAAACAGGAAACGCTGGTGGGTAACAGTACTGTAACTGAAACATTAAATATTGTGAATCTATTGGATTTAAGATTAATGGAGACAGCAGTGAGTGTCCTCTTTAAGGGCACTAAGTTTTTTCCAATGTTTTTTTCCTACACTTGCTGATGTATTGGGTGAAGCAAAGAAATTTTGTAGGAAACTACACTTGAGGGAATTTTTTGCTAGTAAAGGGCAAATGCTATCACAAGGGAACAGACCTAATGTAATGAATAAAGTAAATGAAGAAAATATGGAGGACTCACTGCTTAATATGTCTATTTAAGATAATCCGTTTATGGACTGGAACAATGTTGTGGATTTGGAAAGTGACTCTAATTTGTTCAATGTTGAAAATGTATTTTTTTCTACAGGGTATGGTAAATTGAATGTGCCTAAAGTTCGTTATAGTAGTTCTTTTGTACCCCTAAAAATTCTAATGCGGTTAATGTGTTTGAGAATGCATTATGTAAACAAATTGTAGATGCTCATTGTCATTTCATTTAGAATTCTAAAGCATGGAATTTAAATAAGGCACACTGGTTGGCCTTAAAGCAGTTGCATAGTTTAACCATCAATTATGTATTTACATAAGCAAATAAAGGGGGAAACTGGGCCATTTTGACAAGGAATGACTATAACAGTATGATGTTTGACTTGTTGTCTGACAATATGGTTTATGAAAAATTGCATTCTAATCCAGTGAAAGAATTCAATGAAGGTTTATTGGAATTGCTGGAAAGGGGAGAAAGGCTGGGATTTTTTGAATGGAAAGATATTAAAAAATTACATCTTAAGAATCCGAAGGATGCCAGGTTTTTTTCAATTCCCAAGTTACATAAATCTATAACTAAATAGGCAGGAGTATGCAGTTAGAACTTATCTGATTGAAGACTGCCGGAATAGGGCTTAGTTTTGAGCTTTTTTTATTGGTTAATTGGTTAATTTGTGTAAATCAGTTTGCTTATTTGCTACTCTTATATTTTAAAAAAATGTTCTAACTTGTTTTGCTTGTTTTCCCACCTTTCCTGTTACTAGAGTAGTCCAGATACAGCTTTGCTGTATTCAGGACTATATTGTAGTTTTTGAGTTCCTCAGGCCTTTCTGTGTTAGAGGGACGCCTTTCAGCTTATCAGTGGGAGTGGTAAGCAATAGGTAGCCTATCGACCACAAAAGTAGTGGTTTCTATCTCTGAATTTGTAGCTTATTGGCCATTTTGGGCTGCTTTCTATCCCTTTTAACTCTCTGACTTAAAAAAAAACTGTGTTTGCATGGATTTGCACTTGTTTTAGCTCAGTGGATCCTGTTTTAGCATCCTGCAGACTGCAAGGGCAGCAGAAAGGAAAAATAAAGATTCTAAGTGATTCTAAGTATCTCTGCCTGTTTAGTAAGTGATTCTAAGTATATCTGTTTGCCTGTTTTTACTTGAATTTGCTTAAAATCATTTATTGCACTTTACTTTAGCTATTTTCTAAGTTATTGCCTTTATTTTAACTGCATTTATTGTTTGGGGCTATACACTCAAATGTGCTAGCCTGCATTGTGTTTAAAAGTTGATTTACTGTTGATTTACTGTATTTCTACTGATTTTTCTGGAAAAAAACATCTATCTGTTTGCTCGTTTCTCCCACTTTTCTGTAAACTAGAATAATCTGGATTCAGATTTGCTGAATTCAGGACTGTATTGGAGTTTCTGAGTTGCCCAGATCTTAGAGTGATAGAGGGAAGCCTTTCTGCTTATCAGTGGGAGTGGTAAGCATTGAGCAGCCTATCTACCACTAGAGGAGTGGTTTCCAATTCTGAAGTAGTACCTTATTGACTGTTTTGGGCTGCTTTCTATCCTCTTTAGCTTTCTGACTTACAAACTCGTGTTTGTGTGGGTTTGCACTTGTTTTAGCTCAGCAGATCCTGTTTCGGCATCCTGCAGACATCAAGGGCAGCAGAAAGGAAAAAGAGAGACTTTAAATGATTCTAAGCATTTCCGTTTGCCTGTTTTTACTTAAATTTGCTTTAAACATTTATTGCATTTTACTTTAGCAATTTTCTAAGTTATTGCCTTTATTTTAACTGCATTTATTGTTTGTGGCTACACATTCAAGTGTGCTAGCCTGTATTGTGTTTAAAAGTTGATTTATTGTTGATTTACTGTATTTCTACTGCTTTTTCTGAAAAAAAAAAGAAAACAAAAAAAAAATCTGTTTTTGCTCATTTCTCCCACCTTTTCTATAAACTAGAATAGGCCAGATTCAGATTTGCTGAATTTAGGACTGTATTGGAGTTTCTGAGTTGCCCAGACCTTACAGTGATAGAGGTAAGCCTTTTTGCTTATTAGTGGGAGTGGTAAGCACTAAGCAGCCTATCTGCCACTAGAGGAGTAGTTTTCAGCTCTGAAATACTACCTTATTGAACGTTTTGGGCTGCTTTCTATCCCTGTTTACTTTCTGAATTGTGTTTACACGGATTTGCACGACACACAGCGCTGCTAAGCTAGGGTAAACTATTACCGGTGCCAGAAAGTGTGTTCTTCAAATTTTCCCTTAGATCTTGCCAGTTTCAGATTTTTGCAATCAAACTAGTCTATTTAAGTCCAGCACTTGCTCAGAACTTGTTGAAGCATTTAATGTAGCATATATACTGCTACCAGCACTAAACTCTCCATAAAGGAGAAAAAATACAACTTCAGTACTTAATAAACTGAGCACCTATCCAGGCATGTCTAAAGGTCAGTTCCCAGTAATTTCTCCTGTTAAACTGTTGGAACTTGGCATCCTGAAGCAATGTAGCAACTGCATCATGTCCACAGACCACCCTTTCACCTTACCTCCCAACACTCTGACTTGTGAGAGCTGCACATATGTAGCCAAATTGGAAGCCAAGCACTCTCCAGCCAAGACTGCACCACACCACGTGAAACACATAGCCTCCAGAACATACACCACCTCAGCTCACACATAGTAACACAAAACACACACCCACTTTGGTGGAGGCTGTCAATAAAAATCTACCCAAACAACAGAGATCTCTGAGGCAAAAACACAGGCAACCATTACATGCCAGCCCTATAGTGCCTTTTTTAGGCAATGTCCTGAAGACAAAATTACCACTGTAACAGATACAAGCAAACGTAATCTGAAGGTTATGCTACTCAACGCTAGAAGTCTAAATCTCAAAATGCAATCGCTCGAAGCACTCCTTAAAATGGAGAACATCGACATCTGTGCAGTAACAGAGAACTGGTTCAAGGCTCCGAAGAGCACCCCTGTGCTACCAGGCTATACCTCATACCACACTTTTCAATCCCAAAACCTGGATCGAAGCCCTAAAGGCAGGGGTGTCTCCATATTCATAAAGGATATGCACACCTCCAGACTAGTAGACCTACATAACGCATCAGAGATACTTCAGGTGCCACTAACACTGGGAATGACTGCAATCCAGGTTGTAGCCTGCTATAGATCCACCACCATGTCCCAAGACTCCCACACCACATTCCTAAACACCCTGAAAAATATCAATGTACAATCTAATACCCTTATACTGGGGGACTTTAACTACCCCTCCATTAACTGGGAAAATTACTCATGTACCAACACACTAGCTCAATGTTTTCTGGAATTCATAAATTCCAGCGCCTTGGACCAACTCATTCTTACCCCCACCAGGGGTAACAACATCCTCGACCTGGTCATTACTAACATGGGCGACTGTTGCTCTACACCAGTAATCAACTCCTCACTGTTCGGATCTGACCACAAGCTAATCACCATGGATATCCACACCCCCCCCCTCACCCCCCCCCCCCCCCGTAAAGGAAACCACCATGAAAATTTTTTTCATACTTAACTTTGAGCTTCAAAAAACAGAGGTGGCCAACTTCACGACACCCATGCAAATGGAAAATAGGTGCATGACTGCTGAATCATACACCAATGCGCTGTATGAACACATACACAAGTGCATGGAATAGGCCATACCAAACAAAGCCAAGATGCTCTCCTCCAAAAAAAGGAAGACAATCTGGTGGTCCCCTACCATAAACAAACTCTACAACAGAAGGAAGAAACTGATAAAGAGAAAGGTGAAGTCCCAAGACTGGAAAACCTCCCTTGTTAGCTTCAGCAAAAAACTGAGATCCCTCATCAAATCTTCTAAAGCTAGCTACAAAAACAAAATTGCATCTGATACTAAAGGTATTTTATAGTTATGTCAAGAACCTACATGGCAATACTCAGATCTGCTTTGAGCTACAGCACAATGCCAACACATATACCGAGCCAACTGATATTGCCAATATACTGGCCGATAGGTTCAGTGTGAACATTACCCCACTTTCACCCCCTATAGGGCCTATCTCAATACCAGATGAATGCCAAGTTCCTAATATCACTGCTGCACAGGTTAAAACCTCACTGTCCAAAGCCAAGAATACAGCTTCCATGAGACATGACAATATCTCTGGCTGTGTTCTACGTGAATTACAAAGTGAACTGGCACTACACCTGACTGCCCTGTTCAATCACAGCCTCACTTCAGCCCTTGTTCCTACTGAATGGCACACAGCTACAGTCATCCTATTCCACAAAGGGAGAGCGACTACAGACCCTGGGAACTACTGCCCCATTATCCTGACTAGTCTGATATGTAAGACTATGGGGCACATCATCATGGACCTTATAAATAGGGGCATAGGGAATCTCCAGACTCTGGACCTCACGCAGTTTGAATTTGTGAAAGGTAGATCATGCCTGTTCAACAGTATAGACTTCTTCAAGTCTGCCACCAGAACTGTAGATGAAGGCAAGGTAGTTCACACAGCCTGCCTCGACCTTGCCAAGGCCTTTGACACCATCCCTCACTCAGGAATCACAAATAGACCCGCTAAACTAGGCACAAACCCCTATGTCACAAGATGAGTCACAAACTGGCTAACTGATAGAGCCCACACTGTGATGGTAGAAGATTCCAAATCTGATTACTGACCAGTTACAAGTGGAGTCCCACAAGGATCAGTCCTGCATCCTCTACTGTTTGGTATCTACTTCTCTGAAGTTCAAGCCAATATAAAGGGACTTTGCCTGACCAAGTTCGCAGATGATTGCAAACTGGGAGCAGTTATTGACTCTCCAACTGATGCAGACATTCTTCAAAAAGGCCTCACTGTGACCAATGACTGGTGCCAGAACCATGACCTTAAGCTCAATGCTAAAAAATGCATCGTCATTCCCTTTGGGAAAAACTCGGTGCCCATGAACTACAACATTGATGGTAGTCCACTAAACACTGAAGGTGTGATAAGAGATCTGGGGACACAAGTTGACAGCAACCTCTCCTTTGACAACCACATTGCCACTGTGGTTACAAAATCATTCTTTGTGGCACATCTCATTACAAAGGGTTTTTCATCCAGGAAGAAAGAAGTCATAGTCCCTCTCTACTCATCCATCATCAGCCCTATTATAGAAATCAATGCCCCATTTGGCATGTACCTCACTAGACACTTACAACAACTGGAAAGGCCACAAAAATACCTCACTAAGAGGATCCTGGGCCTTAAACACATGCCATATATGGACAGACTCAAAAATCTCCAGCTATACTCTGTCTCATATCGCCTACTTAGAGGTGATCTCTGCTTGACCTACAAAGCCATGTCTAACCCAGAGCTGTTAGATATGCTACAACTGAAGAAATCCCAATCCCTCTGTGCCACATGCTCCAGGGACCTCAACCTCATTACCACAATAAACAGAACATGCTGGAGGTACAGGTTCCTAACTTAGAGACTACCCATACTCTGGAACAGACTTCCCATTCATGTCAAGCAGAGCACTTCACCACCCTTCTTCAAGAGAAATCTTGACAAGTGGATGGACAATAGTAAATTCACCCTGGGGATCACTTCAGTGGCCTTGCTTGACAGGGGCACTGGGAACTAACATCGGGCAGCAAGATACCAGGGAATGTTTTTGGGCTAGGCTTACATAGGGTCCAAGGCTGATAGCCTAGCACACACCTATGAACCTATGAACCTAGTAGTGTGGGTCAGAAGGTTGCAGTGTTCACATGCAGGGAGCCTGCAGAGCTTGTTTTTTTCAGTCGAAAGGGGGTGGGGTGGTAACAGCTAACAGCTTTTTTTTTTTTAGGGAAGTAGACTGTCACATTTATTGGATGGCGAAATGGGCGGAAATTTGGCCGGATAGCAGATAACTAGGTTTACATTGTCAATGGTGGAAAGTCTAGTGGTACAGTATCAGAGACCTCAGATGTTATCAGCTGGAGGAGTAATATGAGAAAGCATAGTTACAGAATGGGATTGCATGAGTTTTGGTAGGTCATTTAACAAGTAATTATTTAGTTGTCATTCCTAAGCGGCAATTGTTTTTTGGGTACGGCAGGATTTAGTGGCTTTACAAGAGAGATTTCCAGGTACAGTTATTGTGTGGTCAGAAATAGTGCCATACTTAGTTTGGCAGAAGTTTAACAGCTTTACAGTCATTGAGCAGGCCCAGCAATTTGTACATTTTCATTTGGCATGACATTTGGTAAATGGGGGAGTGAGGATATTAGATATTGTTATCTGTGCTAGTATGACTGGCTATGACTTTGTAAATAATTGTAAAGTACCATCTGCTACATATGCCAGCATGACTGGTTATAATGTTGTAAATAAGTTATGTATTTTGATTATCACTCTGATTTATGCAGGATGTTTGAATGTCAAACAGTGCTCTTCTGGCTGACCAAATATAGATGTTCTTTGTAAAGAGAAATGTCCTTACATCCTCTGCTCTAGTATTCATAACTTTCTGGGATTCCCTGCCATGGAAGCCCATCATCCAGCCAGTATACCAAAGACTTCCTGTTGCATTTAAAACGTTAGCATGATTGCCACTCAAAATCTCCTTGTGTACCATAGGGCATAAGGGTGACGTTCGGGCTTAGCATAAACAGAACTTCTTGGTTACCTGTCTGAATGCATTTGTTTCACCATTGGTCTGTTTACCTGCATCTGTTTTGCCAATTGAATGCATTTTCATTCTCCAATGATTACCTGGACCTGATAAGTGTCCCATTTATTTTTATTTTTCATCCTTTTTTTTTTGGGCTCCTTGGGGTTAATGTCATCCAGGAAGAGTAAATGCCAATGTGGAAGACAGATTCCCCATAAAAACACCACAATCAATGTCTGTTTTGTCTAGAAGCATCTCAAGATCATGTCTTGTTCTATTTGCCAGGTGTTTGTTCCAAAAACTCTTCACAGTAGACTTTCTTCCCTTTCCTTATCTTTAGAACCAGTGTTTTAAGCTTCTTGCTAAAGATACAATGGATGGTCTCTCCCATCTGGAGGGACAGCCATTAGGGAAGAAGATGGTGAAAAAAGTGCGACCGGAATCTTCTGCTGTGCAGGTGTTTCTCCTGAAGTTGTTACAAACCTGGAGGGTCGCCAGGCTGTGTGGTTGGATTCCTCTACCAGAATCGTGTTGGAGGCCAGTGAGGTTCCGACTGGCAGCACATCAGATGAGGCATTGAAGGTGTCCATCTTGTATGTTCAGGGGTGACCACAGTTGATTTTTTTCTGAGGGGCTTAGGGAAGTACCTCACACTTTAGTTGGGGAAGAATTTCCAACTATGGTTCTTGACTGCTGTCCTGGGTATGAGTCTTCTTAGTTTTTTTGAGGAAGCATTCTCTTAAAAAAGAAACAAAAGCTTAAACATGTTTCTTCTGCTCCTAGGGATCCTCAAAGTGAATGGCAAGCTTTCACCCAAAGGCTATTTTCTGATTATTGTATTTAAAGTGTCTCAAGAGGTTTCAGTTCCTGCTCCTCCTTGGTTCACTACTCCCCTTAAAAGGCCTATAGAACAGAATCCTTCTGAGACTGAGTTAGATTCTAATGACAAATCCCTGACTTATTCTACTGAATTTCCTTCTCCTTTGGGCTATGGGTCAGAGGAGGAGGAGGAATCCCTTAGTCCTGATGCTCATTTTGAGGAAATTTCCTTTGGGGACACATTGTCTAAGAGTATGGATTTTTTTAAGTGGGACTATGCTCATGTCCCTGATATCCGTAGGAGGTACTATGAGTTGCTACAGTTGGTGTCTCCTAAACCTTTGACTATTCCTTCTGTTTTGGCTGCTTTGCCAAATGTTTTTTCCAATGCTTTTTATGCTCCTGATTCTTAAGCCCTGCTCCCAAGAAGCCTGATAGGTTTTATAGGGTGCCTGAGGATTGTTTCTTTTTGTATACGTATCCTGCTGCTGACCCTTCTGTGGTCTTTGCAGCCTCTGATGAGCCATCTCAATTGCTTCTGTCACCCAAGTTATTGCCTTCTGACAAAGATAGCAGAACTATGGAATGGCTGCATAAGAAGGTTTACACTTCTGCTATCCTAGGTTTTAGGACTATTAATTATCAGACCCATACGTCTAGGTATGTGTTGGCTCTTCTTTCTCAGGCCTGTCAACTTATTTCTGATTTTCCTTAGTCTGAGGGTAAAACTTCTGTTCTTTCCTTGCTAGGGACTTCCTCTCAAGTCATTAGTCTTTCTATTAAATGTAGTTATGATGTGACAGATGCATCATCTATGGTAGCTGTTTTTGGTTCAGTTATGAGGAGATATTCTTGGCTTAGGCTCCAGCCTCTACCTGATGATATTAAAGCTAAGTTGATGGACGCTCCCCAAATTCCAAACTTTTGTTTGGGAAAGCTGCTGCTGGTTTAAGTCCCATCAGGATAAGGGAAAGGCTTTACAGGAGTTTAAACATGTTTTTTTTCTCCTGTGCCTAAATGTCAGAGGAACTATCATGTTAAGCCTGCCTTTGTTCGTATACATTCCTGCCCTTCTACTAGAGCCAAGAAGAGTGGAAAGTGGGCTCCTCCTGCTAAGGCTACTCAGTTTTCAGGGTTTCTGCAGCCTTCCTTTCCAGACAAGCCAGGTGCTGTATGACTATCCAACTCCTCTCAGCCACATTCCCATTTCTCTTCACCTTTCTTTTTCTCTTCCTGCTTGGCTTCAGATCACACAAGATTCTTGAGTTCTGTCAATCATTCATCATGGTACTTCATGCTGTGGAAATCCCATCCTTCCTTTATGAGCATTCCTCAACTTTCTAAGGAATAGTTTCCCTTTTTCCCAGAGGTTCTTCAAACTCTCTTGACTAAGGGTACTATTCAGGATGTGTCTGTATCCTAGAGGGGGAAGAGTTCTACTCCAGGCTGTTTCTAGTGTCAGGATAAGAGGGCACTTGGAGATTTATTCTAGACCTCTCTCATCTAAACACTTTTTTAAAAGTGCCTTCCTTTTGTATGTTTTCTCTTCAGATACTGTTTCCTCTACTGCCAGGCCTGTATAGTGTATTTGGATTTCAAGGATGCTTATCTCCATATTCCAATCTATCCTGTTTTCAGGAAGTTTTTACATTTCTCTCTTCCTTCCCGACATTTTCAGTTCTTTGCTTTGCCCTTTGGCCTTTCTAAAACCCCAAGGGTGTTGACCAAATACTTTACTCCTGTGATTGCTTCAAAGGATCCAAATTTTTCCTTACTTAGATGATCTGTTGATTCAGGCGTCCTCTCCAGAGACTCTGTTTCAAAATTGTCATTTGGCCATTTCCCTTCTTCAGAGCCTGGGGTTCACAATAAACTTTGCAAAGTATTCTCTGACTCCTTTGCAGGATCATGTTTTTCTGGTTTGCAGGATTCAGTTGATGACTATGATAGCATCCCTGCCCCCTCTGAAGGCCTTAACTCTCATTTCATTCTTTCACACTCTTTTCCTCTGGCTTCCATTACTGCCAGGGAATTTCTGAGAGCTCTGGGTTTCATGGCATCTAGCATTGTGATGCTCCATCTGGCCAAATTTCACATGATAAAGCTTCAGTGGTTTCTGAAGTAAGTGTGGCTTCAACATGCACACCATCTAGACTTTGTAGTTCCTAATCTTTCTTGTCCCAGACAGGAGCTTCATTGGTGGAGCTGACAGTTGTCTCTGAACCCAGGGATCCCTTTCCACCCCCCTCTTCCCTCACAGGAAATGTTCATAGACGCTTCAGAGATGGGTTGAGGGGCAATGTTTGGCTCCCTAAAAGTACAGGGTGTGTGGTCATCTTGCCAGCAGAGGGAACACATCAACATCAAGGAGATGAGAGCTCTTCTGCTGGCCCTTCAGGCCTTTCATCCTCTTTTCTCTCCAGGGCCTCTCAAGGTCTTCACACACAATACCACAGTGATGTGGTATATCAACAAACAGGGAGGAAGGAGATCCTACCTTGGTCGGCCCTTTTAGTATGGGATCTTGCTGTCAAGTATCAAGTGACTCTTCAGGTGGTTTATATCCCTTCCAGTCAGAACTTTATGGCAGACAATCTGAGCAGGTCCTTAACTCAGTTCCATGAATGGATGCTTCGTAGGGATGTGTTTCTGGACATTATTTACCAGTGGGGTACTCTTTAAGTGGATCTTTTTTGCCTCCCCTCTTAACAGAGAACTTCCTCTGTTCTGTGCCAGAGTCGCAAGTCCACTGGTATGGAAGATGGACACCTTTTCACTCTCTTGGAAGAGGATGTTTCTTTATACATCACCTTCCCTTCCTTTTATTTGAAAGTCCTGACACTTACAAATGCCTTCTACCAGCACCTGCAGGGCTGCATGGATCAGGCAATCCCAAGCAAAACAAAGACTCTTTGTGCCAAAGGCAAGCGTCCAGTCTGGTGGACCCCAGCCATAAACAAACTCTACAACAAAAGGAGAAAGCTACTACAAGATAGAGCAAAATCCTTAAAAGGAAAGACACCGCTGATCACTATAAGTAAAAAGCTAAGAGCTCTCATAAAATCATCCAAAGCTAATTTTGAGAGAAAAATAGCTAAGGACTCTAAAGACAACCATAAGGCATTCTTTAGCTATGTCAGAAACCTAGGAGGAAACTCCCAGATATGCTCAGAATTAGTCCAAAATGATGTGAAGATTACTGATCCTACACACATTGCCAACATACTGGCTGACAGGTTCAGTGCAAACTCCCCCCCCCAAAAGGAGAGATATCTATACCAAATGATTGTAGCCCCCCAAACATCTCTAATGCCCAGGTAAGAACTGCTCTCTCCAAGGCAAAGAACACAGCATCCATGGGACCTGATGGTGTCCCCGGCTGTGTGCTCCACAAACTCAACGAGGAATTAAACCCACAGTTAGGACAGCTGTTTAATCTTAGTCTCACCTCCGGATATGTACCCAGGGAGTGGCGCACAGTGACTGTGGTCCCACTTCACAAAGGCGGTGCCTCCACCGACCCTGGAAATTACCGTCCCATTAGCTTGACAAGCCTTATCTGCAAAGCCATGGAGAGGATCATAATGGATCTCATAAATAAAGACATAGGGAATTTGCAGACTTTGGATCCAACCCAGTTTGGCTTTGTCAAAGGCAGGTCATGCCTTTTAAACTTGGTTGACTTTTTCGAAACAGTCACCAAGGCCATTGACGAGGGAAAGGCAGTCCATACAGCCTACCTAGACCTGGCGAAGGCTTTCGATACAATACCTCACTCGGGTATCATTGAAAAACTCATCAACTTAAATGTAAACCCATACATTACAAGATGGGTTGCAAACTGGCTGAGTGATAGAACCCACAGGGTCAGAGTTACTGGAGCCATGTCAGACTCAAAGCCTGTCACAAGTGGTGTCCCACAGGGCTCAGTCCTGGGCCCACTCTTGTTTGGCATCTACTTTTCTGAAGTGCAGGCAAATACAGGAGGGTTATGGCTGACAAAGTTTGCAGATGACTGCAAACTGGGCGCCGTAGTCGAAAACACATCTGACACAGATATCCTTCAGAAGGGTCTCACAGAAACGGACAACTGGTGCCAGAGCCATGGCCTAAAGTTAAATGTCAAGAAATGCATAGTCATACCCTTCGGGAAAAACAAGGTTACCCCTAGCTACCAGATAGGTGGCAATCCTCTGATCACAGAAGAAGTTATCAGGGACCTGGGGACCCAGGTTGACAGTAGCCTTTCATTCGACACTCATATTGCTAAAGTAGTTAGGAAGACCTTCTACATTGCCCACCTTATCATGAAGGGATTCACATCTAGATCAAGGGAGGTCATAGTCTCCCTTTACTCATCACTCATCAGACCAATGATTGAGTACAATGCCCCATTCGGAATGTATCTGACCCGACACTTGCAGCAGTTGGAGAGGCCACAAAAGTTCCTCACCAAAAGGATAAAAGGTCTCAGAAATCTGTCTTATGCTGCCCGACTGAAAGAACTCCAGCTATATTCAGTTGCTTACCGCTTGCTCAGAGGTGACCTGTGCCTGACATACAAGGCCATGTCAAACCCAGATTTGATGAACATGCTTCATTTCAAAAAATCTAGATCCCTCAGAGCCACAAGGGCGGGAGACTTAAACCTCGACGCGGTTATTAATAGGATGTGCTGGAGGGATAGATTCATCACCCAAAGACTCCCTATGCTGTGGAACAAAATCCCGGTATATGTGAGGCAGAGCACCTCGCTGGCCTTGTTCAAGAGGAATCTTGACCAATGGATGGGAGATCGCAGATACACCCCAGGGGTTACCTCAGTGTCACTGCTCGACAGAGGCACAGCAAAATAATGGGCATAGTTTCTCCAAACTAAAGGGGTGGCATAAGCCACAAAACTATGGGCTAGGCTTGTAAATGCCCTCGGGCAGATAGCCTAGTATAAACCTATGAACCTATGAACCTATAAGATTCAACAGGATGCTCCCAAAATCATGTTGGTGACTCCCATTTGGCTGTGGCAGGCCTGATTCCCTCTTTTTCTGCATCTAGCCAGGGTCAATCATCACAAGTTACCTCACAGGGTGGATTTAATCACACAAGACAAGGGATATCTCATCCATCCTGACCTGCCCACACTTCAACTGACATTGTAGGTGATAGGGTTTTGATCCCTCATAGACACCTTTTTTTCTGAGGACATGCTGCAATTCCTGCAGCAGGCCAGGAAACCTACTGCTTGAAATCCTACTTTTCCAAATGGAAGAGGTTTTCTATTTGGTGTCTGGCTGTGGATGTTCCTTTGGTTCTCTCTTATTGGTGTGAGTTTCTCAATGCTGGTTTTGCCTATTCTTCTATTAAGGTTCAATTATCAGCCATCTTTGCTTGTCTGACTTTGTCTCCTCCTTTATCTTCTAGATGTGAGGTTAAATAATTTCTCAAAGGTGCCCTTAATATTAGACCTCCCAGGAAGCCTGTTTCTCCTCCCTTGGATCTTAGTTTTGTTTTGGAGTAGTTGATTCAGGCTCCTTTTGAGCCTACTGTTTTGACTTCCTTGAAACATTGTTCTTGGAAGAATGTTCTGTTGTTTGCTCTTATTTCTGCCAGACAGGTGTCTGCATTGCAGACCCTTATGACTTTTCCTCCTTTTTTGATTTTTCATGAGGACAGGGTGTCCTCATGCACTAATCCCTCCTTTATGCCTAAGGTGGTTAATGAGCTTTCCCTTAATCAGTCTATCCATTTGCCTACTTTTGTTCCCCTCTCCTCACTTTGACAGTGGGACGGTGCTGCATACTTTGGATGTGCATGGGCAACTCAGAATTTAGTTGGATCAGACTAAGACTAATTGTAAATCTGATTAGTTGTTTGTTTCTTTTCATCCTAGATCTTTGGGTCTAGCTGTATCCAAGCAAACTATTTCTTCTTGGATTTTTAAGGCTATTTCCTTTTGTTACACCTTTCATTGCAAGAGCCTTTCTTCTTCAAGCCAAAACTCATTCTACTAGATCTGTGGCTTCTTCTGGTGCTTTGTTTCAAGGGTTTAGATACTAATTCTATTCTTGAAGCAGCTACCTGGTCTTCAGTGCATACCTTTACTAAACAATACAAGCTGGATGGTATCTCTAGAGCTAGGGTCAGTTTTGCTACTGCCATTCTCCATGGCTTCTTTGGGGACTCTTCTTCTCCTTTCCCCTCCCAAGTTTCCTCTTGAGCTTTGGTACTCTCCCAAAGGTTACAAATACTGCATAAGTGAATGTAAGGACATAGTACCATTGTGTAAAATCTTACCATAATGGTAGATGTCCTTGCCTTCGCTGCTGCAGTATTTGTTTTCTCCCTTCTTCCCCCTTGTCCTTCCCTTCCTGGATGTACAGATTAACTCTTGGGTTCCTTGGACTGGTGGCTAATCAGTTCTGTTTATGGTAAGCCTGAACATAATATTTATGCCCTATGGTATGCAAGGACCATTTGAGTGATGTTCAGGTGTACCTTTTAAATCCAACAGGAAGTCTTTGATATACTGCCTGGATGATGGGCTTTCACGGCAGGAAATCCACCAAGGTTACAAATACTGCAGTAGCGAAGGCAAGGACATCTACCACTATGATAAGATTTTACACAACTGTGCTTTCTTAATGCATGTTATGCCAGAGTCAACTGAGCTAGATGTGATGTCATTATGTGCAAGAGCTGGGAGAATAGAATCTTCGCTACAGCTGTTTATTTACTTTTCAAAGTCTGATATAAGAGTAGAATTCTCATGGCAGCTTCCTGTTATTTTTGAAAAAGATCTGCTACATAGCTCTCAACATGTTAGAGTGGGACAGTATGGGCCAAGCACTAACAAATGCAGGTACACAACTACAGGGAACTGTTTTACATAGTGTGCTCATACATTGCTACCAAGGTGTTCTGTACATGGATTTGCCAATAAATTGCATTCCAAGTAATGTCATTTATCTGCTAATCAGCAACCAGACATATAGGGTATTAGTCATTACATTCTAAAAAATAGGGACAGTTGAGAGGTATGATCTGCTGTAAAAAGCAGGTTCTGAGGCAGTTGTTCAGTTACTCTTCAGTAGTTGTTTTCCAGAGCTGCTCAGCAGTAGTAGTCCAGTTGTTTCCAGAGACTAGATGTTCCAGTCATTAAGGACAGACAACAGCCTGGAGTGTGGACATAATTTCTCAACTTACCTTGCAGAAGAAAGAGTATAATCGTGCCTTGCTAAAGTATTTAGATTAGATAGGGACAGTTAATCTTCAGATAGTCAGGGAAGTACAGCTAGATAGTTGGAGATTTTCTAAAACAAATGTGAGATCTATCATACAGTATTATTTTCATATTTCCTGTGTGTGAAACTCTGATGTTTATTGGAATCAGCTATTCAGTATTTACATGTTTTAAATATTTTTATTTATTATTGTTTTACTACCTCTCATTGTTCTTGTTATTTAATTAATATTTTTAATAACTTGAGCATGCTTATGCTTATTGTGATAATAGCAGGGCCACTCCAAAAAGCCTTACTGCTACCATTTGTTTCAATATCTATTTCACTCAATATAACTAAACACTTCTTTTGAAGAGTATTGTGGTATTTGACTGGTGACAGCTGTTACCTTGTGATTTGGGCAAAGAAACACAGCAGATAAATCTATGTCAATCTTTCCCAAGAGTGTGTGTATGTGTGAATATCAGACATTTAAGGGTGAGTGAGATACCTAAAACTAGGACACAGTGTTCTGCAGTAATTAGTGTGGAGACTCTTTTGGGGAGCTGGAATGAAGCATATAGTCCAGTCCCAGGTTTTGGAACCTGCTTCTGGTGTACTCTGAGGGGAAATTGTGTATTTCTATACCTACTTTTAGTAACACTCCCTTACTGGAGACAGTGGTGAGGTTTGAGAC
Source organism: Protopterus annectens (assembly GCF_019279795.1). Classification (NCBI taxonomy): domain Eukaryota; kingdom Metazoa; phylum Chordata; order Ceratodontiformes; family Protopteridae; genus Protopterus; species Protopterus annectens. The sequence goes on from NC_056733.1 coordinate 1,552,801,283, forward strand.
TCCTTAGTTACTGTCCCGGGGCACAGCTTGTCACAGTGGGCATTCATACCATAGGATCATAGGATCATCAGTTACTAGGCTAATGGCCCTAGGATCTTACAAGCCTAGCCAAATTATACTCTTATTTCCATGATCAGCACCTATTTCCTCTGTCCAAGAGGGACACAAGTGGAACCCCTGGGGTGGATTTACAGTTATACATCCAATCATCCAGATTGAGTTTGAAGAGGGCCAATGAGCTGCTCTACTTGACATGACGTGGGAGTCTGTTCCGAAGGTGTGGTAACCTCTGGAAGACAAATCTGTCTCTCCGACATTTTCTATTAATATCACATAGCAGGTTAAGGTCTTTAAAGTAAGTGACTCATGTACTATTTGACTTGCAGATATGCAGCATTTCCAATAAAGCAGGGTCAGAGATTGCCTTCTATGCAAGGCAGAGATTACCTCTGAGTAGTCTGTATGAAAAAGAATAAAGTAACAGTGATTTCAGATGATCCACATAGGACAGATGCTGAAGACCTTGAATTTCCCTTGTGAGGAACCTTTGTGGTGTCTCCAATTGCTGCAGGGGCTTGGAAAGCTACATACCAAAAAGGGAGTTGTACTCGATTATTGGCTTGAAAAGGCAAGTGTACAAGAAGATTATAACTTCTTTTTTTTTCTGGAGGCAATGGCCTTACTTATGAGATGAGCAATATAGAATGCCTTTTTCTGCATGGTAATCAAAGCTAAGGTTTCTGTCAACCTGTGTGCCGAGGACTTTCACCAGTGAGTGCATACTTAGGGTGTTGCTATTGATGTGGTAGATAGCAGCAACATTGCTCTTACTGAAAGGGATGATAACACATTTTTTGCACTGAGTTTAAGGCTATGACTTTGGCACTAATCATTTGTTTGTGTAAGACCTTCTTGTTGGATGTTGACAGAATTTGACGAGTCTATGACTGCTCCCAGTTTACAGTCATCAGCAAACTTTGTCAGCTACAGACATTTAATTTTTCCTTGTACTTCAGAGAAGCAGATTGCAAACAGTAGAGGTCCCAGGACTGCTCCCTGTTGAACACCACTGGTTACAGGTCTGCTGTTGAGGGTGGATTCCCCTATTTTGACTATATGTATTATATCACTGAACCAGTTAGAAACCCCTCTCACGATATAAGGATTGATACCTAACTGGGTGAGTTTGTGAATTATATCTGAATGTGGGGATAGTGGCAAAAGCCTTGGCTAAGTCTGGGTAGCCTGCATGCACAGATTTCCTCTCAGCCAGCACCTTGATGACTGTCTCGAAGAAGTCCACCAGGATTAACAGGCATGATCTATCTCCCCTTGACAAATCCAAGCTCAATAGGGTCAAGTGTTTGGAGATTACCTGTAACTTTGTTGATAAGGTCCATGATGATTCACTCTCCATGATCTTGCAGATAAGACTAGTCAGGCTAATATGTCTATAGTTCCCAGGGTCAGTGGAAGCACCACCTTTGTGCAAGGGAATAATGGTGGCCATTTTCCATTCAGCTGGGAAGAAGCCAGTGCTTAGACTATGTCTGAAAAGAGCACCTAATGGTGTTGGTAATTCTTGTTGGAGCCCATGTAGGATGCAGCCTGGGATGTTATTAGATCCCATAGATGCCATGTTTTTGACCTTAGAAAGGGTGTTTGAGTCCTGCTCTTTAGAGATACAAGGTAGGGGACAGGTGGTAGGGATGTCATAGGGTATGTGTGGTGGGGACAGGGGAGTGACGTTTTTAATGAACCTGTCAGCAAGCAGGTTATCTATGTCCACAGGCTCAATATATGTGGTATCATTAATTAACAGTTTGGCACAAATCTTGGATTTTCCTTTTAGGTTACAGATGTAACTAAAGGAAGCCTTATGGTTGTCCTTAGTTGAAGAAGCTTATTTGGATTCATAGTTTGCTTTGGAGGACTTCACAGGAAGTCTTATTTGCTTGTTTAAGCTGAGGGAGGGAGTGCTTCCAGTTTAGGGATCGCCCCCTCTTATTCTTAGACAGCAATTGCTTCCTTTTATTGTAAAGCCTGTTGTTCACCAGGCAGGTTTGCTCTTCCTTGAGGAGCTTCTTTTGGTCCTATCAGGTATGGCTAAATCAATGCAGTTAAACAGGTGTTTGTATAAAGCATTGGTGTAGAATTCGGCATAGTTGCCAGTTCCATCTGAGGGGGCAGATGCAATTATGCTATTTATACCATCTCGTAAGAGGTTATAGTCTGCTTTGGAGAAGTTTTAGACTTTAGTTCCGCTGCGGGGGGGGGGGGGGGGGGCAGGTGTGATAGTTACTTCAAATGAGATTGATTTGTGGTCAGATCTCACCAAAAAAGACCTCACAGTGGGGGTGCTACATTGGACCCCTTATAGGTAAGCACCAGATCCAGGATGTTGGCACCCCTTGTGGGAGTCTCAACCTGTTGGTCCAGGACATTAAAGCTAATGAAGTTGATGAACCTTTGGGCAAATGAGTTAGAGCACAAATAATTTAACCAGTTAATAGATGGGTAGTTTAAGTCACCCAAAACCATGATGTTCAGATGTATCTTGATAGACTCAAGTAGATCCAAATAGGGAGAGTGGATGTCCTGATTCAAGGGCGGGGTCCTGTAGCTGGCAATGACTTGAATAGGTGTCCTATCAACAGTTAATTGCACCTGAAGTATCTCCAGGGCATCATAACCCGATATGGTTGGAGTGCTGTCCACAGCCTTATTATTTATTTTATTTTATTTATTTATCATTTGTTTACTGGGAAAGTCCGACTTGGAACAAAGCCAATTTACACCAAAGGCCCAGGGAGGAACACTCCAGATGCATGAAAGCACCCAGAGGAAACCCAAACGAATGCAGGGAGGACATGCAGACTCCACACAGAAGGCACCCCAGCTGAGAATTGAACTGGAGAACATTTTGCTGTGAGGCAACAATGCTATTGCTGCACCACTGTGCCATCCAGTCCAGCCTTGAACCAGGAATAACTAATAGAGCATAGGGATTTTGACAATAGGGACCTAGTGTATTTTAGGCAGGATGGAGTCAACTTAAGTGATTCAGAGTTGGTCTGATAAAAAGGATGGAGTAGGGGAGGGGAAACAGCCTGTGTCAGGCTGGTGAGCAGAGAAGAGGGGCAGACATGCTCTCTACTATTCCTCCCGGTGTTGGGTTGGAGTTGAAAAGATGATTGATTTGCTTCAGAAGTGAGTGGGATCATGCTGCTTCTGATAAGTAAGGCTAAGTGAGCGGTCAAGGCAATGCTGCTTACTTCAGGCAGAGTGATCAGACTACCCTGCCCTGTTTAATTATTACATGGAAGTTATGTTAACATTGTGATTAACAAATTTTATGCGACATTAATTGAATTATGATTAAGAATGTTTCCAAAAAAGTGATGATTAAGACTGTTATTCATTAAAAAAGTCACCATATTATTTATTTATTTATTTTACACTTCTTTACCAGGAAAGTCGAACTGGACACAGATCCTATTTCAACAGAAGCCTGAGGATAAAAGCTGCACATTTACAACAGAACAATTGTACAAAATTTCAAAACATTACACCAGAGAAGTAACACATGGATACAGAGTAATGCATACAGTGAGTTCTTAATACATGAATTTTGCACATATAAACTAAGGTTAATACATATCTCTAATAATAGTAGATACTAATATTTCAATCTCCCAGGAAACTTTATGTATGTGCATAACTGTGGAGAGATATCACAGGCAAATAATGCTATATTATCAGGGAGAGATAATAGTAAAGAGACAATAGGCAAGTTACTAATTAAGAAAAGTTTCAGGAAGTTTTGGGAGCAGAGACCGAGTCAGACTCATTATTGCAAAGGAAAGGATGAGTGGAGAAGGTAAAGAAAATAAGTAGAGAGGATAAAGGAGTTAGATTGCCGGGTGGGGGGGGGGGTTGCAGGAAGGAACTCATAAGATGTCATTCGAATGCTATTTTGCTGTAGTATTTTTTATTGAAAGGGATCTGGACAAATTTGGTTTTGGCACAAACTAATTTGTCCAGAGCCACTTTAAGTGGCTATGGTAACGAAGGGTAGGGTTGAAAAGGGAGAGTTAATAAAGGAGAGAGGGGTTTGTGTATGGGGGGATTTCTGTAAGGGGCAGAGAGTTTGAGTGGACTAGTGTTAGGAAAGGGTTTATTTGGGAGGAATGAGGGTTGGAAAGAAAGTGAGTTAAGCTTAGGGAGTGGTTTAAGGCACTTATGTGGGAGTAGCAGAGTTTGGAGATTAATTTTAGGCATAAACTTGCAGCCTTCCCTTCCTCCCCCTTTTTATTACATGAATGGGATTGGCTAATTTTATATGTGGATTGGTTAGTTGCAGAGAAGAGAGTCAGGCTTCCTCACTTCTGCTACCCCTCTGGTGTTGGGCTGGGTTTGGAAAGGAGATTGTCTACAGAAATGAGTGGGGTCATGCTGCTTTTGATAAATAAGACTAAGTGAGCGGTTAAAGCAATGCTGCTTACTTCAATGAGGGTAAGAGGCTTTGCTGCCCTGTTTAATTGTTACATTGAGGTTAGATTAACATTGTGATTAATAAATGTTATGTGGCATTAATTGAACTTCAATTAAAAATGTTTCCAATAAAATGGTGAATAAGACTGTTACTCAATAAGAAGGTCATCATATGCTATTTTGGTGTGGTGTTTTTTATTGAAAGGGATCTGGACAAAGGCTTCTCCTGTTCTAAAACAAGTTTACTTTACGTTTTTGCAACATAGTCTGAAAGAACTTTCTGAAAAGAAAACTACATTTCTGCAACAAGTTTGATAGGGATCCCCCAGTGGGTGTGAGGAAGACTGTGGGAGAAAATTATGGCCAATCTACTATGGTCTGTTCTTGTCAGTGAAGTGTCTGCTGGATGTAAGCTTAACATAGATTGGCACAAGTGATACCTTTCAATTTTCCCTGGGAAACCTCACAAAACCAAGCACAAGACCCCCATCTACATAAGACAAAAGGCCCAGTTCTAAAAGTCTTGCTCTGAGAGAAGGTCTGTTGGAATCTGGCCTTCTTTGTACGTCTGTATATAGATAGGTCTTACACCAAAGTAGGTCAATTATACTGAGATCAAGCCTTTTGGAATCAGGACAGGCTTACACTGAGAGCAACTCTTTTGGAACCTGATCCAAAGTTCATCATTGTCCATATTCAAGCATAACTTAGATCTATGCATGGGAAACAGAAGGTTTACCCCAGGACTGCTCCCTGAAGTACTAATGGACAGAGGCAGCTACTAAAATCTTTATCCAATGCATGGGTCCCCTCAAATTATCTATGGTATGATCCCAGTTATTCTCATTAATGGTGATATAAAATTATTGACTATGGAATGGGTAAGGCCATCATAACAGCAAATGAGAAAAGTTAATTCAAGTACAAAAAGAACAACTGAATAGGCTTAAAATGGTCCACCACTGCAGCTAGCCTTGTACTTATCTAGGATTTGATGAACCTAAGAACCTATGTAAACAATGTGACAGATTAAAAACAGTTTGTCTAGTAGTGAATATCAAAGGTTGCTATGGCCTGACCTTCCCTGTGGGGAAGGGTTTGGAGGGTGGCCTAATGGTTAAGGTGTTTGCCTTACAAAGACAAGGTGCAAGGTTTGAGTCTCACATGGGATAATTCGCTAGGCTTAGAATGGCTTGCAAGGGCAGTTAGCATAGTACTAATCTATGAAACTATGAAGGGAAATGTCATTCAAAGCCTCCAGTCTTTGCAATGTGCAGAAGTAATCTCTGATAAAAGAGTGGAATCTCTCAGGAGTCAAGTGTAATGCGAACTCCCTTTAACTGTAAAACTAGTTCACATATGGAACTCTGTCAAAAGAAGAGAAGTTATCACTTTTTCACTTAGTAAACCAAGACTTCTTCACATCAAATATGAGAAGGAAAAGTGGTTGTGATTGATAAGGATTATAACCAAAGGGTTATCACTTTCTCAGTCACAGTAGGTAATAGCTGGGCATGTCACTGCTGAGTTCATGGTCAAGATGTACAGCATTCTGGAGGATCTGCTATGTGGTGATATTAAAATACTGATAAATTGATGATTAGACAACCTGTATGGGTGTCAGATGTGGAAAAATACCTTTTCAGTGGAAGAATGTTTCTCTTACACTCACTCATAGCGGAGTTGTTTGGTATTCAGTTGGTTGAAATATAAAAACACAGCCAGTGTAAGATGCTGGAATCACAATTAAAAACGAGGGAACAGGATGAGGTGCAGGAGTTGATGTAGTTTGCATAATATTATAAGACTGTAGCAGCTACTTTACAAAGAGGTTTAAGGTTCACTGTGAATAATGCATTTTGTTATCTCAAATTACAAATTAAGCTCCAGAGGATGGTTTCCATAGCAATTCATTATATATGAGTCAAGATAAAGCAAGCTGAACATCACACCTTCTTGGTGTACGTAGGTTTCTAATATTTATACTTGCCTGGTGTCCCAACCATTTGTAATTTATACTGATAAAGCTTCCAAATACCTTAGCCAAATTGTCTCTTATCTGCCTAGTGGTACATGTTTTAATAGAAGTTCCGTCCAAATAGGATATCACAGTTGCCATCCTTTGAACAAAATATGGTTTCTCAAACATACATGCCCATTATGGAGCTCCATAAGCACAGTCTTTTAAAGGAGGATGTCAAAGGCAAAATAGTGGAACATAACATCTTTACATAAGGACCATGTGACCATTCAGTGGGGTTAGGTTATCACTATGTCTTTAATATGGAATCAGATATAAGCAGGGGTGGCCCGTGCTATTGGACTGCCGGACTGCAGCCCCCTCAACCTCAAAGTACTGATAAAATAAAAAATAAAACGAAAAAAAATTTTCACTGCTGCTGAGACAGTCTAGTGCATGGAGCATGCGCACGGCAGTCCACTGCTGCTGAGACAGTCTAGTGCATGGAGCATGCGCACAGCAGTCCTGATTCAGAATCATGGACAGGAGCGCTCCCACAAAGTTTTAAACTGCATAGACTCCCTGGGGAAATGCGTCAGCAGTCAGGAGAAGGAGGGGAAGATCTCGCGACGGGCAGTGTAAGGATCTGGATTGGATTGGAGTTCGCAATGGGCAGGGTCGGATTTGCGTGGGATTTACTTACTGGATGTATGGTGGCTGCAGTCTCGTCGGGATTTACTGGATGTATGGTGGTTTTGCAGACAGGTTTTTGGATTTACTACAGGACCAGGTGTGTGTGTGTGTGTGTGTGTGTGTTTACTTACTGGATGTATGGTGGCTGCAGTCTCGTCGGGATTTACTGGATGTATGGTGGTTTTGCAGACAGGGATTTGGATTTACTACAGGGCCAGGTGTGTGTGTGTGTGTGTGTGTGTGTGTGTGTTGTGTAAATGCCTCAGGTGGGATGTACTGGTGATTAGACTCATAGTGGTGTGGTAGGGAATACCTCAGGCTTGAACCCTGTACCTTGTCTGCAGGTGTTAAAGACCTGAATTCCCTACCCACCACCATTTGTAAAAAAATTGCAGATTTTTGCCTCATATTTGATCTGATCTATTCCTCATAATATCTGTGGTTTTTAAATATTGCAATGCTTGAAATTTGATGGTGCAGTGGTAGCATTGATGCCACACAGCTGTAGGTTCTTGGGTTTGGTTCTTGGCTGGGGTGCCTTCTTTGTGGGGGGGTCTGTATCTTCTCCCTGTGTTTGTGTGGGTTTGCTTTTGTGTCCTCCCATGTTACAAAGACATGTCTGCATTATTTCTTCCTGGGCCTCTGCTGAGAATTGTTTTTTTGTTCCAAGTCAGACTGTCCTGATTAACAAATGTTAAATAAAATTGACAGGCATTTGAATTTCAGACTTCAGGTTTCTGAATTTTTAATTCCTTGCATATTTGATGGTGCAGTGGTAGTATTGTTGCCTCACAGCTATAGGTTTTCTGGTTTGATTCTTGGCTGGGGTGCCTTCTGTGTGGAGTCTGCATCTCCTCCCTGTGTTAGTGTGGATTTGCTCTGGTGCCCTGTCATTTTACAAAGACGTGTCTGCAGTATTAATCCCTGGGTCTCTGCTGAAAATTGTTTTTGTTCTGTCAGCAGTAAAATTGACAGGCATTTGAATTTCATGCTTCATGTTCTTCAGAATACATAGTAACACAACCTTTTTTTCTAGCAATTTTCTAAGTTTATAAGATGAATATTTGAAATTTGTCCCTATTTTTGGGACTGTATTCCCCCATTATTGGCTTCGTCCAGGTTTTTGTGCTAAGGTTGACAGCTATGGCAAGAACTGAATTCACTGAATATGTTTGAGGGCTGTATTCCCTCATTACTGGGTTTGTTCAGGTGTTTTGTACTAAGAGGTTGACAGCTATGGTGAGAACTGAATTCACTAAATGATAGCCATTTAAGTTTCAGTCTTCCTCTCTTTTACAAAGCAGCTGATGTGGCGTAGTGGTATGTTACTCTGACTGTTTTGCTCAGGGACCTAGGCAGTAAAATGTATGGTGGTAACACAACATTTTATTCTAGCAACTTTCCAAGATTATACAAGCAATGTTTAATGTGTCCCTGGTTTTTGGGCTTTTGACCCCCCCCCCCAATACATTTTGGCTTTTTCCAGTTTTATTGTGCTGCGAAGTTGAGATGCAGTTGAGTATTGAGTCGATTTTACAAGGAGCTGAGAGCTGCAGGGGAACAGAAGTTTAGTGTTTTGCCTTGTTAATAGCACAACAGGTTGTGTATTTGCTTTTGATGCAGAAGGCTGTGGGTTCTACTCCCACAAGGGGTGGATGCTGCCGTATTGAGAATGTTCTCCTTGGTGAAGATACTAACTATGAGTCTGTTATCAGTTTGCCATCCATTTCCTCTTGCAATATTGTTTCTAGCTTATCATTTTTTAATGTAATATAGGCAATTTATTCCTGAGGGGCAACAGACACTTTATTTTTCGATGAAACCATGAAATATAAAGGTGATTGCTAGCAGCAACCTCTTCATTAGTTACAGATTTCTTTAATGTGGAATTATTTAGATGACTTTTACTTCAGAGATTGGGCATATTTACTGATAATGGACTGTAGAATTGTGCATATTTACTGATAAACTTGGACTGTAGAATTGTGCATATTTACTGATAATGGTGGACTGTAGAACTGTGCATATTTACTAATAATGGTGGACTGTAGAATTGTGTATATTTACTAATAATGGTGGACTGTGGAAGTCTGAGTAGACTTTTTTATGATAAATGTTCTCAACTGGGCAGTTTTGCCATTATGGGTGCATACGTTTTGTTTCATTGCTTACTGGAAAAATGTTCAAAACAAATTTAAAACACCCTCTAACAACTGTACTGTATTGTACAAGGAATATAATTTTAGTACAATGAGGAAGGTGTATCAAAGAGCACATGTATGTTTCATATGCAAGGGGCCTATGATTTGAAAACAGCCCAAAATTAATCTTTATCTGCCACTGGCAAAATGTATTTTCTTTGAATGTGGGTTTCAATGCTGTTTCAATGAATGTAAGTTTCAAGGGCAGAGAAGTTTTAATACTAAGTTTTCATTGTGAGACTGCATTGCTTTGTTTAGCAGATGACTTAGTGTTTGTGCTGTAAAATACAAAATAAAACTTTCAAATGAAGTCCAACTCACCATAGAAGTAAAGCAGTATGCACATTAGTGTTTATGGTAAAATGGAGTGAAATAGCCAAGTAATGGTTCATTGGAATGGCTGCAGAGGCTCCATTCAACCATGATTTTGTCAGTGGGGAAGGGCAGCAAACTCAGACAGGCCCAGCTGAACTATACCTCCCAACTGTCCAGATTTTCAAAGAATGAATAGATTTTTGCTTCTTATTTTTGTTTTGTTCTTCATAAAATTTGTAGTTTTCTGGCAAATCATTTAGGAATTAAGTCACTAAATAATGATACACTGAGTTTCAGACTTCATAACCTTCATAAAAATGCATGTTAAAGTAAGAGCTGTTCTATCAACTGTCTCAATTTATACAAGAGCAATTTTTAGTACTGTTTATATCTGCCCCCAATATATTTGGCCTTGTTCAGATTTACTGCATTAACCGGTTGAGAGGTACATGCAAATAAATTGCTTTATAGAATTAGGCATAGCCAACCTCTCAACTGTCCCCGATTTTGGCTCAAAATGTTGCTCTTCCCCCTAATAATCCCTCCGCAAAATAGCAATTTTGGAAGAAAACATGGAGGGTTTACAATTAAGAAATAACTGTAATAATCAAAGTTATAGATTACTTGAAATGCATGTAGATTCTTTTATTTTGTCAGCTGCTCAAGGTAGCAGTACTAATATTAAAGTGTCCCTTCTTTGACAGGTTCCCCAGCTGTATTGTGTGTCTATTTTATATTTTTGCATCACATTTCTGGTCCATTTTTCATAAAATTGTGTTTTTTGGCAAATTAGTGACAAATCACTAAAGACTGAAGTTAAAAAATGACAGACATTTGAGTTTCAGATTTTATACCCTTCAGATTTTATACCCTTCAGAAAATTCATACTAATGCAAGACCTATTCTATTATCTTTCTAAGTTTATTAGAGCAATATTTAAAAATTGTCCTTATTTTTGGGCCTTTGTCCCACTTCTGTGTATGGATTTGTCCAGATTTCTTGCTCTTGAGGTTGAGAGGTATGACAAATGTGTCAGGGCCATCACAGTCAGCCAGAGACATTTCAAATTGTGACATACTTGTTGCACCCCACTCCCCATGTAGTGACTCTGGATGTGTCCAAGCAAGGCAAGGAGTAGTTGTGTCTACCTTGGATGGGGAGGACACACTGCATAAGTACTACAGTGGCTTTTCATCTGTCCTTCATTTTGCAGAATGGTCTGGTTTCTGTCATATTTTTGTACTGTTGATTTATGCTTATTACTCAGATTTATGCTTATTACTCAAAGTGCCTGTTGCTCTGTGTTTAAGTAGCAATGCTTTAATGACCATAAGGTAAGCTTGTCTGAGATCGTAAGATGCAAGTAAGCTTTAATAAGCATACTGTTAAAGAATTGCCAACATTGAAAGCCTTTCTGTTGTTGCCATGCAGATAATACTTGACTAGATAATGTATAAGCCTTGGGTATTAAAGGATAGGATTCCATTATTTTAAAAAGCTCATTACACTTGTTGGAGACTTCCAGTCATCTCTACAGACTTTACCCGTAAACTAAACAGAATGCCAATCATGTGTGGTCCATAACCTGTACAGTAATCCTTTAAGCAATGTATCTTGAGCTTGTTTCTTGTTTGCTTTTCATTTTTTACTTTGATCATGTTTTCCCCATGAAACAAGTTGTCAGGCAGCAGGTCTTTTTTGGATAAGAAACATTTTTACAAGTGGGGGCGTCACAGAGATTTCTACTTTCAGCATGTTACTTGGTATTTTAATAAAGCTGAATATATTATAATTAGAACTGCAGTGCAAGGAGAAGTGGTTTGAGTTGAGTGCTTCTGGTTTTTCTTATACTTTATTTTGACTGGCATTCCAGTAATGTATTTAAAAAGTAATTTATTTTTACATGCCTCACAACCTTTTGTTTCCATCTAGATATTAAGTAAGCTGTCATGTAGCCAATGCATTGAAATATTTTTATTCTTCTACACTTATTTTTGTCTTGATTAGACTTTCATAATGATGGTTTGCCACCCAGGGCAGCGTATTTAATTAAAGTTAGTTTTTGTCGTTTTGAGCATAGCTCCTCCCCTTTCTAGTTGACCACACCCCTTCCCCTTGACCCCACCCATTCAGCTGTCTCCTGCAGCCCCCCTGTGGTTTGAAGTCACCAGCCACCACTGGATATAAGACAATGAAACAAATGGGTATGTTCCTTTGTGGAGTCGATATGGCTATTGCACACTAATGACCACTCGTAATGTGTATTGTGAGTACCTGTTATCCTGATCTTCTCTGATTAAACTTACCGATCCACTTGCATACTGCACAATTTTACTTGAATTTAAGCCAGTCTGAACTATTTAATGGAAATCTGCATGCATTTCTTGAGATTTGTATTCATTATTTATTTATTTATTTTTTTTTTGGAAAGGGAGCAGATCTAGTTATGATGAAGGAATAAAAAGATTCCAGAAATATAATTGTTTCTCTGCTAGAATATAAAGGTATATATAGAACACTTTGACAATTGTTCTTTCAACAATACCATTGCAGCCGTGAGGCAGCTGAAACCTTGGATATCTCCTGAGTTTTTAAACAATGAAACTGAAAGAGCAGATATAACTTACGGTCTTTCTCTTTTTAAAATCAAGTAAATGAATATTAATTTCACAAGTAACTGGCCATGCATAAAACACATACACTTGCAAAGGTGAGATGCATCTAAGTACTTTAACAGTGAATCTCACCTGATATATTTATTAAGATCTGTAAAGCAGGTGTTCTCACTGTTTTCAAGCTTGTATAATTAGTACACCGCAATGTCACTTATGCATATTTATTAAATGAACAACTTGTACATTTTTCATAAAACTGTGTTTTTCATATGTGAGACATCTAAGCTTCTTCAAGAAATGCACTAAAATGAGCAGCAGTCTATTATCACCATATATGTTCGCAGACTCAAGCTTTCTGCCTTATGCGAAATATCAATGATTCTGTAAGAAAGGTGAGAAAAATGGCACATAATTTGATTATAAAGGATAATTGATTTCAGAAGTGTATTGTATTTTTATACCATTACATCATGGACTAAGGCTACAGAATTTCTGTAGGCAAAAGTGACTATTTTTAAAAACTCATGTGTATCAAACAGCAAAACATAATTGCATTATACTGCAGTTTAGTGACTAGATATGTTTTGATGAGGCAAAGTTATGTTCATAAATTTGATGCTTAGATCCTTTTCACCAGTCAGAGAATGCAAGCTCTACTTTGACAAATTTGAACCAGAGTGATCAATGCTTCAGCAAGAAAAAAAAGTCCATCATCCCTAATGGTTGCATGACATACTGTAAAACCTCCTTTATACACATATCTTTAAAATAGGTTACTCACTCTTACACAGAAGCTAACAGTGTCAATTCAGTTAGCATGAACCTTAAAACCACACAGACAAAAGTAACAATAACAATACTTATGGAGCAATGTTGATGGCCTGCAACCTAAGACAGTTATTTATTTAAAGAGTAAGGCAAGAAAGGCCCAGGGAGAATTGTTAGGTACCCATCTAGATATCTAGGTTCACCTTAAAGGTGATAAGGATTTCTTTCTGTTTAATATGAATAGGTATTTTATTCTCGAGAAAAGTTATGCTCCAAAAGATGGATCAATTGCATCAGTATTACCTGTTTATTTACTGATGAAGGGTTCAATCAATAGTATGGGCATTTGTGGTGACTGTTAGCTTTGTAAAGGTGACAATGTGGTGAATGGAACCTGAGGTAGAATCAAAGAATTACAGGCAGAGTGTGTCCAAATCAAATTCTTTGATGAAGAAATAAAAGCATTAAGCAGTTTCCTCTGTACAAACTCAAGGCTTCATCAGAATGAAAAGTCCTTTCCTCTACCCCATGCATTTTATGAGTTCTTAGATTATACCAATCAATTTAAACAATTAGTTATATAAATTAAATAATTGCAGCCATCTGAGCAAGTTCTTAAAGACATATATACACCATAAAAACTCATAGTAAAATACATTTCAAAACTTTAAAATCCATTACTTATTACAATAATATAAATCATTTTCTGGTTGAAGACAAAATTTAATTACCATTTGGCTGTATGTAATTTTAGAACAGGCTTGATCGAAATATAATCATTTAAACTGGGATTTGGAAAAGCATTCAGTCTAAATTGTCAAAGCAATTAGGATCATAGGATCATATAGGACCATAGGAAGTTAGTACTCTATTGGCCCTGAGTCCTTACAAGCCTAGCCAAGAATTTATCCCATATTCTGACAAGCCAGCACCCGATTCCCCTGTCCAGCAGGGACACAGATGGAATCCCAGGGGGGTATTTTCAGTTCCCCATCCAGTTATACAGGTTGACCTTAAAAAGGGTTAATGAGGTACTCTGCTTGACATGGACAGGGAGTCTATTCCATGGAATGGGGAGTCTCTGGGATACAAATCTGTCCCACCAACATGTCGTCTTGATGTCACAGACCAGGTTGAGGTCACACATGTGGGTTACTAGAGTGGAGCTTGACTTTCGGATATGCAGCAGTCCCATCAAGGCGGGGTCTGAGATTGCTCTATATTCCAGACAGAGGTCACCTCTGAGGTGTTTGCATGAGACAGAGTAGAGGTAGAGGGCTTTTAGCCTATCTGTATAGGGTGGGTAGATGTTTAAGGCCCTAGATTCTCCTGGTGAGGAACCTCTGTGGTCCATCAGCTGCTGCATATGCTTTGTGAGGTACATGCCGAAAGGGGTATTGGACTTAATAATGGGTCTTATAAGGGACGAATACAGGGATGTTATGACCTCCTTGTCCCTGGATGAGATAATCTTCCTATTGAGGTGGGCCATGTAGAAAGTTTTCCATACAACGGAGGCAATATAGTGGTCAAAAGTCAGTTTGCTATCAACCTGAGTGCCCAAGTCATTCATGACTGATTGCGTACTTAGGACCTTGTTATTAATAATTCCTTATATTCCTATTATTGAAGCCTTCTTTCCCAATCATCTTCCATATGGTTTTTTTCAACGTGTTCTAAAATGCCAAATTTGAAGTCATTATGTGTTTGTTAAGTAACAGGATGTTTACAAAGAGCATTATTCATATTTTTATTTTTAATACTATAAATATCCCCATATATTATTTTTTGAATGTGTCTTCTCCATCTGCCCCACATAAAAACAGTCACTTTTCATACACAAGACTAAATAAACTACTCCATAGCTCTCACAATTTCCTGTTTTGAACCTAATTCTAGATGTTTGGTTCGTGTTTTTTTCGGGTGACACTTGAGCTTTTGTTCTTGTAACTTTGTAAAGGTGTAGCATATCAGGTAGGGCAGGCTAGAGTCCTTCATGTCCCTACATTCTAAACATAAATCAACAGGGAGGAGTTTATAAGACACACAGCATAGGAATTGGAATTCAATTCTATTGTAGTTGATAAGGGTCTTCAGGCACATGACCTTTTTAGTTAGGGATCTGTAGGATTTTTTCAGCTGGGTGCTGTGTTTAGATAAATACATACCACAGGGCACTTTAATTAAAAATAAGCCAGTCAGATGATAAGTAGAAAAGGATTGTAACTTTTTTTCAATCTAAATGAGATATCTTTAGATAGTAGTTGGGCCAGACAGGAGAATTTTCTGAATATTACTGTGATGTGGTGGACACAGAATGGAGAAATGTTAGTGGAGCTACCAAGATTTCTTGTGGATTCTAGACAATTTAATGGTTTTGCTTTACAAATTTAACAATACTGCATTTTTACCATTTAGTTTTAATGCATTGTTCTGCATCAGCTACTTGCAAGGTCAAGATTATATGCAGTTAGCAGAGCAAACATCACCATCTGGCCTGCATTTATCAGCAAGTATCGTTAGGCATAAGTCTGCGTAATTGTTTTGAAGATGAGATAAATAGTCAGAAAACAGGAGTTTTTTTATTTTATTTTATTTATTTATTTTTTATTCAGTTTGGTGAATGTGGTACAGCACTGATCCAAAACAACCTGTTTCAGTCTCAGCCTGGACACACAGCATAGGAAGTGGAATGCAGTTTAAGAAGTACTGTGAATACAGCATGGATGTAGTGCATGGAGTGCTGTGATTATGACGTCTGTGTTGTCAGAAGATAGCAATGAATCAATAACAGTAGTAATAAAGTGCACTTTATAAGGGACAACAAGAAAAGATGGTTACTGTAAGGTGGGAAGAAGATGGAGAGGGTAAAATTGTGAAGGGACAGAGCACAAAGTATTAAAAGTAAAAAAAATAAGGTTCCTTCACACAGAAATGAATGATGTGCAATATATACGTCACATCAAAAACCTTGATGGCCACCACTAGTCAACGTTTTGATTTCTGCAGTGCCTCCATATTCTTTAAATATGTATTCTCTGTCTACTACCTTAAGCTAAGAATTTATGTTCATCATATATTTTAGCTAGGAATCCTGATTGCGTGTGTATATAAATATCCAGTGTGGCTCAAAAAAGGAAATTGTATTAAAAGAAAAAAAAAGTTATTATGGTAATGCTGATTATTCCCCAGTGGATCCAGAACTATCTATATAAATGAATCTAATAAAACCACAATCCAAAAACTATTTGATATAATATGTGAAACTATAGATAAGTTCTCAATATGTAGCTTCAGGGCATGGAGTGATAAATACCAGGATATTAGCTAGATGACCAAACATGAACTGAGAGATTAGATACTGTAGGAACTGAACAGGTAAAGGTGGAACTGTCAGCACACCGATAGTAGGATTAATGAGATGGTTTGGCCTGATGCATTTCTGGAGTCTGGTAGAAAGAAAGGGGCATTTTGTGCAGCATTTGGGCAGGGATGTGTGCCTAGCTCTGCCTTGATGTATCCCAGTGGTATGAACTGCAAGGCATGTGTAGCAATGAATGTATACACCTACAAATGAAGGCATTAAATGCGCACATATCTGCAAGTATGCATTTCAGCCTCCAACAGAATGGTTACTGAAAAAGATGAAATGTAAAAATTCATAATGGCTGCCGAGATGATGGCCTCAAAAAATGTTCTCATTCTAAGAGTGATAGAATAACAACTTTCAGTTCTGGGAGGGCTGTTTGGCAGACCTTAGTTAGATGAAATTACAAAATACATGGACTCATGCTTAAAATAGCATTATGCAACTGTAAGCTGCATAAATCATAAAATGTACTTTTTTTCAGAGAAAAGGCTTGCCATTGCTCTCCCTCATGTAATAGAGGACCCACTTAGTTTAATATACTCAAACTGATATCCCTGTAATTTAGAGAAAATGTGAATAGTTGTCATAGGTTCATAGGTTCATAGGTAGGTACTAGGCTATTAGCCCTAGGGTCTATATAAGCCTAGCCAAATGGTACCCTGGCTTATGCCACCCAAGAAAATTATTTTCCTGTGCCCCTGTCAAGTGGAGCCACAGACGTGATCCCCGGGGTGAATTTCCTATCTCCCATCCAATCATCAAGATTTTTCTTGAAGAGTGCTAATGAGGAGCTCTGTTTGATATAGATAGGTAGTTTGTTCCAGAGTATGGGAAGTCTCTGGGACAGGAATCTATCCCTCCAGCATGTTCTGCTTATTGTGATGACAAGGTTTAGGTCCCTAGAGCATGTAGCTCAGAGAGATTGGGATTTCTTTAAGTAGAGCATGTCCAACAGCTCTGGGTATGACATAGCTTTGTATGTTAAGCAGAGATCGCCTCTGAGTAGGCGATATGCGACAGAGTAAAGCTGGAGTTTTTTGAGATGGTCTGCGTAGGGCATCTGTTTGAGGCCAGTAATCCTCTTTGTGAAGTATTTCTGTAGCCTTTTCAGTTGTTGTAGATGTCTTGTGAGGGACATACCAAAAGGGGCATTGTACTCTATAATGGATCTAATGAGTGATGAGTAGAGGGGAACAATGACCTCTTTTTTCCTGGATGAGAAATCTTTTGTGATGAGGTGTGCCACATAGGATTTCCTGACTACTGTGGCGATGTGATTATCACAGGAGAGTCTACTGTCCACCTGTGTCCCATGGTCTCTTATCACACTTTCAGTGTTAAGTAGACTACCACATATGTGGTAGTTCATGAGTACAGATTTTTTACCAAAAGGGATGACAGTGCACCTTTTGGCATTGAGCTTGAGGCCATGGCTTTGACACCAGGCATCTGTCTCAGTGAGGCCCTTTTGTAGGATGTCCACATCATTGGGAGTTTTGATTATGGTTGCTTGTTTGCAGTCATCTGTGAACTTTGTTAGCCAAAGACCTTCTGTGTTAGCCTGTACTTCAGAGAAATAGATACCAAACAGGAGAGGACCCAGGACTGAACCCTGTGGTATTACACTTGTTTCTGGACTGAAGTTGGATTTAGAGTCTGCTACTTTCACAGTGTGGGTTCTGTCAGTGAGCCAGTTGGCAACCCATCTTGTGACATAGGTATTTATACCTAGTTTAGTGAGTTTATCTATAATTCCAGAGTGGGGGATGGTGTTGAAAGCCTTGGCAAGATCTAGATAGGCTGTGTGAACAACCTTAACCTCATCTACAACTTTGGTGACTGCTTCAAAGAAGTCTATCAGGTTTAGAAGACATGATCTGCCTTTTACAAACCCAAACTGGGTAGGGCCCAGAGTTTGGAGATTACCAATGTCATTGTTTATAAGTTCCATGATGATACATTCCATAGCCTTGCAGACCAGTCTCATCAGGCTAATGGGGTGGTAGTTCCCAGGGTCCATGTTGGCTCCACCTTTGTGGAGTGGGTTAACCATTGCTGTGTGCCATTCAGTGGGCACAAAGCCTGAGGTGAGGCTATGATTGAACATGGTACTTAGATGGGGTGCCAGTCCGTTCTGTATTTCATGTAGAACGCAGCCTGGTATGTTGTCAGGTCCCATGGATGCTGTGTTCTTGGCTTTGGAGAGTGTGTTTTTTCCCTGTGCAGCCATGATTACAGGCCCTTTGCATTAGAGGGTGAGAGAGAGGTAAAGTTAGCACTGAACGTATCTGCTAGGATGTTGGCAATATCAGTTGGTTCTGTATATTTAGTGCCATTGTGCTGTAACTCAGAGCAGATCTGAGTGTTGCCATTGAGATTCTTGACATAGCTATAGAATGCTTTGTGGTTGTCTTTAGAATCAGCAGCAATTTTGTTTTTTGTAACTAGCTTTGGAGGATTTTATGAGGGATCTCAACATCTTACTGTGGCTGACCACAGAGTTCCTCCAATCATGAGATTATACTCTTTTTTGTAACAGTTTCTTTCTTCTGTTGTAGAGTTTGTTTATGGCAGGGGACCACCAGATTGGCTTCCTTTTTTTGGAGGATAGCATTTTGTTTCTGTTAGGGATTGCACAATCCATGCACTCGTGTAAGTGCTTATAAAGTGCATTTGTATAGGATTCAGCAGTCATACCTCTATTGTCCGTCAGCATGGGTGTTGTGAAGTTTGCCCCTTCTGTCTTAAAAAGCGTGAAGTTGGCTTTGGAGAAATTTTTTATAGTGGTTTCCCTAATGGGGGTGGAGTGGGGGTGTGATGTGGATGTCTAAAGTGATTAGCTTGTGGTCAGATCTGACCAACGAGGAATTGACCTCTGGTGTGCGACACTGGCTGCCCATGTTGGTAATGACCAGGTCTAGGATATTGCTGCCCCTGGTGGGGGTGTGGATAAATTGATCCAAGGCGATGGAATTTATGAATTCCAGAAAACATTGAGCACAAGAGTTGGTACATGAGTAGTTTTCCCAGTTAATGGCCGGGTTGTTGAAATCGGCAATTATTAGGGTGCTAGGTTGTACCCTAATATTTTCCAGTGTACCAAGAAATGAGGAGTGGGAATCCTGGGGCATGGTGGGAGATCTGTAGCAAGCTACAATTTGGATTGCGGTCTTACCCAGAGTTAGTTGCACTTGGATAATCTCGGATGCATTATGCTGAGCAACTAGCCTGGAGGTGTCGATATCCTTAATGAATATGGACACGCCTACGCCTTTAGTGTTTCGGTCCAGGTTAGGTGGCTGAAAGGTATGGTATGAATTATAGCCTGGTACTGCAGGGGTGCTCTTTGGAGCCTTGAACCAGGTCTCTGTCACTGCACAAATGTCGATGTTCTCCATTTTAAGGAGTGTCTCGAGTGAGTGCATTTTGAGGTTTAGACTTCTAGCATTAAGTAGCATTACCCTCAGATTTTGCTTGCTTGTACCTGTTACTGTGGTGAATTTGTCATTTGAACCTTGCCTAAAAAAGGCATTATAGGGATGGCAAGAGCCTTAGCCAGTATCCGGAATCGCAAGGGAGACAGGTGCAGGCCATCTCTGGCAAAGCATTGTGGTTTGTCGATCATGTCATCCCAGGCAGACAGATACTGGATCCCCTTAGAATGACACAAGAAGCTTAGCCAATTGTTGAAGTCAATCATTTTTTCCTTGTACTGTGGTATCTCAGGGCTAGGGTCATACCTGCCTGGGCTACAAGATTGGACAACTCCTCCATGTTTCTTTTCATGTAGTCCAGGGAGGTATGTCTCAGGTCATTCACACCAACATGGACAATGACGGAGTCATATTTGTACTTGTTGTGGAGTGACCTGAGTGCATGCATTATGTGGCAGATCCTGGAACCTGACAGGCAGCTAAGAGCAACTTTCTCCTTGTTTAGCCTGGTGAGTGGAACATCAGAGTGTCTGACTACAGAGTCACCTATGACTAGAGTGTTGGGTACGTTGTTATGCCTTATGGACTGTGGTTGAGTGGCACACAGAGTTTGTGGGCTATGTGTCATTTGGGTTGTGTTGGGGGGTGAAGGTTGCTTGTGTTTCTGCTTTAGAGGTCCCTGTTGCTTGGGTAGATTTTTATTGAGAGCCTCCGTGAATGTAGGTGTTTGTTTTGTGTTTCTATGTTTGTGTGTGTGTTTTGGTGATGTAGGTTTTGAGGGACTATGTGATGAGTGTGGTGTGGTAAAAGTGTTTACTTTCTCCTCTTGACTGTCTAGTCCAGTCTTGGGTGAAGAGAGCTTTGCTTCCAGTTTGGCTATATAAGTGCATCTCTCACAGGTTGTAGTGTTGGGTGGTAGGAGGAGAGGGTAGTCTGTGAACATGAGGCAATTTCTGCTTTGCCCCAAGATGCCCAGATTCATCAGATAGACAGGAGAAAACACCGGGAGCTGACCCTTTGACATACCTAGATAGGTGCTTATTTATTAAGTACTAAAACTGTTTTCCTCTAGACAACTGAGGAAAGTGGAGTTGTTGTTGTCTTTCGGCTTTTCCCAGTTAGGAGTCTCAACAGCGAAACTCCGGTCCACTAATGATTGGCAGTAGATTTTCCTGAATGCCGAGGTGCTAGCTCGATGTTCAACCTTCAGCGAAGGCAAGCCCATTTACGCATGTCTTTCGAACGCCCACCCAACCGTGGGGTGGACATGCAGACTACACACAGAAGGCACGCTGTAGTAATTTGTAGCTTATTTGGTGCTTAGAATAAGTTCTGAACAAGTGCTGAGATCAAAGAAACAGATTTGAGTGCTAAAAGTAGAAAACTGGCTAGTTCTCAGAAACTCGTTAAAAGCGAAGGAACACAATGAGAGCCGGCTAAATAAACTAAAAATGTTTAATAAAGTTAGCGCTTTCAGCAAGGACCTTGCCTCACCTTCTTCAGACAAAAGCAGAAGCATTGTTGAATCAACATATTCATAGCAAACACCTAAACCAATTAATCAATTAAAATCAAATTAGATTAGATAATTGTTAACTCCTCGAGGTAACAAAATAGTGCTTCTTAAAATAAATGAACCTGTAAGCTTGTAAAGTTCAAAATGCATGAGAGCCAAAAATGAACAAACATTTATCGTGCAAAAATGCAAGTGTCATATATGAATAGTAAACAAACAATAAAAATAATACGCTCTGTAAAGCCACAATAAAACTTCATAGAACAACATCTTACAAATAGTAAAGGAACTATTGGAAATCTCAAAATCTTTGAACAGCATAATGCTTCCTTTCTAAAATTAAAGCATGCTAAATGCAATGCTGTCTGTTGACCTATTAAAATCAAGGATATCTACACTTAATAAACTCAACCTAATTGTGTATGTAAGAGTTAACTACAATTTCAAAAGTGATTACAAATATCTAAAACTAGAAATGACATTATTAAATCTAGTTATAATAAATTATACATAAGAAAAATAAATTTAAATGTGATGCAAATAATAATTAAAAATCATCTTTTAAGTGCTAAAAGTCGTAAAAAACATTTTATACACAAATTTTCGACAGTTTAGACAGCGTATATACGAACATTGTTACGCTATTAATAAAAAAGATACCAATAACGCATTGGCTAAACACTGCATAGAACATACTGGCCACAGTTTTAAATTTGCAATTCTACAACATAGGCCCAGAGACATTAGAGGTGGTCCCTGGCAAATTCAATTAGAAATCGACGAACTAATGTGGCAAATTAAAACAAGGGCTTACGTGTTTCCAGGGTTGAATGAAAATTTGTCTATAAAATGTTTTTTACGACTTTTAGCACTTAAAAGATGGTGTTTGCTATAAATATGTTGATTCAACAATGTTTCTGCTTTTGTCTGAAGAAGGTGAGGCAAGGTCCTTGCCGAAAATGCTAACTTTATTAAACATTTTTAGTTTATTTAGCCGGCTCTCATTGTGTTCCTTCGCTTTTATGAGTTTTTTGTCTTTCGAGTTGTTTTGTGGTCTATTAGTTCTCAGAAACAAAATTAAGCTAGAAGGCTTCCCTCTAACACAGAAAGACTTGGGTGCTCAGAAGCTTACAAACAGTCCTGGATACAGCAAATCTGTATCTGGACTAGACGACTTACAGGAAAGGCAGGAAACAAGCTTAGAAATGTTTTTTCTTTTTTCTTTTTTTTTTTTTTATGTAAAGTGGAAAGGAGGAGCAGAAACAATAATTCTGTGCATTAGATGAAATTCTGTGACCTCGGAATATACCTTCCTGCCTTATATATATATATATATATATATATATATATATATATATATATATATATCAAGCAATCATTAAAATGCCTACTACAAAATGAACCTGAGCTAACATTGTAAAAAATCATGCTGAAAGTGGACAACTCTTAAGTTTTGTCTCCTGTTGCACTCAGCCACTTTCTTTCTTCATAGAGCAGAGCCTGTGGTTACTACATCTGACCGTGATATTGGCAGTAGCTGTGCCACATGGCCCCACACCTACAAGTTTACTTAGAATTTTGTCAATGTTTAATAGCCCACAGTCACTACATCTGACCTCGATATTGCAGGAGCTCTGTAACAATGCCCTACACTTTTAAGCTTACTGAGAATTTTGTCAATGTTTAATAACCTGCAGTAACTACATCTGACCTTTATACTGAAGGAGATATGCCACAAGGCCCTATAGCTGCAAGCCATTGTTTAATGTAAGCATATTTATCAAGAAGAACCTTGTTGTATGTTAACTTTAATCAGTTAAATATATGCCTGCTCTATGATGGAAGGTGTTTGTGAAATAATCTGTGCACTCTAAGGACCTCTTACTAAGTTGGCCACTGTCTCCTTTTGCTTGACAAGTAGTTTTTCTGCATATGCCAGTTATTTAGTCTCAGGAAATGACAAACAACCTGTTTTATTTCCATCTTTTTGTTAATTGCTTTGTTCTGGCTATAAACTGATTGCGCTGTTATACACTTACCTGAGAATGAGAACTTATATGGTTTCATACAACTAATTAATAGCCCCACACATTATAGCAAGACCGCAAATTCTCTATTAGACTGAATCCTAGTATCAGACCATAGCAAATACTCCATTACGGGTACAATTAATTCTCTCTCACAGTAATCATCTTCCAGTCTATATGACTAGACAGCTCAGACATCCAATTAAACCATATATTTTTGAAAAAACACATAACCTTTCCAGGTTTAACCCAGAAATATTCATTACTACACTACCATCTATTAACCGGAACTTCCTAAAAAAATCTCCCCTTAGATGATGCTGTAAACGAATTAAATGTAGCTTTTCTAAATATCCTGAATAGCCTTGCACCTCCTAGAAGGAAGAGACTAAAAACAAGTAATGTAATTTGGCTATCCAAAAAGATTAGATTGCTAATGCAGGATAGAATAAAAGCATGGAAAGAATGGCAAAAATATAATTTATTTATTTATTTATTGACATTTCTTTATTGACATTTGTTGACCGGGAAAGTCCACTGGGTTAGAAACCCATTTTCAGTGGAGGCTTGGAGAGAAAAGCTCCACAGACATTGTAATGTTCCACACAAAATATAGAGTTAATACAGAGATATGCATATAGTACATAGGATTGGTAAATCGGTTCAAAGTGAATTTAGAACATTTAAATATTATTGCACTGTAATGATACAAAGTAAAATATTATTTTTCAATTACATAATATAATCATAAGTGTAAGTACAATACTGTAAGTTGGAAAATTATTAATATGAAGAGGAAGGAGTTAATGCAGTAGAGCTATTAGATGTAGGGTCCGAGTAGTTAAGAGTGTAGGATTAAGGAGGCTTGCACTGTATTTCACAGGTGCAGGTAATGTTATTTAGATAGTCGGGTTTTAGTGCAGTTTTGAAGGTTTTTATGGAGTCAAGCTGAGTAATGTTAGAAGGGAAGGCATTCCATAGTTTGGCAATATTAAAGGAATACAGGTATTGTCTAGCTCTTTTGTTGGGTTTACTTACTTTTGACATTCGCTTGTTTTTGGACCGGAGGGTTCTAGCTGGGGTGTATGTGTGTAGAATAGATTGGAGTGCTGGGCAGCTATTAGGTTTGAATATTAGTTTGTAGATGAGTGTTAACTGGGAGTAATGGAGATAGAGGTGAAATTCAAGCCAGGACAGGTTAGTAATAGCATTACATTGGTGTGATAGGTTAGGCATGTTAGAGGCAAATTTGGCTATCTTATAGTAACAGGATTGCAGCTTATTTCTAATAGATGTTTGTAGGTTTGTGAAAATGGGACTTCCATACAAGAGGGAGGGGAGAAGTAGAGTGTTTGCTAGTTTTATCTTTGTTTCCTTATCTAGGTAAAGTTTATGTCGGTATAGTTTTCCAAGTTTGATGTGGGTTTTTTTTTTTTTACTGTATTGAGAATGTGTTGCTCGAAAGAGAGTTTGTTATCAATGGTGATTCCTAGAAGCTTTGAACTTTTCACTTCTCAATTTCTCTATTGTTTTGTGAGAAAATCTTGAAATCTGTGGCTGGTGGTTTTGATGAAAATAGTAACAGTTTAGTTTTGTTGGGGTTCAACATTAGTTGAGCATCATTTAGCAAGGTTTCTATGGATGTAAATGAATTTTGGGTAATCGTTTGGAGGATAGAGAAATTGTTGAAGGAAGAGATGATAGTTGAATCGTCAGCCTATTGAATAAGTATGCTTTGTTGGGAGGCTTTATTGAGATCATTAATAAATATGTTAAAAAGTATGGGTCCTAAAATAGAACCTTGTGGTACTCCTGTGTTATTGGCCAGATACTCTGGTTGTTGGCTTTGCCATTTAACAGATTGTTGTCCATTATTTAGGTAGGAGGAAAACCAGGTTAATACTCTTAGGGAGCATCCACGTTTTTCTAGATGTTGTAATAACTTATGGTGTGATACTGCTGAAAGCCTTTGATAGGTCTAATAGAAGTACAGAAGTTACTAGGCCAGAATCAAGAGCTGTATTCACAGTATCACTGAAGGAGAGTAAAGCTGTGGTTGTACTATGTCCAAGATGGAATCAATGTTGGGCAGGAGCTAGGAGGTTGTTGTTGATGAGGTGATTTAGTAGTTGTGAATGTACACATTTCTCTTAAGATTTTTGATAGTGGGGAGAGTATGGAAATTGGTCAGTAGTTTGAGAGATCGTGGGTATTACCGCCTTTATGTAGAGGAGTTATAATGGACTTTTCCTCAGTTGGGGGACATATAATTCAGATATTGAGCAATTAATAAGAATGCTTACAGGATAAGCTATAGCATTGGCTGCAAGTTTTAAGTGCTCAGGTGGTAAATTGTTAGAGGAGAGTGAACAGGGTTTTATTTTGGTTAGCAATCTAAGAATTAAGGATGTGGGAACTGGTTGTAATGAGAAGGAAGCACTGCACAAGATAAAGATTGAGGAAACCCCGATGTATACAGCGGTAGATGTGGGATCCATTTGTGTGTCATTTTGGGAGTTGGAGATGCTTTTTGTAGATTAATCCTTTATTAGTTTTTGTATGGTATCCATGAAATGGGTGTTAAAGATTTGAGTGATCTGGAGATAGTTTTTGTCAGTCGTGGGAGATGGATTTTGAAGGTTTCCTGGATTAAGGAGGGAGGATACAGATTTCCAGAATGTCTTAGGATTATTATTTTGGGTGGATAGTTGTGTGGAGAAGTAGGTCTTATCAGTTATGACAAATTTTTTTGCTTTATTACGTAGTTGTTTATAATTCTGCTCATTTGCTTGACATTTATGTTTTTGCCATTTTTTTCCAAGCTCTGTCTCTATAGAGGAGGGTTTGTTTTCTTTGTTTTGTTAAGCAAGGGGCTTGGTTATGCTTTGTTTGTTTGGTACGAAGAGGAGGTAAGCTATTTAATGAGCTTAGAAAGAGTTTATTGAAATAATCTACAGCATCATCCAGAGGCAAGGTTTTTATTGGGGTCCAGTTTTGCGTATGTAGGATACTGATGAATAAATTTTGATCAAAGTGGACAAGGTTCCTGGTAGATTTGTAAGAGTGAGGTTTGGGGATTTGGACTTGGGTTCTATGGGTGAAAGCAGATAGGTGGTCACTCAGAGTGTTTGGGAGGGTGCTGGTATCAGAGTAGTAGTGGGGGTGAGATACTAGAATCCAGTGTAGTGTAGATTCTGCTTGGGTATGTAAAGCATGAGTAGGCTCTGTGACAAGTTGTGTAAAACTATGTAGGTTTATGCTATTGGCAGGAGTTTTGGAGGTTAAGTTTTGCCAATTAACGTTAGTGTCTCCTAGAATAACAATTTCATGGGATACATTTTGTTAGTCCAACACAGGACATCTTCCAAATGAAATGAAGGATGTTTTGACTGGGGGGAATGTAAATAACAGCAATACAGAGATATTTATTAGAGTTTATATGAAGGGATGCAAGTAGGATCTCCATATTATTGAAACTGGGGACAGGTTTGGGATGAGTAGTTATTGTTAAGAATTCTCAGAAGCTACACCTCCACCTTTTTTTGTGGGGTCTATCTTTGTGTAAAATGTTGTATCCTGGGGGGAGGATTTCAGTGTCAGATATGTTTTTTTTTTTAAATAATTCAGAATGTTTCACAATTGTACTAAAAAGCAAATAACTGAAGACAAAAAATACACCTTAATAACTTTCAGAATAATACTAAACACAATCCATTAAAGAAATCTTACATCCCGGCCAGAAATTCAACTCAAACCCCTCTCCTGATAACATACCACTCGAAGCAACATTACAGTTCAACTCTTTTGTATAGATAGTATAGCATATTTAACCAAGGATTCCTCAGCATCTAATCCCAATCCTGCCCAACAGCCACATATCACCACATCCACTTTCACCTTCAAACCTGTGCCCACATCCTATATAAAACTACTCTTAAACAAACAAACAGTGCTCTTGTTCAGCTAATGACCTTCCAAGCGATCACCTGAAATAGCAGCCAATAGCATAGTCTATCCTGTCTCAGTCCTTACAAATAAGTCAATGCAGGAATCCCACATTCACTATCTCTCTGGAAAAAAGTCACACATTATCTCTGTGCACAAAGAAAGAAATTCAACAGACATTATTAACTTTAGATCTACAGCAATCTTATCTCCTCTCACCAAAATGCTTGAAAAATGTATTCAAAAACAATTGCTAGACTATCTCCTACAGGAAAAACTCCTATCCCCTACACAACATGGCTTCTGATCTTCCCATAGTAGTAGCACTGCCCTTCTGACCTATATAGATACTGCCATTAAAGCTAAAGATAATGGCAAACTAATCTGTTCCTTGTTTCTAGACTTGTCTAAAGCCTTTGACACAGTTGTTACAGCAAAATTCTACTTCATCTGTCCCCACTAGGTCTCTTTCAGCCCATTATTCTGTGGTTCTAAAGTTACTTCTGCAATAAGTATCAGTCAGTAAAATGGCACTCTATGCTCTCTCCTTACCTACCAGTTACTACCAGTGTACCCCAAAGATCTATCCTTGGTCCCTCTTTAACATTTTTACCAACACCCTCTATACTTCCACACAACAGGCCACCCGGGCCTAATACAATATGCAGATGATTCAACTCTCATTTGCACATCTACCAGCATGGTACACCTCCAAAAAATTACTCAGGAAGCTTTAACAACCACTGAAAGATGGCTTTGTAACCCACAACTCAGCTCATACTCAACCTAAAATAAACCAAGCTACTACCTTTTCTCCCCAAACCCCTTTCTTATGAAGAAACAAAATTTAAAGTCCTCTCTCAATAATACAACAATTGAAGTCACTTCTTATAGCAAACTATTAGGGGTAATAGTTGATAATATCTTACATTTTACCTGCATATACAAAATTGCATAAGAAAAAATAATCAAAAACTAAGGATTCTTTACAGAGCTAAAAACTTTCTCAGCCATGTAACTAAACTATACTTGCCACTACTTATATTTTCCCCACTCTTTTTTGTAGTGGTCCCTCCTTACTAACTTCCAGGCTTCACAAAAATTAAAAGTTGAACATTGCTATAACAAAGTTGCTAAATAAGCAGCACTTACCCCTTTCAGAATCCACCACCATATAATACGGAAAAGCCTAAACTGGTTAGAACTGCTACATCATCTAGCATACATACAATTTCTTACTACCTATAAAATTATCCAGCATCCTTCTCCCTTTCCAGCACTAAAAAAAATTCTAATCAACTATGTTCCCAGTTGGTCA
Organism: Protopterus annectens; assembly: GCF_019279795.1. Taxonomy (NCBI): domain Eukaryota; kingdom Metazoa; phylum Chordata; order Ceratodontiformes; family Protopteridae; genus Protopterus; species Protopterus annectens. The sequence continues at coordinate 1,552,829,939 of NC_056733.1, forward strand.
TTGCTATACAGTGACTAAAAATTCCTGTCTGTCTACAAACCTAGCAAATCTGCTGGTCATTGTCTGTACTTGTACAAGGCTGCTAAGGCCTGGATCTCCTTATATGTATTATTTATTATTTATTTGCCATTTGTTAACCAGGTTAGTCCAACTGAGCCATTGGCCCGTTTTCAGTGGAGACCCGAGGAGAAAAGCTCCAGAAATTCAAAACTTTAGTATAAAAGATTACAATACATTAAATATATAAGAAATTTAACATTGTTTAGAAAGATAAGAAAAAAAAAATGTGATACAATAATATTAGCAGATTATAGTATACAGTATAAAAGTACAGATGGAAACAAGTATGTGCAAAAAATATAGTTTAAAAGCTTAGTTAAGTATTCTGTTTAGTCATGATATCTGGTATATGCAGAAATGTGTAATTAACAACTTAGTTCAATTTCTGTGCCAATATCTTGGTTCCCTGTTAGCTATATCATTAGAGGTAGGAAATGGATTCAAAGTGTATGCATAGTAGGGTTTAAGAGTTTCTTTGACTGACTTGTTTTACTCAAAAATCCCCGTTGATTGTCAAATTAAAGTGTGAAGTTTTTAGAGTGTATAGTTTAAGATTTTGACAGGTTGAAGGACATGGATTTGGTAGACATTGTGGCAAGAACAGGTGTTTGAGAGCAAGGGGGATTATGGCAAAGGCAGGTTTTGGAGTTTAGGAGGTAGTTTTTAACTTCATATTTGAAACAAGTGGAACTTGTGATATTGTGTATATAAAGGGGTAGCCTATTCCAGGCGTGGGAGGCAGAGTGCTTGTACAGGAGTTTGCCAATATTTTTATTAGGTTTGTAGATGTCTAGTTGGTTTTGGTTTGAGCTATGGAGTGGGTGAACTGGAGTATACTGGGATACTAATGAAGAAAGTGAGGGGCAGGCCAAGGGTTTATTTAGCAGGGAGTGAGTTAGCTGAAGCTGTGAGAGAACTAGGAGTTGGTGGAATTCAAACCACTGGAGTTGGTTCCATCCATCAAAGCTATACCCTCCCTCCCTGCCATCCTTCAAAATCACTCTGAAAGACTTGCTAGCCAAAATCTGGCTTTGTTCTTACTCAAAACAAGGATAAACTATATCCCTAAATACAAACAAGTACCTTTTCATTCATTATACCTCCTTAGTCTCCCTTCTTTACGTACTTCCTTACTGCTAATTCTCTCCTCTAACATTCTCTCTAAATATACCATAAGCCCATTTTTCCATCACGTCATACTGCAGTTCTTATTTGTATTAGACTAACTTACCTTTCATTTCTCTACACACTGTCTAAAGCTTCTCTAAATATTAAATGATTTGTCAAATACCCTGTAATGATTCTTAACCAATGTTTTTATACGTCTAATTTGTTATAGTTAGACTGCAGATGTTTTTGTTTTATTTTTGAAGAATGTAAAATTATTGTTCTTAATTTTTTTGTAATAATTTTATTTTATTTACCGGGAAGGCTGACGTGGAACAAAGCCAATTTTCAGTGGAGGCCCGGGGAGAAAGGTTCCAGATGCATGTCTTTGTAATGTGGGAGGAAACTGGAGCACCTGGAGGAAACCCACACAAACACAGGGAAGACATGCAGACTCACACAAAAGGCACCCCAGCAGAGAATCAAACCAGAGAACCTCTTGCTGTGAGGTGACAATGCTACCGCTGCACCACTGCGCCATCCTACCGCTGCACCACTGTGCCATCCAATAATAATTTGGAGCTTTTCTCCCTGAGCCTTCACTGAAAATGAACTTTTACCCAGCCAGACTTTTCCAGTAATCAAATGTCAATAAAATAAATAAAATACTTGTTTAATACAGTTTTTGCTGGAAAAGAACCCATTTTCAGCAGATGCCCAGGGAGAAACACTCCAAATGCATGTCTTTGGAAGAAAACCAGAGCACCCAGAGGAAATCCACATGAAAGCAGGGAGGACATGCAGACTCCACACAGAAAGCATCCCAGCTGAGAATTAAATCAGAGAACCTCTTATTGGGAGGTAACTGTGCTAACCACAGCACCATTCTGTTATCAAAGTAAAACTTTCAGGCACTTGAAAGGAACTCTTCACCTATCCTGTGGTTCTTGTAAAAGGCATATTTGGCAAAGATAGATGCAGTACAATAACTTCATTAACATAAATATACATGTATTACTACTACCACTGATGATAATATCCTTCTGCCAGTATATCTATTCTTTTAAAATCCAACTTGACCACCAAATAAACTGATAAAAATCTGAAGAATAGAGTGCTGTGAACAATTCAGTTACCGCTACAAACTTTTATTTATGAGATACACACTTTCATCTTAAAATAAAAAGATTTCATCAGATAGTAAAAAATGTAAAAGTCCCTCCTTAAATACAACCACTAAATAAAGCTATGTCAAACCCAAAGCTGTTGGACATGCTACACCTAAAGAAATCCCAATCCCTCCGAGCTACACGCTCTAGGGACCCAAACCTTGTCACCACATTAAACAGGACACACTGGAGGGATAGATTCCTGTCCCAGAGACTTTCTATCCTCTGGAACAAGCTACCCATCTATGCCAAGCAAAGTTCTTTATTAGCACTCTTCAAGAAAAATCTTGATGAGTGGATGGGAAATAGGAACAAACCCCGGGGATCACGTCTGTGTCTCTGCTGGACAGTGGCACAGGAAAATAACTTTCTTGGGTGGTGTAAGCTATGGAACCATGCTGGCTAAGCTTATGTAGGCCCTTGGGCCGATAGTCTAGTACCTACCTATGAACCTATTGACCAGCCTCACTGTCAGATTCAAAAATTTTTAATATTTAAAATGCTATTACACCTTTGCAGCATCATATACTTCACATTATGGAGAGAAATAAAAAATCCTTAAAAAGATCTATTAAAACCACTAAAGGCACTTAACAATACATTGTCCTTATATTTCATTCAACAAACCAACTCATGGTTTATCTTCACCATGCTTATAAAGAAGATATTGAAGTGTGCTCATTCAGTCTTGGCCAGCTTACTGCATTTAAGTAAACATATATCAGGGAAAGAGGCAACAATTTTGGACTGACCGTGGAACAAACTTCCAGTCTCATGGCTGGTCCTTCTTCCAGCCACACAAAGAAAAAGTTAAGTAAACAGCCTTTGTCATCACAGCAAATTAGCAATTTGTATCAGCTGCAGTTTGGTGACTCTGCTGTGGCCAAAGCTGGTTCCTCACACCACTCATCTTTTACCCCAGATACCTCTGATGTAGCACCTACAGCCACTATGGACCAGGGGTTAGCCAAGTCCACTGTGGCTGTTGTGGTCCCCTCAGTGGGCAAGAGAGAGCCACTCTTGTCAGTGCTGGTAGAGGAATCAGGGAAGGCTTCCCTGTTTAATCAGAATGTTGTGCTCATCCCCAGAGAAGTTGTTGTTGCCATTAGCAACACTGTTGGCCCCATTTTCTTGTCAAAAACAAACAGAAAACTAAATATGTATCTACTCCTCCTCAAATTTCCCTTGACAGCTGAGGTTTACTAGATTTGGCTCAGGGTTTAATTCAGGCTGTTGACCCTTCTTATAAGGTGGTTTCTGGTAAAAGAAATGGGGAAACCACTTTTCCTGAAGCAATTCGAGAATCTGAATTTAAGTAGGTAGGTGAAAGGACAGATGCAGGGTTTTGTCCACTGATTTCTGATTCAGACACAGAGGAGAGCACAGTATCTGATTGTTCCTGTTGGGTTTCAATTTCTTGGATTCTGTTTCCAGAATGTGCCAGTGTTTTCAGTGGGAGAACACAGAGATTTCCCAGTCTCTCTGAAAATAATATGAGCTCTTACAGGTGGAATTTCTAGAACTTTCATCCATTGCTCCAATGCTGTCAGCTTGGAAGTTGTATGTGTCACTGTCTACATTGTACTTACAGTCAATCTGCTGCCCCTAAAAGGGCAGATAGATTGCATCCCTCAGTCTTTTTATTTTCATACATTCATCCCAAACCTCATGCACAGTTGTAGCTTTAGTTAACCTGCTGCTGCAGAACATTTAGTTAAGTCCAATCCTACACTTTCTGACAAGAATGGGAACTTAATTTATATGTATTGGGAAAGTGTATGCTTTTGCAACTTTGATTTTCAGAAGTTTGAATTGTCAGGCTTACATGTTAAAGTTCATTCTGACTAATTGTGAAAATATCAGGAATGTTTTTACTGCAGTTTCTTCTTGTGTGGAAAACCTGCTTTAAATGTTTAATGTCTTCAGTTTCATAGGGCACAACTCGTTTACAGTGAGTGTATAACTCTGTTGATACTTCTTCCAGAGCTATGGTCACTGGCATTGTTTTAAGGAGGTTTGACTGGCTGCATTCTCAGAACTTCCAAGATGATGTGAAACATGAAATTGTAATTTTTCCTCTGGATAGAGAATGTTTGATACACCCCAACCACAATCAAATTTAGCTGACTTCCTGAATAAAAGGCCCTACATTCCATTTGGACACCTATTAATTGAGGATATGCAGCAGGTATTAATGAAGGCAAGAAAACATGCTACTTGAAAATCATATATTAGCAAATGGAAAAGGTTTTCTAGTTGGTGCCAACAAAATAACCAGTACCTATTCAGTTCTAGTGTTTTACTGGTTTTAAAATATTTGTGTGATTTACTATCCTTTCACTTTTTTATTCCTCCATCAAAATTCTTGTATTGGTCATTTCAGTAGGTACCAACTGATCCTCTCTTTTAATGCATTCTCATGTTGAAATGTTTTTGAATAGGGTTTTGCATAAGAAACCTCAAAGAAACCAGTGCCCTCTCCTTAGGATCTCAGTTTTGTATTAAAGCAGCTAACTCTTGTTCCATTTGAACCAGCTCACCTTACTGACTTGATAGTCTTAATATGGAAAACTGTTTAACTGGTTACTCTGACCTCTGCAAGAAGACAGCCAGAGTTGCAAGCTCTTATGATGAATCAAACCTATCTCATTTTCCATAGAGCCCGTTTTTTTTTTTTTTTGAGAACTAATCCTTCTTCTATGACTAAAGTGGTATCAGTTTACTTTAAGCCACACTATCCATTTCAGCATTTTCTTTCCTGAATCTAAAAATTAGGGAAAATGGATATTCCATGCCTTGAATGTCCACAGACAGATCAGATTGACAGAACAAAAATCTTTCCAATCTGCGGATCAGTTGTTCATCTTTTCTGAATGTAAGAAAATGGGACAAACTATATCAGAACATGCTATTTTAAAATGCTTTTCTCAGGCTATTAACTTTTGTTACTGTCACCACAGCAAAACTTTTCCAGGGAAGGACAAGACCCACTCTACCATGGATTGGCTTCATCTATAGCATTTTGGAAGGATTGGATTTTAGAAGTATTCAGCAGCAGCAGCTTGGTCCTCTGTACATACCATATGAATGATTTTCCAAAAACTGAAACATTGGAAAAAAACAGAAATCTACCTTTTTTATTTTTATGGGGGGGGGTTGCAATCCCAACTGCACCCCCGCACCCCTTGCAACTTAGAGATTGCACTATAGTGGGGAAAAGGGTACATTCCAAGATCCTCACTGTACTGCAATCTCCATTCAAATGCTATGAATTTTCAGAAGATCATTCATATAATCTCATCCATATGAATTTTGAGTTTTTGAAAGCTTCATCTTATGTTAGGGTCCTACACACACACACACACACACACACACACATATATATACATATATATATATATATGAAAAATCATCCATATCACGCAATAGTTTTTTCTTTTTCGTTTCCATCAATTTTATGTCATATCTGGCAACCTTATCTGTAATATCCTGTATGAATACATCAGTTGGACCTTCACCGTAGATATTATATAGCTCATTTTGTTGTTCCATAATCAAATTACGGAGGTCTGTTTCAACAGGAAAAAAGAACTCAAGAATGAGTTCCATATATGCTTTGCTTGTCTTTAGATTCAACTGTTGCCAGCGAGACAATAGCTCCGGATATGTAGTTCCGTAGCTGGGCATAGTTAGTATGCGTAATCCACGCGGAACAACATTAAATTTTATGCTAGCCTCCAGGTGGTAGATGAAAATACTAGAGATCTAGTTGGTTTGACTCCTTCGTTTGTTTACAAGAATTGCCAAAATTTACAACAGCGTATCTGCTATCGCAATCTCCAACATGAATTAACTATCTATAAAAATGAAAGTGAATGGGGAACCAAGAAATGTGGAAATTGTCCACAATGTGCTAACATAGATGAATCTAGATTCTTTAGACACCCGGACACTGGAAAACTGTGGGAACTTAGAAATTCTGGCAATTGCAATACCAGAAACCTGGTTTACATAGCCCACTGTAACACCTGTTTCCACTACTACGTAGGTAAGACCAACAGGTCTTTACATGAGAGGATACGTGATCATCTATATTGCATTAGGCGGGGGGAGTCCTACAATGCCATTTCCAAACATGCTATGCAATATGGTACCTCTCATGTATTCTATTTTCAGATTTTACACATTGTTCCAGAAAATAACAGGCTAGGTAATATTATCAGCGAAACTGAAGCCGCTGAAGTTAAATGGATTTTGAGGCTGGGAGCACATAGGGGACATGGTATGAATGAAACGGTTTCTCTCAAACCTATTTTACAGGCCAGATCCATTAGGTAGATCTTAATGTTTAATATACTACTGTTTTACATTTTCGTTATTATGTACATTAATATCTCCATGCCCTGCTCATATGGTTCTTCTCTTGCTCCGACTACCACTATGTGCTACATTTTTTGTATTTTTCTTGGTTTTATGTATGATATGTCTTTGTTATTCATATTTTATTTTTTGGAAATGTATGAGCACTGATTCACGTTGTTTCATTGCAAGAGCACATTTGGACCGTTATCAATGTTATGTGCTAGATGGATTGAGTCATTCTATGTCCCTTGGGCACAAACAGTAATTTTCGCTTAGGATACATAAACTATTAAGGTGTTTTTACTCAACTAATTAATGTGGACTGCTTAAATTATTTAATCTGAAATGGCTTAATTGATTAATTATTTGACTATATAAATATGCTGTATTATTGAATTTTATTAACGTCTGAGGAAGCGGGAAGGGTGCCCGTGAAAGCGCTTACGTTTATTTATTAAACTACAGATTTTTTATACTACCTGATCTTGGATTATTTTGACATTCTGTGACAATTTTGAACTGTTTGCTGAACTGAATATTGAACTGTTCTGATTTTTTGCGACTGCCTTCATTCTTTGGTTTTGCATATATATATATATATATATATATATATATATATATATATATATATATATATATACTCTTAGTGGCCAAAGGCTACCTCTCTCGGTTGGCATGAAAACATTCAAGAGCTTGGTTCTCAAAAATGTTATTTGAGACAGCTTGAGCTGTCTAACAATTTGAATGTGTGGAAGGTGCCCTGTAGCTTTGGAAGCTGGCTGGTTGTTATATCCTTGGCGTGATATAACCCATACAACTAAGGCTACTGCAGCAGTGATAATTCGAACATCTGCTGTTATGGTAAGTTTACTTACACAACTGTACTGTGGTGGGATGGCATGCTTTCTGTAGTATGCAGAGGATTTCAGTACAATATAACCAGAATGTAGCACAGTCTCTTAGACAATAAATAAATACAGTATATGCAAAGAGACTTTTAGGCTGTAGAATAAAATACTTGAAATTTATTCCAAAACAGAAAGTTAGGTAAGCGCTTTCGAGGCAATCCTCTTCATCAGACCTTAATACAAAAATAAATTAGCACACAAGGTTTAAGTAAAACCAACAACCAATAAAAATTCTTTACAAATCAGTGAAGCAACCCTCTTTTTTTCAAGAGAGGTTTTAAGGGCACAGCACTGTTAAGGCCAGGTGATAAGTATGCCTTAAAGTCCACTATCCACCTTAATTCAGCATATTCAGTTTCATTGTTAATGTCACCTTCTCTAAAACTCACATTCATTTTCTGCAAAACCAAAATTTAAAATTGTGCTGGTCTCCACAATCTAAAATATGCGTGGCTAGTGCATTAGTAAGCTTGCTGTTCCTAATATCATTAAGATGTTCCATTACCCTTTCCTTTAAAGTTCTGTTGGTTTTACCAATGTAGAATGCACTACAAAGATTACACTTAGCAAAATACACAATGTTTTTAGTAGAGCAATCTGCATAAAATAAAACCTCTACAGGCTTCCAATGCACAGGGTGTAAAATCATGCAAGTAGACCAAATACTATTACAAATTCTGCAATTTCTACAAGAAAAAGTCCCTCTACGCTGAGAGACAAACCTGTCACATATTTTCTTCTGTTTGTAACAAAGTTTCTTTTTCAAATTGTTGCCATTTTTGAAACTAAAACTGGGTATCGAACCAACAACACGACTGATTTCAGGGTCAGTAAGGAGAATGGGCCAGTACTTTTTAATGATGTCACATCTCTTGTTGACATCATTAGAAAAAGTAAGACATAGCCTATTCACAGATGTTGAGGATATCTCTCTTTCTGGGAGTGCATTCACTAGATGCTCACTGAATAGTAGGGTTTGGTTTTGTAACTTTCATATGAATCTACTTCCACTATCGCTCTGTCAATATCAGACTTCTTATATCCTCTCTCAACAAACTCTGTAGGGAGACAACTCATGGCTTCCATTAATTCTTCCCTGTCTGTATGTAATCTCTTGCAGCATAAGACTTGGTTCTTAACTATATTCTTAGTAATGTGTCTAGGATGCATACTGGAGCGGTGAAGAATGTTGTTCTTCCTACAATCCTTCCTATGTATTCTGGTCGAGATATTACCAAACATATTTTTACTCACAGTTACATCCAGAAAGCTGATTTCACCTTTGGAGTGACTAAGGGAGAAGGATAGGTACCCAGTTGTGTTATCAAGGAACCTAACATATGTATCTAATTGTGTCTCATCACCATGCCAAGCAAAGAAGATATCATCCACAAAATGTTTATAAAATGTAATGTGCTGCTTGTACATGTCGGAGGTAAAAAACATTTCTTTCTCCCATTAGGCCAATACAATATTGGCATATTTGTTGGCACATGCCGTGTCCATAGCAACTCCCACTTTCTGAAGAAAAAACTCTCTTTCAAACAAAAAAACATTATTCTCTAGAATCAAGTCTAGAAGGGCACATACCATATTTGTTTTGGAATTGCTGAAGTTGCTCTCCTTGGTAAGAAAACTGCCTGACATTCTCAATCCCTTCATCATCGGGGATAACTGTGAACAAAGAGTTCATGTCCAATGTAACAAAGATAACATCAGTTAAACCTACAGCTTGTTGAATTTCAGCCCAGTCATAAAGATGTTCTATGAACTGTTTGCTGTCAAGGAGGACAGTAGTTACCTTATTTAACACAAATCTTAGCTGTTTTTCTACATATATAGACATTGGCTCTGTGAGCCAACCTCTTCCTGATACAATAGGTCAAAGTGGGGGATTTTGTGGATCTTTATGCACTTTTGGAAAACCATAAATTGTTGGTATAGTCGGATGTTCTACACTAAAATAGTTGAAAAGATTGTAGTCTATTTGGTTAGCCATGAGCAAATCATATAAATAGAAATTCAGTCTGTTGATAATACCATTAACCTGAAATTTCTATAATATGATGTACACTTTTTCATCATGAAGATGCTAAACATCCTATCCATATAATTTTCAGTATCAAGCACAACAATTCCACCCCCCTTGCTGCAGGTCTAATAACTAAAAATGCTGTATTAATTTGTGTTTGTAGAGCCTCATTATCTTTAATAGTCAAATTGTAAAAACTATTACTAGATTTCAAAGTAGCCATTTTCCTAAGGTCATCTTCACACATATTTACAAAGGCATTCATAGCAGGGGAATTATTAGGAACAAAGCAACCTGGTTTCTTAAAAATGTATCTGTCAACCTTATTCCCATTATTATCATCATAGATAACTTTCAACATTGTATTCCTGGCAAATAAATTAATGCCTAGGATGGTATCAACTAAATTCATGCCACAAGCTGGTATGAAGAATAGTCCTTTATTCAGGACCGAGAGTTCCTCTTTTGTGAGAGCAACAGAAGATAGGTTAAAGACCAAGTCATTTATCTGCGAGCCCATGTGTTTGGGCCTCTGCTCTGAGATGTGGGGTTGGATTCTATCCTTCCCCATCTCCTGTGACTTGGTGTCCAAGTTGCTTTGTCCCAAAACTCATAACTCATGCTCAACCCAAATAAGATTGCACTCCTGCTTTTTTCCCCCAAATCTCTCTCTCATGATAAAACAAAATTGAAAGCCTCTCTCTTGATAATACAGCCTTGGAAAGTTACTTCTCATAGCAAACTATTAGGGATAGTGGATAGTGGATGAGTAACTTACATTTGAACTGCATATACACAATTGCAAAAGAAATCTCATCAAAAAATAAGCATTACAGAGCCAAAAACTTTCTCGTCGATGCAACTAAAACTACACTTGCCACTACATATCTCCTCCCTACTCTTCTTTATGACACTCCCATCTTTACTAACCTTCAGGCTTCACTACAATTAAAACTTAAACAATGCTGTAAAAAATAGCTTAATTTGCAGCATATAGCCCTTTCATAACCCACCACTGAATAGTACTGAAAGGCCTAAATTGGTTAAAACTGTCACATCTACTAACTTATACACACTTTCTTACCACCTATAAAATCAATGAGCATCCATCTGCCTGTCCAGTACTAGAACCATTCTATACAACTATGTTTCCAGTCAGTCACTGCAATCCAGTGACCAAAGACTTCTGTCTATCTACAAACCTAGCAAATCTCCTGGGGGAATTTTCTGTACTCATACAAGGTTGCTAAGGCCTGCAACTCCTTACGGTATCTATCAGGTCTATACCCTCCCTCCTGTCTATCAAAACCACTACGAAAGACTTCCTAGCTAAAATCTGTCTCTGTTCTTGTTCAAAACCTTTCCATTCTTTATACCTACGTACTCTCCCTTTTTCATTTACTTCCTTACTATCTAATTCTCTTCCCTGACTTTCTCTCTAAATATATTATAAGCCTGTTTTTCCCCACTTCATATTGCAGTTCCTGTTTGCATTAGACTAACTTACCTTTAATTTATCTAAAAACTGTCCAAAATGTATCTGTATATTAAATTATTGTCATATACCTTGTTTCAATTCTTAAAAACATTTTTTATATTAAGTCTAATTTGTTATAATTATTTAAACTGCAGATTTTTTGTTATATTTTTGAAGATTGCATAATCATTGCTCTTAAGATGTTTTGTAGTAATTAGGAGCTACTTTCCACAGACCTTCTCTGAAAGTGGCCTTCTAACCAGTCAGACTTTCCCAGTAATCAAATATAGATAGATAGATAGATAGATAGATAGATAGATAGATAGATAGATAGATAGATATAAAAATAAATAAATAATCATTGCCTACAAATGGATTGATTAATCGCTTTTAGTGAGAAAACTAGCGATGTCTGAATTCCCTCAATGGCAACCCTACTATAGCGTGAGTTTGCATGTTATACCCTAAAGAATTAGTGCTGAAATAAATTTGAAATAATTTGCATATCTTTGAAAATAAAGATATAGTGAAGTGATAATTTCATTGTGGACAATTGTTTACTACGGTGTGGTAGACAGCTGTTTACTACACTGCATGCCAAGTACAATAAATTTTACTAGGAATTCTTTTGTAGCGCATGGAATGCTTTGATTATATTCTGAAATTAGGAGAAAGATAAATTTGCCCCCATCCTATCCTTCTTGTGTAACATTATCTACTACAGAGAGAAATGTAAACTGAAAACAGATTAGGAAACATTTGAATAAAGCATCTGTATACTATTTATTACTCCTAGAATAGAGATTATCATAATTTCTCTGTGAGTCTGCAAGTTGTTTTGTTTAAGTAGAATGCCTTACAGCTGTTGGAGACAGCCAGGTATACTACATGATTGTTGTTACAATCAAGGTGGCCTCCATCTCCTACTGTTTTAGTAGGTGAGAGACATTCAGGTAAGTCTTATGTAACTGTAATGACAGTGATTACAAAAAGACAGGTGTGAATTCCACTGGTCCTTGTGTATGGAAATTGCCACAATTTTCATGGATTTATTTCACAACAATCCTTTAGATGTAGTCTTCTTCTAAATATAAAATAAATGTTATTACCAACTTTTTGGGTTATACCTCAAAATCTTCCAGCTGTTAGCAATATCCTTCCAAACAATTTACTTAAATGGCATATGGTTAAAAACTGTTTTTTTCCCCTAAAACATCTGTCACCACTAGAACCTGGCAATGTAATAGAAGGTTCATTTTCCAAATAACTTTTTACATGATTTAAGAGTAGCAAAGCTGTATTAATTTTTTTATAGCTAGTACAATATGTAAACAACTTAAAAGAGTAAAATCAATATACAGTTATGACTGAGAATAAAGCAGCCAGATGAGAGTTTTCACACTGAGAAGAAAGGCTTCTTCAGTTCTAGAAAAGGCTTTAAAATACATTTAAATATTTCTGCATAATCTGAAAGCCAAACATATTTCTGCACCTACATAAATGGGAGTGATCTCCTAGGTGGTATGATGAAGACTATGGAAGAAAACATTGGCCAATCCTCTATGGTCTGTCCATGTCAGTAAAGGGTCCACTGCATTTAAGCTTAACATTCATTGACAGGAGTGATTTACAATCTTCCCTGGAGAAACCCACAAGACTTTACAGAGAATAATGTAAAAGATGAAAACCAATTTGTCTATTAATTAATATCAAAGGTTGGTATCAGGCTGGGGAATGGTCTGCCTCTCCTACTAGGTAAGGGAATCTTCATCTAGAGCTCTCCATGCTTTCTAGTGTGCAGATCTAATCTCTGAGAAAAGAGTGCAGTGGCTCAAAAAGCCAGTCAAAATGCAAGATCCCATTTACCTGTAAAACTAATTCATATCTGGGGTTCTGTCAAACAGAAACTATCACTTTTGCCCTTAATAAAAACAAACTATTATTTCTTCAGATAAAATGTAAGAAGGAAACTGGTTGGGCTGTGTGATGCCCCTGCCCTGGCCCTGTAATCAAGGAACCTCAATCCTTACCACTAACACAAGTGAGGGACGTGCACATTGGAAGGATGATAGGTACACACAGTAAAGTACAATTTCTCTTAAGAATACACAAAGAACACAGTCAGTCTGGGGCTGGTTCCCCCTGTCTCTCTAGATCCCCAGTAAGACTCCCCACTGGCACAGCTATAGGTTTCAGATCTTAGCCAAGTGTTCAAGCCAAAACCTCCAGCATCATCTCTCTCCAACCAGTGCTTTGTCTCCCTGCCCAAGTAGCTGACACACACACACTTTGAAATTTGATTTATATACAGAGACACTCCTGGAGAAGGCTGGCAAGGTGCTCTAGCTATGCCCCTTCTACCCAAACTATATGGTAGTACCACCTGCCACCAACTACCCATATCAGCTACTATAAAGGCCCTTACCAAAGGGTGTCCAATTCTACTGCGTAATGTTACTATTATCCAAATGGTAAGTGTGTCTGAGACTTGAAGGCTATTGTAATGGCTTGTACAGTATCACCAAATACATGCAAGCACTCTAAGAGCTTATTTATCTCTACACAAAACCAGCCACTATTAAAAGGTTTAAATATATTTAATAATAAATAATAAAAACACAAGACAATACTCATTAACTCAACACAGTAGCAATAGAGTTCAGAATCACAGGAAATATTTTAAAACAACAATGTTGGACAGTCTCACATAAATATAAAAAACAGCTAGACTGAACGTACTGTATTTCTATCTATCTCTAAGAGAAATCACTGTACCTAAATAACTTACTTACAGAGCAAAACAAGTGCTGGTGATGTGGTCAGAGCCAGAATAAAATACAAAATGCACTTATTTTCTGTCTCAGATAGATCTTAAGTTAACAATACACATTACTGCTGAATCATCTCAGATTACATAATCCTTGTCAACTCTGCCTACGTTTCCCAGGCTAGCATGAACTTATATTTTTAACATGTCTCTGTTAAAAATACTTATCTCTCAGAAGCCCACAATTCTCTCTTAGAAACTTACCTGAAACTGAAAGTCATAAAACAATTACTTTGGAAACCTATAATTACCTCTGTTTCCAGACAATAGAAAGAAGCTCCTGGCCTAGACATCCTGTCTCTTAGCTGAGATAAACTAACTTTATAACACATCATAAAACTCTTTACTTATCAACTTATTTTCTAAGAGTTTTGCGAGTTAACTCTGTATGTTCCAATTTCCACTATGAAACCATACATTTGCATTGATATATACCCCGGGATTCAATAAACATTTTTTCCATGCCAGAATAGTGCAGCAGCTCTTGCATGGAATATGTCTGCTGAATGATCCAGTAAACAAGACTGGGAGTGTGCATGAGCCTGCCAGCACTATTCTGGCATGAACGCCACCAAATAATGCTAATTTCAATGAAAAAGCAAAAGTTCAAGGAAGCCAAAGTGTCCAAGATAAATGAAAAATATCCAAAATGCCAATAAATCTGAAGACACACCAGCGCACCACAAAATAATTTATTGCAGGCAAGAAAAGTACCAAACAGAGCTTTCAAGACAAACTCTTTTTCAATGCTTAACAAAAATAAATGCCACCAAAATCATTTAAATACTATCCTGTTCATCAGCTAGCCAATGATGCAAAGGTAGTCAACAATCAATTATGCAAATAAGCTCAAATATAACCATTTAAATAAAACATAACCATTTAAATAAACATGCATTTTAAAAACATCTTATATATAATTATTTTTAATCTCTAAGACAGGCTTTATATTGTGTTGTGCATTTAATCTTGGTAACACATCATCCCTAAAATAATTTTTCCACTTATACTCTAAAAATTCTGTTTTCTTGGTTAAGTTGCCCCCTCTACCACCAGGGAAAACCTTCTGTAACACCCTAAATTTTAAATGGTAACTAGAACTTCTCTGGGAAAGATGCTTAAAAAGAGGATTCTCAGCAATATCTCTACATATATCAGAAAGATGTAAACTGATGCATTCCTTAAGTTTTTGATTCATTTTCCCTATATAAAAATTATCACAGACCTCGCAGTTAGTGAGGTATATGACATTGTCTATAAAACAGTTAGTATAAGTTCTAAATACGAGCTCAGTCTTCATTATAGGATGTATAACATTTAGATCTGTAATAATTTCATTACAAAGACACAATTATAGCAGGGTACTGTACCCTTTTTCTTTATATTAATATTTACTTTCCTGGTCATGTCATTATAACAAAGCATTTCTTTCAGGTTTATCTCTCTCCTATATATAAAGCTAGGTTGCATGCCTACAGTATCCCCAATGTTGCCACTAGACTGTAAAATTGCCCAGTTTTTCTTTATAATTTTCTTAACCATGCAAGTATGTCTATTAAATTTGAAAATGTATGTTAATGTGCGTTCCATATTAGCAATATTAGCATTACTCTTATTTACAGGACCATATAAATACGGTTTACCAGTCCTTCCACATTCATTTATCACATTTCTCTTCTCTTTTTCTATTAATGTCTCATTATAACCCCATATATTAAAGTCATCAATCATATGGCTTAACTAAGTAGCAAAATCATTTTCATTAATATTCAGTATACTAGATCTAAGAAATTGCTCCTTTAGTACATTCTGATGGACATGCCTTGGTTGCATGTTTCTAGAATGTACATAGCGAGTAGCCTGTACTTTTTTTCTATGAATCTTAGTTTCGACCTTCATGTCTTTATATAAAATACATTTATCTAAGAAATTAACCATTGTATCAGAATGCTTCACATCAAATATTAAGAACTGAGTTTAATTTTGTAATGTAACAACAAATTCATTCAAAGCCAATATTGTTCTTCCCCAAAACAAAAAAACATTGTCTACAAATCTTTTAAACAATAAGTTCCCATTCCTATACTAGTCTTGCATCTCATTGTTGTATACATACTGCTCTTCCTACCTTGATAATACTAAATTAGCATAGGTGTTTCCGACGGGAGAGCCCATGGCAACTCCCGTCTGTTGGTGGAATATTGCATCATTGAACATGAACACATTATTATATAATACACTTTCTAGTGCAGAACATAGCATTTCATCCTTACGAGCAGTATAATCAGCATGTAATAACAAGTATTCTCTTATAGACTGTATACCGTAATCATTGGGTATAACTGTAAATAATGACTTTATGTCCATCGTAACCAAGGTAAAGCATACATTTTCATTCCTAACTGACCATTCTCTCAATGATAACAAAAAATCATTTGTATCTTTGACCACACTTCAATTGAATTTAAGCAATGGACTTAGCTATTGTTCCAAATACTTAGATAAGGGGGTAGTAGCCCATTGAATTCCAGAAACAATCAGTCTCATGGGCGGTCTAGTTATACTTTTAGGCAATTTCTGCAAGCCATATATAATAGGTGTTATAGGATGTGACAAATATATAAAATTATACATTTCAGGTAAAATATCCCCATCCATGAGTAGCTCTTACAAAAAACTTTTGATATTAAAAATCAGATTATTTACTCTGCAACTATTAATCTGCTTAAAAGTGATAGAATCATCTAATAATTCATACATAACAATCAACAATCAATTATGCAAATAAGCTAAAATATAACCATTTAAATAAAACATAACCATTTAAATAAACATGCATTTTAAAAACATCTTATATATAATTATTTTTAATCTGTAAGACAGGCTTTGTATTGTGTTGTGCATTTAATCTTGGTAACACATCAGACTTAAAATAATTTATCGTAGAACCAAAACAGAAACAAACTATAAACTGTTAAAAACCGGACAGCACACGATAAGAGAGCTGGAAAAACGATTTAATATTCCACAAGCAGTAAAAACAAGTAATAGTAAGCGCTTTCGGCAGGTTCAAATAACCCGCCTTCTTCAGACAACCACAAGTTTGCAAAGAAGTTAACTTATACTTCTATGTTAAAAACTTTCAACCTGTTGAATTAAAGTGCATTGTTACAATCAATTAAAACCATGACAACCTTAAAGCGGCAACTCTACCATATTGAAAACTGGGTACTGCTGTAAACAAACATAAAAAACAAAATGTATCTATTATTATGGTCTTCCGCCAAAACGGAACTAAAAAATATTGTAGCAAGTATACATATTAAAACATATAACATAGATTGTGATGCAATCGGATAATTGCAGAATTTGTTAAATATCAAAGACTAAAAACTAACATATAAAGTTGTGAATGCCTAAATGCATAACTTATAAATCAAGCAAATTATGTCACACAGTTGTGATGATAATAATCACGAAGAAAGTCTAACTAGAGTTCTAGATGTAGTACACTACTGACTGAAAAACAGTAAGGTTGCATACTACTCTTGTCATTAAGACCTCCAGAATCAATAACTTGTCAATATCAGATTCATATACTATAAATCAATTTTGAAAGTTAAATATGAAATGCTTGTTGTAATTAGATCCAAGTTATAACATGTTAACTTGATTACAAAATATGTTGATAATTGTACGTCATAATATCTACCTATTAAGGGATAACCATTTTAATACACATTTAATGCAATACAAATTTAGGCATTCACAACTTTATATGTTAGTTTTTAGTCTTTGATATTTAACAAATTCTGCAATTATCCGATTGCATCACAATCTATGTTATATGTTTTAATATGTATACTTGCTACAATATTTTTTAGTTCCGTTTTGGCGGAAGATCATAATAATAGATGCATTTTGGTTTTTATGTTTGTTTACAGCAGTACCCAGTTTTCAATATGGTAGAGTTGCCGCTTTAAGGTTGTCATGGTTTTAATTGATTGTAACAATGCACTTTAATTCAACAGGTTGAAAGTTTTTAACATAGAAGTATAAGTTAACTTCTTTGCAAACTTGTGGTTGTCTGAAGAAGGCGGGTTATTTGAACCTGCCGAAAGCGCTTACTATTACTTGTTTTTACTGCTTGTGGAATATTAAATCGTTTTTCCAGCTCTCTTATCGTGTGCTGTCCGGTTTTTAACAGTTTAAAATAATTTATCCACTTATACTCTAAAAATTATGCAAATAAGCTAAAATATAACCTTTTAAATAAAACATAACCATTTAAATAAACATGCATTTTAAAAACATCTTATATATAATTATTTTTAATCTGTAAGACAGGCTTTATATTGTGTTGTGCATTTAATCTTGGTAACACATCAGCCCTAAAATAATTTATCCACTTATACTCTAAAAATTCTGTTTTCAAGGTTAAATTGCCCCCTAAATAAAATATAACCATTTAAATAAAACATAACCATTTAAATAAACATGCATTTTAAAAACATCTTATCATTCTAAGTCTTTTGGATTAAGCACTTGGGCTTCAGACCAGTTGTTTTACATTAGGACAGTTTGTGGCATGCACTGTGGTGGCAGGACAGGTAGCTTACATCCTTCTAAGTTGGGAACTGCTGATTGAGAGCTCAACGTCTGTTATTCTAAAAGTGTATTAGTTCTGGTTTAAGCACTTGGGCTTCAGGCCAGTTATTTTACATTACGAAGGTTCGTGGTCTGCACTCTTGTGGGAGGAGAGGCTGGACTCTGCCCTTCTGAGCTGGGAATTTCTGGTTAAAGGTTTATAGTGCCTGCATATTTGAACTGTTTCTTACTGAAATTGGTACACCTTGTTTGCTGTAGCATAGACTAGATCCAGGCCCGCTGAATCTAGCATTGTTTGTTTGCTTGTTGTTTGTTTGCTTGTTATTTCCATGGAACGCTAATTCCACCTAAAACACGGCTTTTCAGTGCTTCTGTGGATCCCTAGTGATATCTGCATTGCTTACTGTACTTATTTCCTTGTTTCACTTGAAAGAAAGTTACAGTTTGTCATTTTTGCATTTAAGTTACCTGTAACACATTGCACTTAAGTTACCTGGCACTTGCTCACTAAGCAATTATATAAGTCAGCACTAAAAAATTAAAAGCACTACACCCTCACAAACTCCCCTTGAGTACCTTGTTCCCCATTGGCCCTTGTTTTCAATTATAAAGGAATTCCCAATACTATTCTAGCATGTCCAAAGGTCAGTTGTCAATCTCCTCTCCAGTCCAGCTGGTGAATCTGGGAATCTTGAGGCAATGTTACAACTGTCTCATGTACACAGACAACCCTCTCCTCCTCCCAACAAATTCCAACACATGTGAGAGATGCAACCATATAGCCAAACTGGAAGCTAAGCTCTCTCAACTCAGTACTGGCATAACCAGTCAGGAGGAGAAGGAAACCACACTCACTACAATTCCAGTCTTACATAGACCTACCATGACAGCAAACCAAACATATAATCACACAAAAACATACTCGGAGGCTCTAAATAAAGATCTGCCTAAGCAGCAGAGACCTCCAAAGCAGACACCCAAGCAACTGCTACCCCAAAACAAAACACGTGCAACACATATCTCACAAAGCCAGTGTGCCGAACAGTCACAGACCTTAAAGCTAAACAACACACCTGATACACTTGTAATAGGTGACTCTATCATCAGGCACACTGACGTCCTGCTCACCAGGCTGAACAAGGAGAAGGTCATGGTGAGCATCCTGTCGGGCGCTAGGATCTGCCACATAACACAAGCACTCAGGTCACTCCAAGGCAAGTACAAATATGACTCAGTCATTGTCCATGCTAGTGTGAATGACCTGAGATGTACATCCCTGGACTACTTGAAAAGAGACATAGAGGAACTCTCTGAGCATGTAGCCCAGGTGGGTATGACCCTGACCTTGAGTAGCATCTTACCCTCACCAAGAATGATGCCACAATATGAAGACAAGATGATCAATTTCAACAATTGGCTTAAGTATTGGTGTCTTTCAAAGGGGATCCAATGCCTGTCAGCTTGGGATGATATGCTCGACAAGCCATGATGCTTCGCTAAGGACGGCATGCACCTGTCACCCCTGGGCTTTTGGATATTGGCAAAGGCTCTTGCTACCCCCATAGTGCCTTTTTTAGGCAAGGCTCAAAAGACAAACCCACCTCCATAGGTATCACAAGGGATAAGAAACTAAGAGTAATGCTACTCAACGCCAGAAGTCTAAACCTCAAGATGCACGCACTCAAAACTCTCCTTAGCATGGAGAACATCGATATCTGTGCAGTAAAAGAAACCTGGTTCAGGGCTCCCGAGAGCACCCCAGCACTACCAAGTTATACCTCATACCATGCTTTTCGGCCCCAAAACTTGGACCGAACTGCAAATGGAGGGGGAGTATCAATATTCATCAAAGATACCCACACCTCCAGATTGGTGGCACAGCACGAAGCATCAGAGACTATCCATGTGCAACTAACAGTGGGTAAAATTGCCTTCCAGTTTATAGCCTGCTACAGACCACCCTCCCAAACCCAGGAACCCCACTCGGCCTTCCTAAGAACACTGGAAAATATGAAGGTCTCTCCAAACACCATTATATTGGGAGACTTCAACTACCCAAACATAGACTGGGAGCATTACTCTAGCTCCAACACCCTAGCCCAAAGGTTCCTAGAATTCATAAACTCAAATGCTATGGAACAACTTGATACCACTCCCACAAGAGGGGAAAACATACGGGACCAGATCATCACCAACATGGGGACTCTATGCTCCAGACCAGAAGTGTATCCCTCACTGGTAAGATCAGACCATAAACTAATCCAACTGGATATTCACATCCCGACCCCGACCCCGCCCCCTGCCCAGAAAACCACAGTGAAAAACTTCTCTAAAGGAAATGTCACACTCCTCAAAACTGAGGTGGAATCCTTCAAAGCCCCTGGGTCTGTGGAAAATACAGCCCAGACCGCAGAATCCTTTATAAATGCATTCTATGAACATCTTCAGGAATGCATGGATCATGCAATCCCAAATAAAACCAAGACCCAATCCTCCAAAGGCAGATGTCCTGTCTGGTGGACCCCAGCCATAAACAAACTATACAATAGAAGGAGGAAGCTACTACATGATAGAGCAAAATCCCAAAAAGGGAAGGCATCTCTGATCAGTATTAGCAAAAAACTGCAGGCACTCGTAAAATCGTCTAAGGCCAGCTTTGAGAGAAAAATTGCACAGGACACTAAGGATAATCACAAGGCTTTCTTTAGTTATGTTAGGAACCTGGGTGGGAATTCCCAGATATGCTCAGAATTAGTCCAAAATGACAAAAAATACACCGAACCCACAGACATTGCCAACATCCTAGCTGACAGGTTCAGCGCAACTTCTCCCCCCTCTCCCCACCAAAATGGCAAATATCTATCCCAGCCGAGTGCTGCCCCCCTGACATCTCAGATGCTCAGGTAAGAGCCTCCCTCTCCAAAGCAAAAAACACAGCATCAATGAGACCAGACGGTGTCCCGGGCTGCGTCCTACATGAACTCCAAGAAGAGCTAAACCCAATCATAAAACTACTGTTCAATCTCAGCCTTACTACAGGATATGTACCCAAAGAGTGGCGTACAGCAACAGTGGTCCCTTTCCACAAAGGTGGTGTCTCAACGGACCCTGGAAACTATCACCCCATAAGCCTGACTAGCTTGGTCTGCAAAGCTATGGAAAGGATCATCATGGACCTCATAAATAAAGATATTGGGGACCTACAGACACTGGATCTTATCCAGTTCAGCTTTGTTAAGGGCAGATCCTGCCTCTAAAATCTGGTCGACTTCTTTGAAACCGTCACCAAGGCCATTGACGAAGGGAAGGTGGTCCACACAGCCTACCTGGACCTCGCAAAAGCCTTCAATACAATACCCTACTCGGGCATTATAGATAAGCTCACCAGCTTAAATATAAACCCCTATGTCACTAGATGGGTTGCAAACTGGCTCAAGGACAGAACCCACATGGTTAGAATTGCTGGAGCCATGTCAGACTCCAAACCAGTTACAAGTGGTGTCCCACAAGGCTCAGTCCTGGGACCTCTCTTGTTCGGTATATATTTCTCGGAGGTACAGACCAACACGGAAGGACTGTGGCTGACCAAGTTCGCAGATGACTGCAAACTGGGCACCATAATCGACTCTCCAGCCGACACAAGCATCCTCCAAAAGGGCCTCATAGAAACAGACAACTGGTGCCAGAGCCATGGCCTCAAGCTAAACACCAAAAAGTGTAGGTTCATAGGTTCATAGGTTCATAGGTTCATACTAGGCTATCTGCCCGAGGGCATTTACAAGCCTAGCCCATCGTTTTGTGGCTTACGCCATCCCTTTAGTATGGGGAACTATACCCATTATTTTGCTGTGCCTCTGTCGAGCAGTGACACTGAGGTAATCCCTGGGGTATATCTGCGATCTCCCATCCATTGGTCAAGATTTCTCTTGAACAAGGCCAGCGAGGTGCTCTGCCTCACATGTACCGGGATTTTGTTCCACAGCATAGGGAGTCTTTGGGTGATGAATCTATCCCTCCAGCACGTCCTATTAATAGCCGTGTCGAGGTTTAAGTCTCCCGCCCTTGTGGCTCTGATGGATCTGGATTTTTTGAGGTGAAGCATATTCATCAAATCTGGGTTTGACATGGCCTTGTATGTTAGGCAAAGGTCACCTCTGAGCAAGCGGTAAGCGACTGAATAGAGCTGGAGTTCTTTCAGTCGGGCAGCATAGGATAGATTTTAGACCCTTTATCCTTTTGGTGAGGAACTTTGTGGCCTCTCCAGCTGCTGCAAGTGTCGGGTCAGATACATTCCGAATGGGGCATTGTACTCAATCATTGGTCTGATGAGTGATGAGTAAAGGGAGACTATAACCTCCCTTGATCTAGATGAGAATCCCTTCATGATAAGGTGGGCAATGTAGAAGGTCTTCCTAACTACTTTAGCTACATGGGTGTCGAATGACAGACTACTATCAACCTGGGTCCCCAGGTCCCTGATAACTTCTTCTGTGCTCAGTGGATTGCCACCTATTCGGTAGCTAGGGGTAACCTTGTTTTTCCCGAAGGGTATGACTATGCATTTTTTGGCATTTAACTTTAGGCCGTGGCTCTGGCACCAGTTATCCGTTTCTGTGAGACCCTTCTGAAGGATATCTGTGTCAGATGTGTTTTCTACTATGGCGCCCAGTTTGCAGTCATCTGCAAACTTTGTCAGCCATAACCCTCCTGTGTTTGCTTGTACTTCGGAAAAGTAGATGCCAAACAAGAGTGGGCCCAGGACTGAGCCCTGTGGGACACCACTTGTGACAGGCTTTGAGTCTGACATGGCGCCAGCAACTCTGACCCTGTGGGTTCTGTCACTCAGCCAGTTTGCAACCCATCTTGTGATGTATGGGTTAACATTTAAGCTGATGAGTTTTTACCCGAGTGGGGTATTGTATCGAAGGCCTTAGCCAGATCGAGGTAGGCTGTATGGACTGCCTTTCCCTCATCAATGGCTTTGGTGACTGTTTCAAAAAGTCAACCAAGTTTAAAAGGCATGATCTGCCTTTGACAAAGCCAAACTGGGTTGGATCCAAAGTCTGCAAATTCCTATGTCTTTATTTATGAGGTCCATTATGATCCTCTCCATGGCTTTGCAGATAAGGCTTGTCAAGCTAATGGGCCGGTAATTTCCAGGGTCGGTGGAGGCACCGCCTTTGTGAAGTGGGACCACAGTTGCAGTGCGCCACTCCTGGGTGCGTATCCAGAGGTAAGACTTTGATTAAACAGCTGTCCTAGCTGTGGGTTTAATTCCTCATTGAGTTCGTGGAGCACACAGCCGGGGACACCATCAGGTCCCATGGATGCTGTGTTTTTGCTTTGGAGAGCAGTTCTCACTTGGGCGCTGGAGATGTTTGGGGGCTGCAATCGTTTGGTATAGTTATCCCTCCTTTTGGGGTGGAGGGGAGAAGTTTGCACTGAACCTGTCAGCCAGTATGTTGGCAATGTCTGTAGGATCAGTAATCTTCACATCATTTTGAACTAGTTCTGAGCATATCTGGGAGTTTCCTCCTAGGTTTCTAACATAGCTAAAGAAGGCCTTATGATTGTTTTTTGAGTCTTTAGCTATTTTTCTCTCGAAATTTGCTTTGGATGATTTTATGAGAGCTCTTAGTTTTTTACTTATAGTGATCAAGGGTGTCTTACCTTTTAAGGATTTTGCTCTATCTTGTAGTAGCTTCCTCCTTTTGTTGTAGAGTTTGTTTATGGCTGGGGTCCACCAGACTGGATGCTTGCCTTTGGTACAAAGAGTCTTTGTTTTGCTTGGGATTGCCTTATCCATGCAGTCCTGCAGGTGCTGGTAGAAGGCATTTGTAAGTGATTCAGCGGCTTGAGTACTGTATAGTCATCCCCTTTGGCAGAAACAAAGTGCCCACAAATTACCACATAGGTGGTAATCCATTAAGTACATAAGAAGTAATTAGGGACCTGGGGACCCAAGTTGATAGCAATCTCTCATTTGACAACCATGTGGCCAAAGTGGTTAAAAAACATTTTATATAGCCCACCTAATCACGAAGGGATTCACATCTAGATCAGGGGAGGTCATCGTGCCTCTTTACTCATCTCTCATCAGGCCCATAATCGAGTAAAATGCCCCTTTTGGGATGTACCTTACCAAACACCTGCAGCAACTGGAAAGACCCCAAAAGTACCTCACCAAGAGGATCAAAGGGCTCAAACAGATGCCACATGCTGCCCGGTTAAAGAAACTCCAGCTCTACTCAGTGGCATACCGCCTGCTCAGAGGCGATCTGTGCCTGACGTATAAAGCCATGTCCAACCCAGAATTAAGGGACATGCTGCTCCTCAAAAAATCCAAATCCCATTGAGCTACGCGCTCAAGAGACTTGAACCTCAGCACCGAAATAAATAAGACATGCTGGAGGGACAGATTCATAACCCAGAGGCTCCCTTCACTCTGGAATAAAATCCCAGTCCAGGTTAGGTTGAGTCCCTCATTGACTCTCTTCAAGAGGAATCTTGATGAGTGGATGGGAGATTGTAGGTTTACCCCGGCTATCACTTCTGTGTCACTGTTAGACAGAGGCACAGTATACTAACCTCGAAAAAGGGCATAGCAAAATTAACTTAAAACGGATGACGAAAGCCAAACATACTCTGGCTAGGCTTATAAATGCCCTAGGGCAGATAGCCTAGTATGAACCTATGAACCTATAAGTTCATTATAAAACTCAAAATCCATAATAACAACCTTATCCCCCCTTATCTCCTTGTTTTATAATTATTTCATTATTGTTAACAAGCTTCTTTAATGCATTCCTTTCTTCACAATATAAATTATAACATTTATCTTGACTAGATTTAACAAAAGCATCTCATAAATATCCTGTTCAAACATTTCAATGAATGGGGTACAAATAGGTACAAACACACTATTTCTCTTAAGATTTGGATTCATTATGTCCTTAGCTTTATTAAATAGAAGCTTTAAATTGATGTTACATGCAAATAACCTTCATTCAGTCAAAGGTTCACTCAAATCACCTTCACAAGATGGTACGTATGACATACCTTTTCAAGAACATGTATTTCCTCACTAGACAATTCATAGTGAGATAAATTCACTATTGTCCATTCAGCCTTCTCTTGAATTGCTTGCTCCATGTATCAGGGCTTGAGTATGTGTTCTTGTGCTCTTTCTGCAGCGACGCTGTTCTGCCGTCTCCTTTCTGCCATCTTTTCCTGTTCTGACTCCTCCCTCTGGCTTTCATCATTACTTGGATGGACAGTTGTATTTGAAATCTCCCTGTACCTAAAAAAATTTCCACATTACTGCTTTCATTAACATTAATTGATTCATGTTTTAGTGCAGCTTCATTAGTGGTATTTACAACAAATGTTTCTAAGTCTGCAATGGCTTCACTACATTTCGTTGTATCACCATAGTTTGCAGTATTAGATAGTCTATGCCAAGATCCTGAATCACCCATAGGCTCTTTCTCAGTTGGCATAGTCTGGTTAGACTGATTAACATGAATGGGTGAATTCATTACATTTCTTCTGTCTTCCTTCGGCCAATGGAAAACATAATTTTGTTTAAAGTCATTGATATCATGCATAATCTTACATTTTTTCGTAGTGATTAGCTTCTCTTCAAAAGTTTTCAAATGCGCAAGCATATCAGCATATTCGGTAGATACAGATGAAAAGGCAGCAGCATTTACAATCATATTCTCCAGATTTTCTAACTCAGCTGCAAGTGCATTCTCAATAGTCAGAAACTAGTCATTCATAAAGCACATATAATCAGCGCTTAATTTAAGATTAAGTTGTTGCCATTTACACAGGATTTCAGGATATTTATTGCCGTATGTCGGCATAGTTAAAATTCTTAGTCCCGTAGGAACTATACCAAGTTCTAAATACACGTTGAAACTAAGTCTCTACCATTGCAGATTTTTAAATGACTCTGCTTTATATCTTAAGTCATGAATATTTTTCATCAAATTACTTACATTTTAGTTGTCAATGTTCATACCACAGCTCCCTGGAGTGCCATACTTGTCTTTTAGCATAGACATCAGAGGGTTCACATTAACTGATAAAAAATGTTGTAATCTAGTAGACTCTGGATTATGAAGATTCATACCAGAAGTTCCAGGTTGTGAATCCATGGCTAGCAGTATGGTGAAACCTATCTCGCTTGTACTTGTAAAAAAGGTCCAATAAAA
This sequence comes from Protopterus annectens, assembly GCF_019279795.1. Classification (NCBI taxonomy): domain Eukaryota; kingdom Metazoa; phylum Chordata; order Ceratodontiformes; family Protopteridae; genus Protopterus; species Protopterus annectens. The sequence goes on from NC_056733.1 coordinate 1,552,856,708, forward strand.
AAGCAAAAGTTCAAGGAAGCCAAAGTGTCCAAGATAAAGTAAAAATATCCAAACTGCCAATAAATCTGAAGACACTGGTACAACACAAAATGATTTATTGCAGGCAACAATATTACCAAACAGAGCTTTCGAGACAAACTCTTTTTCAATGCTTAACAAAAATAAAATGGCACCAAAATCATTTAAATACTATCCTGTACATCAGCCAATGATGCAAAGGTAGTTAACAATCAGTTATGCAAATAAGCTAAAACATAGCATTGCTGAGAATGCTCTTTATAAGCATATTTCCAGAGAGGTTCTAATCACCGATTTAAATCTAGGGTGTTACAAAAGGTTTTCCCTGAGGTAGAGGGGCCAACTTAACTGACAAAACAGAATTTTTAGAGTATAAGTGGATAAATTATTTTAGGGCTGATGTGTTACCAGGATTAAATGCACAACAAAATATAAAGCCTGTCTTAAAGATTAAGCATAATTACGTATAAGATGTTTTTAAAATGTATGTTTATTTAAATGGTTATGTTTTATTTAAATGGTTATGTTTTAGCTTATTTGTATATTTGATTGTTAACTGCATTTGCATCATTGGCTAGCTGATGTACAGGATAGTATTTAAATGATTTTGGTGGCATCTTATTTTTATTAAGCTTTGAAAAAGTGTCTCGAAAGCTCTGTTTGGTACTGTTGTTGCCTGCAATATATCATTTTGTGGTGTACCAGTGTCTTCAGATTTATTGGCAGTTTGAATATTTTTACTTTATCTTGGACACTTTGGCTTCCTTGAACTTTTGCTTTTTTATTGGACCTTTTTTACCAGTACAAGCGAAAAAGTTTTCACCATACTGCTAGCCATGTATTCACAACCTGGAACTTCTGGTATGAAGCTTCTTAAGCCACAGTCTACTCGAGTACAACATTTTTTATCAGTTAATGCGAACTCTCTGATGTCTATGCTAAAAGACCAGTATGGCACTCCAGAGAGCTCTGGTATAAACTTTGACAACTGCGACGTAAATAATTTGTTGAAAAATATTTGTGACTTAAGATATAAAGCAGAGTTATTTAAAAAGCTGCAATGGCAGCAACTTTAGTTTCAATGTGTATTTAAAACTTGGTATAGTTCCTAGGGGACTAATAATTTTAACTTTGCTGACATATGGCAATAAATATCCTGAACTCCTGGTTAAATGACAACAACTTAATCTTAAATTAAGTGCTGATTATATGTGCTTAACGAATTACTGTTTTTTTCCTATTGAGAATGCACTTGCAGCTGAGTTAGACAATATGGAGGATATGATTGTAAATGCTGCTGCCTTTTCATCTGTATCTACTGAATATGCTGATATGCTTGCGCATTTGAAAACTTTTGATGAGAAGCTAATCACTAGAAAAAAATGTAAGATTATGCGTGATATCAATGACTTTAAATAAAATTATGTTTTCCATTGACCGAAGGAAGAGAGAAGAACTGTAGTGAATACACACATTCATGTTCATCAGTCTAACCAGACTATACCAACTGAGAAAGAGCCTATGGTTGATTCAGGATCTCAGCATAGACTATCTAATAAAACTGTGGTGATACATCGAAATGTAGTGAAGCTGTTGCAGACTTAGAAACATTTGTTGTAAATACCATCAATGAAGCTGGGCTACAACATGAATCGATTAATGTTAATGAAAGCAGCAATGTGAAAAATGTTTTAGGTACAGGGAGATTTCAAATACAACTGCCCATCCAAGTAATGATGAAGCCAGATGGAGGAGTCAGAACAGGAACAGACGACAGAATGGAGACGGCAGTACAGTATCACTGCAGAAAGAGCAAAAGAACACATATTCAGGCCCTGTTACATGGAGCAAGCAATTCAAGAGATTGCTGAACGGAAAATAGTACATTTATCTTGCTATGAATTGTCTAGTGAGGAAATGCATTTTCTTGAAAAAGGTATGTCATACGGACCATCCTGGGTAGGTGATTTGAGTGAACTCTTGACTGCATTAAGGTTATTTGCATGAAACATCGATTTAAAGCTTCTTTTTAATAAAGCTAATGATATAATGAATCCAAATCTTCAAAAAACTAGTGTGTTTGCACCTATTTGTTCCCCTGTGGTTAAAGCATTCACTGAAATGTGTGAACAGGATATTTATGAGATGTTTTTAAAAATCTAGTCAAGATAAATTTTATAATTTAGATTGTGATGAAATGAATGCATTAAAAAAGCTTCTTGACAATAATGAAATAATTATAAAACAAGTAGATAAGGGGGGTAAGGTTGTTATTATGGATTTTGAGTTTTATAATTAACTTATGTATGGATTATTAGATGATTCTATGACTTTTAAACAGATTAATAGTAGCAGAGTGAATAATCTGATTTTTAATATCAAAAGTTTTTTGTATGAACTACTCATGGATGATGATATTTTACCTGAAATGTAGAATTTTCTGTATTTGTCACATCCTATAACACCTATTATATATGGCTTGCTGAAATTGTATAAAAGTACAACTAGACCACCCATGAGACTGATTGTTTCTGGAAATCAATGGGCTACTACCCCCTTATCTAAGTATTTGGAACAACAGCTAAGTCCATTGCTTAAATTCAGTCAAAGTGTGTTCAAAGATACGAATGAATTTTTATCTTTGAGAGTATGGTCAGTTAGGAATGAAAATGTACGCTTTCCCTTGGTTACAATAGACATAAAGTCATTATTTACAGTTATACGCAATGATTATTGTATACAGTCCATAACAGAGTACTTATTATTACATACTGATTATTCTGCTCGTAAGGTTGAAACTTTATGTTCTATGCTAGAAACTGTATTATATAATAATGTATTTATGTTCAAGTATGCAATATTCCACCAACAGACGGGAGTTGGCATGGGCAATCCGGTCGCAAACACCTATGCTAATTTAGTATTATCAAGGTAGGAAGAGCAGTATATATATATATATATATATATATATATATATATATATATATATATATATATCTATATATATATATATATATATATATATATATATATATATATATATATATATATATACAACAATGAGATGCAAGATTGGTATAGGAATGGGAAGTTATTATTGTTTAAAAGATTTCTAGATTATGTTTTTTTTTGCTTTAGGGAGGAACAATATCGGTTTTGAATGAATTTGTTGTTACATTACAAAATGAAACACAGTTCTTAATATTTTATGTGAAGCATTCTGATACAATGGTTAGTTTCTTAGATACATGTATTTTATATAAATAAATGAAGTCTGAAACTAAGATTCATAGCAAAGAAGTACAGGCTACTCACTATGTACATTCTAGAAGCATGCATCCAAGCATGTCTGTCAGACTGTACTGAAGGGGCAATTTCTGAGAGCTAGTACACTGAATACTAATGATAATGATTTTACTACTGAGTTAAGCCATATAATTGATGACTTTATTAATAGAAAAAGAGAAGTGAAATGTGATAAATGAATGTGGAAGGGCTGATAAACCCTATTTATATGGTCCTGTAAATAGAGTAATGCTAATATTGCTAATAAGGAACACACATTAATATACATTACTAAATTTAATAGACATACTGGTATGGTTAAGAAAATTATAAAGAAAAACTGGGTGATTGTACAGTCCATAGGTTCATAGGTTCATAGGTAGGTACTTGGCTATTGGCCCTAGGGCCTATATAAGCCTAGCCAAATGGTACCTTGGCTTTTACCATCCAAGAAAATTACTTTCCTGTGCCCCTATCAAGCAGATCCACAGAAGTGATCCCCAGGGTAAGTTTCCTATCTCCCATCCAATCATCAAGATTTTTCTTGAAGAGTGCTAATGAGGAGCTATGTTTGATATAGATAGGTAGTTTGTTCCAGAGTATAGGAAGTCTCTGGGACAGGAATCTATCCCTCTAGCATGTTCTGTTTATTGTGGTGACAAGGTTTAGGTACCTAGAGTGTGTAGCTTGGCGGGACTGGGATTTCTTTAAGTGAGCATGTCCAACAACTCTGGGTTTGACATAGGTTTGTATGTTAGACAGAGCTCACCTCTGAGTAGGTAATATGCAACAGAGTAAAGCTGGAGTTTTTTGAGACAGTCTGCATAGGGCATCTGTTTGAGGCAGGTAATCCTCTTTGTGAGGTATTTCTGTGGCCTTTTCAGTTGTTAGATGTCTTGTGTGGTACATACCAAAAGGGGTGTTGTACTCTATAAAGAGTTTAATGAGTGATGAGTAGAGGGGAACAATGACCACTTTTTTCCTGGATAAGAAACCTTTTGTGATGAGGTGTGTCATGTAGAAGGATTTCCTCATGGCTGTGGCGATGTGATTATCAAAGGAGAGACTACTGTCCACCTGTGTCCCAAGGTCTCTTACCACACTTTCAGTGTTAAGTAGACTACTGCCTATGTGGAAGTTCATGGGTATAGAGTTTTTACCAAAAGGGATGACAATGCATTTTTTGGCATTGAGCTTGAGGCCATGGCTTTGACACCAGCATCTGTCTCAGTGAGGCCATTTTGTAGGATGTCCACATCGTTAGGAGTTTTGATTATGGCTCCTAGTTTTCAGTCATCTGCAAACTTTGTTAGCCAAACACCTTCTGTGTTAGCCTGTACTTCAGAGAAGTAGATACCAAACAGGAGAGGACCTAGGACTGAACCCTGTGGTACTCCACTTGTCACTTGTCTGAAGTTGGATTTAGAGTCTGCTACTTTCACAGTGTGGGTTCTGTCAGTGAGTCAGTTGGCAACCCATCTTGTGACATAGGGATTTATACCTAGTTTACTGAGTTTATCTATAATTCCAGAGTGGGGGATGGTGTTGAAAGCCTTGGCAAGATCTAGACAAGCTGTTTGAATCACCTTACCCTCATCTGCGGCTTTGGTAACCGCTTCAAAGAAGTCTATCAGGTTTAGGAGACATGATCTGCCTTTTACAAACCCGAACTGGGTAGGGTCCAGAGTTTGGAGATTACCAATGTCATTGTTTACAAGTTCCATGATGACGTGTTCCAGAGCCTTGCAGACCAGATTCGTCAGGCTAATGGCATGGTAGTTCCCGTGGTCCATGGCTGCTCCCCATTTGTAGAGTGAGATAACCATTGCTGTGCGCCATTCAGTGGGCACAAAGCCTGAGGTGAGGCTATGATCGAACATGGCACTTAGGTGAGGTGCCAATTCGTTCTGCAGTTCATGTAGAATGCAGCCTGTTATGTTGTCAGGTCCCATAGATGTTGTGTTCTTGGCTTTGGAGAGTGTGTTTTTTACCTGTGCAGCCGTGATTACAGGAACTTTGCATTCTTCCAGTATAGAGATGGGTCCTTTAGGGGGTAAAGTTAGCACTGAACCTATCTGCCAGGATGTTGGCAATATCAGTTGGTTCTGTATATTTAGTGCCATTGTGCTGTAATTCAGAGCAGATCTGAGTGTTGCCATTGAGATACTTGACATAGATATTGAATGCTTTGTGGTTGTCTTTAGAATCAGTGGCAATTTTGTTTTCGTAACTAGCTTTGGAGGATTTTATGAGGGATCTCAGTTTCTTACTGAGGCTGACCACAGAGTTCCTCCAATCATGGGATTTTACTCTTTTTTGCAACAGTTTCTTTCTTCTGTTGTAGAGTTTGTTTAAGGTAGGGGACCACCAGATTGGCTTCCTTTATTTGGAGGATAGCATCTTGGTTCTGTTAGGGAATGCAGGATCCATGCACTTGTGTAAGTGCTTATAAAGTGCATTTGTATAGGAGTCAGCAGTCGTACCTCTATTGTCCATCAGCATTGGTGTCGTGAAGTTTGCCACTTCTGTCTTAAGAAGCGTGAAGTTGGCTTTGGAGAAATTTTTTATGGTGGTTTCCCTAATGTGGATGGGATGTCTAGTGTGATTTGCTTGTGGTCAGATCTGACCAAAGAGGAATTGACCTCTGGTGTGGAAAACCGGTTGCCTATTTTGGTAATGACCAGGTCTAGGATATTGCTGCCCCTGGTGGAGGTGTGGATAAGTTGATCCAAGGCATTGGAATTTATGAATTCCAGAAAACATTGAGCACAAGAGCTTGTACATGAGTAGTTTTCCCAGTTAATGGTGGGGTAGTTGGAATTCCCCATTATTGGGGTGTTAGGTTGTACCCTAATATTTCCAGTGTATCAAGAAATGAGGAGTGGGAATCCTGGGGCATGGTGGTGGATCTGTAGCAAGCTACAATTTGGATTGAGGTCTTGCCCAGAGTTAGTTGCACTTGGATAATCTCGGATGCATTATGCTGAGCAACTAGCCTGGAGGTGTGGATATCCATAATGAATATGGACACGGTTCTGCCTTTAGTGCTTCAGTCCAGGTTAGGTGACCAAAAGGTATGGTATGAATTATAGCCTGGTAATGCAGGGGTGCTCTCTGGAACCATGAACCAGGTCTCTGTTACTGCACAGATGTCGATGTTTTCCATTTTAAGGAGTGCCTCGAGTGAGTGCATTTTGAGGTTTAGACTTCTAGCATTAAGTAGCATTACCCTCAGATTTTGCTTAATTGTACCTATTACAGTGGCTGATTTGTCATTTGAATCTTGCCTAAAAAAGGCACTATAGGGGTGGTAAGACCCTTAGCCAGTATCCAGGATCCCAAGGGCAACAGGTGCAGGCCATCTCTTGCAAAGCATTGTGGTTTGTCTATCATGTCATCCCAGGCAGACAGATAATGGATCCTCTTAGAATGACACCAAAAGCTTAACCAATTGTTGAAGTCAATCATTTTGTCCTTGTACTGTGATATCATTCTGGGTGATGGCAGGATGCTACTCAGGGCTAGTGTCATACCTACATGGGCTACAAGTTCAGACAGCTCCTCCATGTCTCTTTTCATGTTGTCCAGGGAGGTATGTCTCAGGTCATTCACCCCAACATGGACAATGACAGCGTCATATTTGTACTTCTTGTGGAGTGACCTGAGTGCATGCATTATGTGGTGGAACCTGTCACCTGACAGGCAGCTGACAGTAACTTTCTCCTTGTTTAGCCTGGTGAGTGGAACATCAGTGTGCCTGACTATAGTGTCACCTATGACTTGAGTGTTGGGTACGTTTTTATGCTTTATGGGCTGTGGTTGAGTGGCACACTGAGTTTGTGGGCTATGTGTCCTTTGGGTTGTGTTGGATGGTGGAGGTTGCTTGCTTTTCTGCTTTGAAGGTCCCTGTTGTTTGGGTAGGATTTTTTGAGAGCTTCCGTGAATGTAGGTATGTGTTTTGTGTTTCTGTGTCTGAGATTTGGTGGTGTAGGTTTTGAGGGACTATGTGAGTAGTGTGGTGTGGTGCAAGGGTTTACCTTCTCCTTTTGACTGTCATGTACAGTCTTGGGTGAAGAGAGCTTTGTTTCTAGTTTGGCTATATAACTGCATCTCTTACAAGTTGTAGTGTTGGGTGGTAGAAGGAGAGGGTTGTCTGTGTACATGAGGCAATTGCTGCATTGCCCCAAGATGACCAGATTCATTAGGTAGACAGAAGAAAACTAAGGGAGCTGACCATTAGACATGCTTGGATAGGTGCTTATTTATTAAGTACTAAAAACTGTTTTCCTGTAGATAAGTGAGGAAAGTTGAGCGCTGTAGTAATTTGTAGCTTATTTAGTGCTTACAATGAGTTCTAAACAAGTGCTGAGCTCAAAGAAACAGGTCTGAGTGCTGAAACTAGAAAACTGTCTAGTTCTAAGAAACATAATTAAGTTAGAAGGCTACCCTCCAACACAGAAGGGCTTGAGGGCTCAGAAGCTTACAAACAGTCCTGGATACAGCAAATCTGTATCTGGACTAGATGACTTACAGGAAAAGCAGGAAACAAGCTTAGAAACATTTGTTTTTGTAAACTGGAAAGGGGAAAGGAGGAGCAGAAACTAACTAGGTTGGCCTTCTCAAATGTTCTCCCTGGATTAGGTAGAATGAGGAAATGACACTAGACTGGGAGGAGTGTCCCAGATCAAATTTACAGCAGGGGCGGGCAACTGCAAAGCCACCAAGTATAAAAACAGGATACCAATAAGGAGGGAGGGTGGGAAACAAAAATCAGAACAAACAAACCCAACCAGATGCTTAACAATTGTACAAAATTTCTAGTTAACACCTCACACACAGTGAAACTAGCTAGAAAAGTATATGCAGACAATAAAAGTGCTATAAATAACTCAAAAATAAGCAAACAACAGGATACCTAATGTTATTTATCACAGATTACTTGGTTCAGAGCCCTTCCTCTGACTTCCTCCGATTAGCTCAGTGTGAAATGTCAGAAACACTCACAAGTTAACTACATAAGTAACAAAGTTGAAACCTGAAACAACTTTAAAAAAAAGTGTGAAAGAACCAATGAGGTGCTTACTCCAAGCCGTAGTCCAGGTAACCCCAATCAGCTAATGGCCATAAACAATTCACTCTCACTGAAATGCTATACTGGCTTTGGCTAAACTATGATGGCCTGGAACATGTGCTCAGACACATAGCTTATACCAACAAACAACTATGCCCAAAACACAAGCCTGAATATGGACAATGCTACACTACCAAGACTGCTTAGGTAGAAAAAAAACTGCAGAAATGTTTAAACAGATAAAAGATCAAGGAGACTCTAGAGAATGCTTTTAACTGCAAACAAGTTAAATGATACACTCCTTATCAGGAAATCAGAAAAAACAACCCCTACCAGACGCTTAACAATTGTAGAAAAGTTCTAGTTAATACCTCACACACAGTGAAACTAGATAGAAAAGTATATGCCAACAATAAAAGTGTTATACATAACTCAAAAATAAGCAAAAAACAGGATATTTAATGTTATATATCACAGATTAGTTGGCTCAGAGCCCTTCCTCCGACTTCCTCCGATTAGCTCAGTGTGAAATGTCAGAAACACTCACAAGTTAACTTCTTAAGTAACAAAGTTGAAACCTGAAACAACTTTAAAAAAAAGCTTGAAAGAACCAATGAGGTGCTTACTCCAAGTCGTAGTCCAGGTAACCCCAATCAGCCAATGGCCACAAACAATTCACTCTCACTGAAATGCTATACTGGCTTTGGCTAAACTACGATGGCCTGAAACATGTGCTCAGACACACAGACTATACCAACAAACAACTATGCCCAAAACACAACCTGAATATGAACAATGCTACACTACCAACACTACTTAGAAAAAAACTGCAGAAATGTTTAAACAGATAAAGGATCAGGGAGACACTAGAAAATGCTTTTAACTGCAAACAAGTTATATGATACACTCCTTAGCAGGAAATCAGAACAAACAAACCCAACCAGATGCTTAACAATTGTACAAAATTTCTAGTTAATACTTCACACAGACTGAAACTAGCCAGAAAAGTATATGCAGACATTAAAAGTGCTATAAATAATTAAAAAATAAGCAAAAAAAACAGGATAGCTAATGTTATTTATCAGAGATTAGTTGGCTCAGAGCCCTTCCTCTGACTTCCTCCAATTAGCTCAGTGTGAAATGTCAGAAACACTCGCAGGTTAACTTCATAAGTAACAAAGTTGAAACCTGAAACAACTTAAAAAAAAAGCGTGAAAGAACCAATAAGGTGCTTACTCCAAGCTGTAGTCCAGGTAACCCCAATCAGCCAATGGCCATAAACAATTCACTCTCACTGAAATGCTACACTGGCTTTGGCTAAATTCTGATGGTCTGGAACATGTGCTCAGACACATAGCTTATACCAACAAACAACTATGCCCAAAACACAAGCCTGAATATGGACAATACTACACTACCAACACTACTTAGGTAGAAAAAAACTGCAGAAATGTTTAAACAGATAAAGGATCAAGGAGACTCTAGCAACATTGAGGATATTGTAGGCATGCAACCTAGCTTTACATATACGAGAGACAGAGAAACCTGAAACAAATGCTTTGTTATAAAGACATGACCAGGAAAGTAAATATTAATATAAAGAAAAGGGGTAAAGTATCCTGCTATAATTGTTTCTTTTGTAATTAAATTAATACAGATCTAATTTTTATACATCCCTTAATGAAGTCTGAGTTCGTATTTAGAACTTATGCTACATGTTTTACAGACAATGTCATATACCTCACTAATTGCGAGGTCTGTGATAGTTTTTATATAGGGAAAATGAATCAAAAACATAAGGAGCGCATCAGTTCATATCTTTCTGATATACATTGTTGCATTGCTGAGAATGTGCTTTATAGGCATATTTCCTAGAGGGGTTCTAATCACCAGATCAAACTTAGGGTTACAGAAGCTTTTCCCTGATGGTAGAGGGGGCAACTTAACTTAGAAAACAGAATTTTTAGAGTGTAAGTGGATAAATTATTTTAGGGCTGATGTGTTACCAGGATTAAATGCACAACACAATATAAAGCTTGTTTTAAAAATTAAGCATAATTAAATAAGATGTTTTTAAAATATATGTTTATTTAAATGGTTATGATTTAGCTTATTTGCATAATTGATTGTTAACTATATTTGCATCATTGGCTAGCTGACGTACAGGATAGTATTTAAATGATTTTGGTGGCATTTTATATTTGTTAATCATTGAAAAAGAGTTTGTCTCAAAAGTTCTGTTGGTACTATTCTTGTCTGCAATAAATCATTTTGTTGTGTAGCAGTGTGTCTTCAGCTTTATTGGCAGGTTGAATAATGCTAATTACCTCATTTGCTGGTGAAAACTATGCAAATGAGGTGAGTTCATGATTCGGTATGCAGACAGGCATATGTGCCAGAACAGTGTCCGTTGCAGAATTGTATTCACCTACTGAGCATGTGCATTTCTGCAAAAATCAAAACAGGGGCATGACAGCTCAAAGTAAAGCATGTATTATTGGCATGGAAAAGAGTTGCAAAAATATAAAAATCAAAAATTTTGTTTTTGGCAGATTTTCACTGTTTAAGAGTAGCACAGCAGTGCTCAAATGGGATTGTGCAGAAAAAAAAAGTGAAAAGACAATTTTAAGTGAAATCTGCATTTTGCCACTATAATGTATAGCATGCAGAATCAAAACAATAACAGGTAACACTTTTTGCTATGGGGAAAGGCTCTAGTGTAGTGGTGTAACAAGGGACTAAGGCAGTGGGATATGCAAATGAGCAAATTTTACTGAATCATAAAATAGGAGACCATTGTCTGCGTGCACCTAACCATGTAGGAGCTATAAGGCAGTGATGTAACCAGAAGAAGCAGCTGAGATGAAAAGGGTGTGTGTCATGTTTGGTCTAAGCACACTGGAGCTCCATGGCTTCCATTTGAGCTTAGCTAAGCACAGTTAAGCAAGGGGTTGTGTCTAAGACTGTATTGACTTATTCCATGAAGTGAATAGTGTGTTCCTGTCCAGTGGAGGGCCATTTCTGCTTAAATGTGTTTACTTTAGCTAAATGGGTTGGCATGGTGTGCACCAGGTCTAAAACAAAACAAAAAAGAAAATCACAACAGGAAATAGCAGAACTATTTACATTTCAGCAGTGGGTTTGCACGGCGTGCTGCTGGGCTTAAAAGTGGAAGAAATGTGAAGGGTAAAAAAGGAGAAAATGGGAAATAGCAGAATAAAAGCATTCAAGTACAAATATAGCTGGCAGGTGGAAGGTATTATAGTCAGCCAATCATACAGGCAGCATCTGCAGCACAACAGTATAAACTATGCAAACACCTTCCAGTCTGTTTTTTCCCACAGACTCTGCACCATTGGTGTACACACCTGGGGTAATTTTAACTGGCAAAATGTTAGGGACTGCTGTCGCTTTGATACATCAGTATGTGCCAGAGGCTGAAGGCAATGAGAAGGATAATGCTTGCTACCATCCCAGACTGAGAAAGAGGAGAAGAGTGTTCAGACCCAGGGTAACCCAACAGGGGCTACGTGATCTGGAGATACCAGAGTGCTATAGGGTGGACAGGGACATACTTCAGCAACTCATCGAGCTGTGCCAGCCTTACCTCAGACCCAGGGCAAACAGAGGGGAACCCATCCCAGTGGATACCAAAGTATGTGTAGCCTTAAGAATACTAGCTACAGGTACTTTCTAAAGACCTACTGGGGACATCATGGGAGTCTCACAGGCATCTGCATCCAAGGTACTCCACCAGTTCCTGGATGCCATGCTACCACATGCTGGTGAGCACATTTACTTCCCCAGCACCCGTGAGGAGAGGACCAGAAATATGCACCTCTTTCACCATGTAGCAGACTACCCAGAGGTACTGGGTGCCATAGACTGCACGCACATCCACATAAAAGCACCACCCAGTGAACAGGATAGGGTCTTCCTAAACCACAAGGGTTTTCACTCTATCAACTGCCAGGTCATGTGCAATGCCCAGGGCATTATCATTAATGTGTGTGCCGGCAGCCCTGGACGCTATCACAAATCCTGCATCTGGCATTGCTCAAGAAGTACCAGGGATTTGCCAGGGGTGACAACCCATATGGCCATCTGGTGGGGGATGCTGGCTATGTATTGGAGCCATGGATGAGGACGTTTATCAGAAATGCACGCACAACCACTCATGAATGCCATAATCAGGCACACGCACAAACCAGGATCATTACAGAGCATTTGTTTGGGATACTAAAGTCACGGTTCTGCTGTCTTGATATATCTGGTGGAGCCCTGCAGTACTTTCCAGCCACATGTGTACACATGTTCATAGTATATGCCATACTACACAATGTGATCCTGCAGAAACAGCTGCAGCAAGAACAGCATAGGGATGGGCCACACAACTCCCCCCCCCACCATTGCCATGGTCTCCACAAGCACAGAGGGACTCGAAGGAGGAACCCCCTGAGCCAGCTCATGAAGACAGATGGAGGTGTGCCCTGTATGCTCTGGCCTTGGCAAAGAGGCAATGCATAGCACACACACTGACACTGTAGGGACCCAGGGACTGACACGTTTCCAACTTGCATACACAGTAATATGTTTGCCACACATATCACACTACCTGTAACTTACCATATATAGGCAGTGTACTGAGTGCATAATGCATAGGCAGCCCTCAAGCACTATCCTCACAACTGCCGCAGGCACAAGGTAAGTCAGTCTTTTTAACAATAAATTAATGAATTAGTATGTTCTGGTAGCATATTTATTGCATTGCTGCATGCATGCAAAGGAATGGGGTGGCCTACTGGGATAGCAGCAGACAATGGACAGCTATGTAAGACCCCAGGAAATGTTCGCCCAATACTGGCCTCCCTACAGTATGCAGTAGTACCCAAGGTGACAAATACCACTGCAGTACATGTGGGGGGGCAAAATAACTGGAGGGTCATAGGTCACAGGTATGGATGTGACCTATGACCCTCCAGTTTGTTGGCACCCCACATATACTGCAGTGGGATTTGTCACCATGGGTACTACTGCATAGTGTAGGGTGGCCAATATGCAGTGGTACCAAAGGTGACAAATCCCACAGCAGTATATGTGGGGGGGGGGCAACTAACTGGAGGGTCATAGGTCACAGGCATGGATGTCCGTGTGGGGGTCCCATACTCACCCCTCAGCCTTACCCAGCAAGTTAATTGTAGAAAACCATAAAGAAATGTATGGCAAAGGTGCACAAATGGCGACAATGATGAAATACCCCCTACAGACTAATACAGTGATAGCTCAGCAGGTCTTGCAGTTGCAGTAAGGCTCTGAAAGGTAAGAAGTCTGAAATTCAAATGTATGACATTACAATCTGACCTGTGGTCTTTAGTGATATGCCTCTAGTCTCTAAGTCAGGGCACAGGGCTATGGTAAATGGAACCAAAATGTAAAGCAACTATCTGCACAGTCTGTGCAAATGTGTACAGCTGACAGGTGTGCACCCCCACACCCATATTGCTATAGAAATGCAGTAACATGTATGTTTGCAGAGAAATAGCAGCTGAGCACACATTGCCAGAGCTGCTCCAATCAACATTCTAACTTGTTGCATGTCCACAATATGCAGGGGTCAATGAGCTATGTATATGTGTGGTTAATACTGCCAGGATGTGTCCAGCACTTACTCCTGGCTGTTGCGCTGTAGTGGCCCAGGTACAGTGCTGTCTTTGACAGGGCCATGTTCCAAGAACTGCATTGCCAATATTCTACATGTCAGCTAAACCTATGGTAGGAGGTGTACACACTGTCCAAATGTCAATAACTGTTAATGTAGGAAAGCTGTACAGGTCATGGACAGGGGGCCACACATATGGACAGTACACAGCTTGGAGTAACCTACACAGTGCCTACCATACCTCTCAACTGTACACACCTATTGCAGAATGTCCAGCGGTTTGCATCATAATTGTGGTCCATAACATGACATAGTGATTGTCTGGCAATTCATTGACAAATCACATAAGACTAAGGTAAAAAAATAATGACAGATTGTCGTGTCAGACTTCATATCCTATAGAAACATGCATGCTAATGCAAAATCTGTTATTGAATCATCTTTCTAGGTTTGTAAGGCCAATACTGACAAATGGTCCCTATATTTAGGCCTCTGTACCCCAATCACTTATGGCTTCATCCAGATGCCTGACTCTCAGAAGTTGAGAGGTATGGTGCCTAGTAGGACAGCAGGTACCTGAAGGTCAGTGTACTGCTGGTGTATAAAAGGCTGCCTCAGTACTGACAACAAATCATTGGTCAACAGTCATACCCCTAGCATGACACAGGTTTTCACAGAGGGAGCACAAGTATACCATCTATATCTGTTCTACTTGTCCTAGCATTGCATTTGCCAGACAACTATTTGCAAAACAAGAAAGGGTCATGTCAAAACAGCAATGGCAGACAGTGGGGAAGCAGACATCAAATCCATAAAATCAAACAAGCAATTATCAAACCAGTCTCCCAACTGTATTTGTTTGGTAGAACATTATTAATACCCTATCCCCATATGTGGGCCATAGTCTGACTGTCATATTTGGGCCTGTGCAGATGTCACACTGTGATGGTATGACAGCTAGGCCCACATGTAGCCTCATAATAACATATAGCAACACAAACCATCTAAGGACCACAGCAAATGTAGTAGTGTAATGATGGACAACCTGCTAAACGGGTACACTCAGAGGTGCAAAGTCCACAACCCTGTGTTCAATGTAACGGCATGTACCTTGCCCACATCAGAATTATAAATATGTAACAGCAGCCACTGTGGCCAAAGCCTGTGATTCAACTATAGGACAAGGAGACACACATAAGGGGAAGGGGAGCCACTGGCCAGAAAATGGAGAATGTGCACACCAGAACAGATTGTACAGTAACAGGTGCTATGCAGTGTAAGGAGTCGGTAAACATCACCTGGAAATACACAACACACACCCGTTTAAGTGGAGGTCCGCAACAAAACAAAACCCAAACAATGGACACCTCAGAGGCAAAATCACATGAGAACTCCACAAATCTACACTCCACAGATCATGTAGACTCCACACACCAGGGTCTTGCAAACACTAAGGGCTTACCCCAAACACTTACCCTACACAGATAGGCTAACAACACTGTGCCTCTAACCCATTTCATAAGACACTGCTGAGGTGACCCCTGTCCGGCCTACAAAGCAATCCAGACCCTGCCTTGATGGGACTGTTGCACATCTGGAACTCAAGGCCCACTCCATCAACCTGTAGGTGCAGCATCAGCCTGGGCTGTGATATCAGTATGGTTTGTTGGTGTGACAGATACATGTACCACACACTCCCCCATCTGTGGAATACACTTCCTGTCAACAGCAAACCAAGTGCCTCAATACCCCTAGTGATGTGCTCCCATTATAACTGCATGGGAAACACAAAATACAGTCCTGTGATCCCACCTGTGTCCCTGCTGGACAAGGGCTCTGTGTGCTAGCATGTTGTAACAAGGTCTACACTCTCATCTGCGTGGGATATAAGGGCTTGGGCTTCAGGGCTAATACCCTACTAACATCATAGCAAACTAGCAACCTATACACAAATGTCAGTGGTTCACCACATTACTCTGTACTGTTCTGCCACTGATATACCTGGAAGTCACAGTGCTATGTGGAATATAGTACACATATAATGCACATTTCT